>NC_059328.1:86068437-86400625 GCF_018350155.1 Leopardus geoffroyi | reverse complement strand
TGGCACCATATATTCTTTTGATAAAACATTACATGTTGGAGTTCTTTATCCCAAATTTAAGATTGAAACATGTAAAAATGGGATTTCCAGGATCAAACGAGCTGCAGAGACACCAAAATACATTGCAGGATGCTGGGTAAATGTAGTTTTGGCCTAATTTTACAAATATGAACTACTTGAGAAACTGGAGATTCTTTGTGATGAAATGCACTATCTTGCAAAACTTAAACATTACAATAACAACACAGCAGTGTTATTCTCTTATAAATAAAACTTTCTTTGTTAGGAGTTAGTTGTTTTACTCTTCCAGGAGATATATCTGGAAAGGGTCTAGTTCACAGTAAGCGCTTGATAAATATTTGTTGAACGAATAAATAGATGTGTCAACTCTAGAGAGGAGTCTGAAATTCAGAAATAGATTGAGAGCCACAGCTAAAGAGGAGGGAGCTGAAGTTATTTATGCCAGATGGATGAAAGACAAGTATGTGGATGAGAATTTCTCAAGAACGCACCTAAATAAGAAGTATAAACATGGATAGGAGGTAAAATTATTACAACTATATTATGTCATGTAGAACTGGACTTCAGTAAGGTCATCAGTATAAAAGAAAGATAAAAATCAGTAACTGTCAGACACAGAAAATAGTTTGGAAAATGTGAAGGAAATTGTGTCATACATAATATAATACGTATGTAAATCAATAGAAATAAATGTTACAAAAATATATAGAACTTACTTGAAAAAATTATAAATATCCACTTAGAGACATAAAAGAAGACTTGAATAATGGAGAGCTAATCCCAAACTAGAGGATAAATTTGGCAGTCAAAATTCCAATAGCCCACTATGTACCTATGAGAATGGCCCAAATCCAGAATACCAACACCAAATGCTGACAAAGATGTGACACAACAGGAACTCTCATTCATTGCTGGTGGGCATGCAAAATGGTACAGCCACTATGGAAGAGTGTTTTGCAGTTTCTTAGAAAATGAAACATATTCTTATCATACGGCCCAGCAATTGTGCTTCTGGTATTTACCCAAAGGAACTGAAAACTTATGTCCACACAGGGGTGCCTGGCTAGCTCAGTTGGTAGAGCATGTGACTCTTGATCTCAGGTTGTGAGTTCCACATTGGGTGTGGAGATTACTTGAAAATAAAAACTTACATCCATACAAAAACCTAGGCATAGATATTTATGGTGGCTTTATTCATAATTGTTAAAACTTGGAAGCAACCAAGATAACTTTTAGTAGGTGAAGGGATAAATAGCTTAGAAACAGAATATAGCTTAGATAACAGAATATTACTCAGTGCCAAAAGGAAATGAGCTGTCAAGCCATAAAAATATGGAGGAAACTTAAATACATATTACTAAGTAAAAGAAGCCAATCTGAAAAGGCTACATACTGTAGGATTCCAATTATATGACATTCTGGAAAAAGCAAAACTATACAGACAGTAAAAAGATCAGTAGTTATCAGGGGTTGAGGGACAGGGAGGGATGAATAGGCAGAGCATAGAGGATTTTTGGGCAGTGAATATGTTCTATATGATACTGCAATGATGGATATATGTTATTATACATTTGTCAAAAGCCAAATATACAATACCAAGAATGAACAAGGTACACTACAATGTATAACATCAAGAGTTAACCCTAATATGAACTATGGACTTAGGTGATAATGATGTGCCAATGACGGCTCATTCATTGTAACAAATGTACCATTCTGGTCCTGTGTGATGGGAAGGTTGTGACTACGTGTATGTGTGTATTGGGAGTGGGGGTCATGGAGTACATGGAACTCTGTACTTTCCACTCATTTTCACTATGAACCTAAAATTGTTTTTTTAAAAAAAAAGTCTATTAGAAGAATTCTAAAGCTTTAACAAGGAACTTGATTGAAGATTATAATATTTGTCTTGTATAGCAAAAGTACCAAAACTTCCAGGAAAATTCTGCAAAGGAAGAATTCTGGGAGTGAAGAATTGCGCAGGGAATTGGTCTTGCAAAATATCAAAGCATAACGTAAAGCTACATTACATAAAATAGTATGCTGTCAGCATAGGAGGAGGCAGATGGAACTCTGGGTCAGAACAGAAAGTCCAAAAAGGGACTCAAATCAATATAAGAATACAGAATACAATGAAAAGAGGCATTTGAAATCATTGGCTCAAAACCAATTTATCATTTGGACATTATGGTGATGGACTAGCCCGTTGGGAAAACAAAACAAAACAAAACAAAACTGAAGCTGATTCCTACCTATTTTTTTAAACCAACTATACATAAATGGATCAAAAAATTTTACACATTATGGAAAAAAACACATAACATAAAATTTATCATTTTAATGTGTATAATTCATAAATGTTTTTATCACCCCAAAAAGGAGCTCTGTATCCAGTCTCTCTCCTCTTTCCAGTCTCTGGCAATCAGTAATCTGCTTTCTGGGCCTATGGATTTGCCTGTGCATTTCATATAAATTTAATCATACAATATGTGACCTTTTGTGTCTGGCTTCTCTCACTTAGTGAAATGTTTTCAGGGTTCATCCATGTTATGGCATATATTAGTACTTCATTCCCTTTTATGGCTGAATAATATTCTTTTGATTGAATATACCATATTTTGTTTATTCATTAGTTGATGTATCAATGATTTTTTAAAAAATGAACTCCTAAAAGAACTGAAAGAAAGATACTTGAACATTTTTATATTTAATTAAAGGATACGGCCTTTAAAACATAAAATATAATTCTTTGAAATAAAACATGTAAATAAGGAGCATTCTGTATAAAGGGGAGAGAGAAGATGTATTCTTCAAAAATGTCAATGTCCTAGGGGCACCTGGGTGGCTCAGTCGGTTAAGCCTCCAACTTCGGTCCAGGTCATGATCTCGCAGTTGGTGGGTTCGAGCCCTATGTCAGACTCTGTGCTGACAGATCAGAGTCTGGAACCTGCTTCAGATTCTGTGTCTCCCCCACTCTCTGCCCCTCCCCACTTGTGCTATGTCTCTCTTTCTCTCAAAAATAAATAAACATTAAAAAAAAAAGTCTAGGTCATAAAAGACAAAGAAAAGCTGCAGAAAAGTTCCAGATAAAAAGAAGCAAAGAAATATAACAATTATATACAATTCCTGGGGCGCCTGGGTGGCTCAGTAGACTGAGGAACAGACTTAGGCTCAGGTCATGATCTCATAGTTTCTGAGTTTGAGCCCCGCATCAGGCTCTCTGCTGTCAGCTCGGAGCCTGGAGCCCGCTTTGGATTCTGTATCTCCTCTCTCTCTGCCCCTCCCCAGCTCACATTCTGTCTCTCTCAAAAATGAAGAAACACTAAAAAAAATTAAAAAAAAAATACAATTCTTGACCCTAGACTTGATTCTGTACTGGAGAAAGATAAGAAGAAAAATTGATTTCTTTAAAAAAATGTTTTTTCGGGGGGGGGGTGCCTGGGTGGCTCAGTCAGTTGAGCATCCGACTTCAGCTCAGGTCATGATCTCACGGTTCGTGGGTTCGCGCCCCGCGTTGGGCTCTGTGCTGACAGCTCAGAGCCTGGAGCCTATTTCAGATTCTGTGTCTCTCTCTCTCTACCCCTCCCCTGTTCACACTCTGTCTCTGTCTCAAAAATAAATAAACATTAAAAAAAATTAAAAAATTTTTTATTATTTATGTTTGAGAGAGAGAGAGAGAGAGAGAGAGAGAGAGAGAGAGGGAGGGAGCGCACATGCGGGGGAGGGGCAGAGAGAAAGGGAGACACAGATTTCGAAGCAGGCTCCAAGCTCTGGTGCTCAAACTCAGCAGCTGTGAGATCACTACCTGAGCTGAAGTCGGACGCTCAACTGACTGAACCACCCAGGCGCCCCTATTGATTTCTAATAGTAATAAGTTTAGTGTATCTGGATAGATAATATTTAATTTAATTGTAAGAAGCACAATTCATCTCTTTCATACAATTCTGCCATAGCTCTCCATGTTTCTACTTGGCTTCACAGCAACTCTCTCCAGTCATTTGTCCTCCAGGCCAAATGTATCAAATAAGGATCTAAAAGCAACATAAAATCACTTTTGCCTCAGTAAAGGGCTCTCAACTGGAAAAAAAAAAAAAGAATCATCCTAGCCTGCATGCATGTGAGAAGATTACATATTTGCACTCCTCATTCCTCTGAAAAAGCTAATCCAAGCTTCATTACCGTCAAGCTTCTGAACATTTACATAAACGATAGGTTTGTTATCACTTATTACTGGATTCAGCAGATTACATGCAAAATGTGCAAAGACACGATTAAAAAATCTTTGAACTTTTAATCAAAAGAGTAAGCAATATTAATTCATTTGGACAAGTGTGATACACATACTTTATTATAATACTATTTTGCATTTGAGATTACCACACTACAATAATTATTCTTCATTAATGAAGGTTTGTTGCTATGTAATTTCACTGTGGCTCTAGGCAATAACGTCCTTTCTAGAGAATTAGTTACATTTGCTGTGAAGTTATTTTACAAAAAAAAAAAACCCAAAAACCCATATTCTTTATAAAATACAAATTTTACCATCATGGTATTTGATTCTGTAAAACTCACAGAAATATCACTGAGAACTATGAATACGGGAAGAATGAACAATCCTCAAATGGAATAAGAAATAAGCTTCAAATTTAAAAGCCTAGTATATTTCTGTAAGTATTGATTTTGTGAAGCCAAAAAAGAAAAAAAGTGCCCCAATCTTATTGCTGTCCCACTCTATTAATGGAGATAGATGTAGACATAAATAATTATAACACAAAGAAGGATGCACATGAATGTAACAAAAGAAGTGACATGCTAATTATTTCTAGAAGGATCCTGGAAGGTTTCATGGAAAAGATATTTGAATTCATCTTTGAAGAATGGGTAAGATCAAGAAGTAGTGGAGGAAAGGAGAGAGGGGGAGCAGGATGTAAAAGGCAGACCTCTGGATGCCAGCCTAAATGGTGAATCTTTATTCTCAATAAATAGAAAGCCACAGGGTTTTGAGTTCCAAAGTAATGAGCAGAGCTATGAGGAATAGCCTGAGGGTACTGTAAAAGGGACATTCGATTGGAAGAAAATTATGGGCCACAAAGTTATTTCAGTGATTGGTCGGTTTGTCTGTCTGTTCCACAGAGAGTGGTCACAGGCTTCTCCAGCCAGACACCATGTTTTCCATCACTTTATATTCCCTGAACTACACGTATTTAGCAAGTGCAGTTGAGTGCATAGATGAAAGGGAACCAGCTCTTGTCTATGCTAACGGTGGAGGGAATGAAATGAAAGAGAGACACTAAAATTGAGGAGGTGGCATTGTAAAGAGATGGTTGGATATAGACGCTCAGGGAGACAAAGGAATGAAGTCATTACTCAATTTACCCCAATAAAAATTTACTGAGCACTTATTATATGCCAGATGTTAAATGTGGCAGATGTTAAATATACAAATATAGATGTGGCAGATGTTAAATATACAAATATGAGTTAATACCTGGTCTTTACTATCAAAGAACTAGGGTAGAAAATAAGTCTAGGGGTGACAGTGAAGGAAACAGATAATAATATAATATGCAATAAATATGTGTGTGTATACATATAGATGCAATAATATGAGTGGAAAGTTCACAAATAGTAAACAAAGAAGGAATTTATTTTGCCTAGGGAGAATTAGGGAAGACTCCATTGAGCAAAGATGGTGGAGTAGGACTTTGAAGAATAAATAGGAGTTTTTAAGGTAAGGGGGTGCAGGAAGCCATCTCACAGATAGGAATTAACATTTGTAAGTATGTGGAGGTCTTAAAAACCTTATTGTGTGTGTGTGTGTATGTGTATAAGTAGTTTGGAATTACAAAAGCATGAATTGCAAGACACAGCTGGGAAATAAGAATGAGATCAGAAAGCTAGGTAGGGGATAGGAAGGTTTTGCATTGCAAGCTAAAGAGTGTGAACTTTATTCTGTGTGTGGATGGGAGTTAGTGAAGGTCTTCAAGCTGCATAGTTATGGACAGATCTATCTACCCTTTATTTTTTATTATTTTAGAGAGAGAGAGAGTGCATGTGCAAGTATAGAGGGAGAGAGAGAGGGAGAGAGAGCCCCAACGTGCGGCTCTGTCTCATGACTCTGAGAACATGACCTAAGCAGAAATCAAGAGTTTGAAACACACCAACTGAACCATCCGGGCACCCCCTCTATCTACCCTTTAGATGAGAAGCAGGTTAATGAAAGCTTGGCAAATGGATGGGTCACAGGGGAGGAGAGTGGGAGTGAGCAGAGAATGGTAATAGTAAAGACACTGTTGCCAGGGTCAAATGAGAGAGAAGGAAATCCTATTAAGACAATTATAATAGAGAAAGACTAGATAGAATAAAATCAAGAGATATTCGGTGATAAAACTGGACAAACTCAGTGACATGGGATGTGAAAAAGCCAACTCTTAGGCATTTTGACTGAATTACTCAAGTTGAGAGTTGTACTACCCAATGAAGATTTGGTCAGGGGTAGGAGAGCCTGAGGCATCTGTGGCATCATACCCATGGGCAAGTTTCTAATAGAGAGTAAAATTCACATCCACAACTTTGAAGAAATGTTAGTGCTAGCATTCACATTTCACACATGAACAGATGGTGATATTATTAACCAAGATATGGAATACAGGCTACAGATATGCAATGGTTTAAAATGCAAGTTATAATGTTGGGTTTTTGATGGTTGATTTTGATTAGCTGGTGGGATAATCATGTGAATATGTCCATAAGGAGTTTAGAAGTATGGTACTTCCATATGACAGAACACTATGAAGTCCTTTAAAAGAGTCACTAGCTCCATTTGCATCAATTAGAAAAGATATCCATGGTATGTTATAAAGAAAAAATACAAATTGTAGAATATGTAATATGGTCCCACTTTTGTAACAAAATATATACATATATAAATATGTTTATATAAATATATTACTATATACATATATGTGTAAATATAAACACATACATATATATATACAAAATAAATATATGGGAGGAGAGACAGCTAATCAATCCTTTACTGGATAGTCTACTGTATTCTTTATATTGTTACAATAGACATTCATTGCTTTTTTTTGTTTTTTTCAAGTTCTTTTCAGGGTTAAGAAATTGCAGGAAAAAAACGAGAAAAAAAATAAGGTTGTCAAGTGAGAATGTAAAAGGAGGAAAAGAGGGACAAAGACAGGAACCTGAGACAGGCACGAAGCAGAAATACAATTTCAGAGTCAGATAGAGAAGAAAGATGAGGATGGAAAGATATCTGAGGGTTAACAATCCGGAGAAGTGGTTGGCATTGAAGACTTCAAAAAAAAAGGTGGAGCCTGGGTGGCTCTGTCAGTTAAGTGTGGAACTTCAGCTCAGGTCATGATCTCACAGTTCCCGGGTTCGAGCCCTTCATCGGGTTCTGTGCTGGCAGCTTGGAGCCTGGAGCCTCCTTCGGATTCTGTGTCTCCCTCTCTCTCTGCCCCTCCCCTGCTCATGCTCAGTCTCTCTCCCTCAAAAATAAATAATCATTAAAAAAAAAAAAAAAAGGCGGATAGAATAATGACCTGACAGTGGCAAATGGGGTTAGGGATTGGCCAGTTTTGATGAAGCGATTTCTTGAGGGCAGGATCAGATTGCATTTGGTGAAGCATGAGATTAAAATGAGCTCCTAAAGAAGAGTGCAGTTAGTTACCAGGGAACGGGCATCAGGCAAAGGGAAACTACAGCATCTGTGTAATCTAAGGCTGGAGAACCAGTGTTCTGACAAAGGCTGAAAACACAAAAGGAAGAGGGAGTAGCTGAGCTATTTCATTGGATATATTTAAATTTCCTTTAAAAAGGGATTAATACTGTATGCACTTTCATATTTGATTTCCAAACCTGGTATGCTTTTATTTACATTTACATTTGACTACAAAGAATCACGCTGGGGGCTTTTACAACTCATTTTTAATTCCCAACTTTGCCATTTTTCAGACAAAAACAGGAACCGGAAAGAAGTGGCTGGGCAGGCTGTCTGTGGTGTGACGCACACTGCTGGCCCAGACAGCTAGAGGAGATGTTGTCTTGGTTCTCATGAAATGCAGTCTTCTAACGTTGGATCAAACAACCTTAATTGTTCAAAGTGACAGTAAGTGTTAGAATAAACCACAACAACTAAATCCGTTGGCAGTAATAGAACTCCACCCAAAGGCTGTTTCGAAAATATACTTGTGAACACTGCTATTACATGTATCATAGACCTCTTTGATATAGGAGTTGGACTATTTTTCTGCAAGCTGTTCATATCTTGACTTCACATGCACAGACACACACAGGAGAACAATGAAAACAGCCATTTAAACATATATTCGTTTGGGGATTGTGCAAGACAAGTTTTTGTCCTCAGACCGTTTCCTTCCTCATCATCCATCAGAAACTTATCAACATTGGCATATGGTTAGAAAATGCATGTTAATTTTAAATTTTAAATGCTGACAGCCTGAAAAAGGGAAAGTCTATGGGGCATATCTCCTAGGTAAGATAATAGAGTAGGAAAGCAAAAAAAGGCATCCTAAATTTAACTATGCATGATTTTAAGATTATCTGTGAAACTAAGATTATTTATCATTTGGGGTGATGCATAGTGCTGGTAGAAGGTTGACTATATTGAAGACAAATCTATTCTATCAAATTTCCTCCCCTAAATAAATTAGTCTTACTTCACAACCTTGAATTAAAATAAAATAAAATAAAATAAAATAAAATAAAATAAAATAGAATAAAATAAAATAAAATCTATCTAAAATGCCCGATGAGCATCTTCTGTGGTAGTGTCACATATGGTTGGACTTTAGAGAGTTTAATTGTATAAAGAAATAATAAAACCAAAAGAAAGAAGGTTAGAAAAGTGGAGCAGGGTTATACAAAGCCTTGCATGAAATATTTAACATTTTGGGATTATGCCAGGCACCAGATATTACCTTTAAGATGGTACAGTCTCTCCTCTGTTACTGTTAGACCTGTGCATATTTATTTTGACACATTTATTTTTTTTAATTTTTATTTATTTACTTTTAAGTAATCTCTACATCCATTGTGGGGCTCGAACTCACAACCCCTAAATCAAGGTCGCATGGTCTTCCAACTGAGCCAGTCAGTTGTCCCTTTATTTTGACACATTTATTTTATGTTTTATAATTATCATTCATGGAACTCTCTCCTTCCAGATTATGAGCAATCTGAAGAGCAGGGAAAATGTCTTTGTTCTAAAATCATTTTATCCCAGAGTCTAGCATAGACTAGAAGCTCAGGAAGCGCCCAAAGAAATAAATGAGCAGAAGAACATATGGATGAGTGCACACATGTAGTACATGGACACAAGGCCATGAAAAGTGGGCGTTAAGACAAACAGATATTTCCAGATAAAACGGTTAGGTCTGGACTCTCTCCCATGGCTCTACTTTTTTTTTTTCTTTAAATTAGGCTGATATTCATTTTAGCCTTGCCCAAGATATCCCTCTCTATCTTCAGGCTTGATCCCAAAAGCAATGCGGACCATGAGGGCCAACACTGAGGCACAGTCCACGGGTCAAAGGCTGATGCAGGGGTGTCATCACTTGGAACAGCAAAGAGAAAACAGAATGAACTCTGTGTAAGGAGATTTACAATGGAATGGACCAAAATGGTTGTTAGGTCTTTGAGGCAAGTCCTGGGCTAGAAATGGGAGCTGCAAGTAGTTTGTATTCTAGGCAAAAGCAGTAAGATAACAAAAATTGGCGAGAACAAGAGAGAAGGGGGTCCCAGCACTTGGCATGTGATGAAGGCTGCTCTCCTGAAGTTCCTTCCCTTTGGGTGCCACTGTGCAGCTGGGGTAATAGGCATGACAGGGTGAGGATGCACAGGCCCCTCTCAGCTTGGTTTCTGGAGTTTCCTACAGTCTCATCCTCATCTGTGGGTTTCATTCAGTGAAGCATGCTTCATGTGTTACCATTTTGTTCATTTTGTTGCCCGTGGTGTAGCAGGTGCTAAATGAATGCAGTGAGTGAGAAAACACAACCATGAATGCGCCACAGTCCCTGCACTCAAGGAGCTCTCAGTTCAAAAAGGAAAACAGACACACGGACAAATAAGGAGAGTAGGCAAATAGCCTAGGGGAAAATGGACAAGTGCTATGGAAGCTCAGAGGAAATGCCCAAGTCCACTTGAGAGTGGTAGAGTTGGGATGGGAAAGTCTTCAGGAAAAATTTGATAAAACAGAATCCGAAAGGCTGGAGTAGAAGTTTAGTAGGCACACTAGGAGGACAAGAATGACCCACGCAGGTAGAAATTTTAACCAATTGAAAACCAGCACATTAAAATTTGAGGTACATGAAAGAGTAGGACATATTCAGAATTCCAGTCATTCACAAGATGGGAAGAAGTGGTAAGATATATGGCTGGAATTGTACCCAGTGGCCTAAACTGCATGTCCTACAGTACCTACTAAAATTAACCAAAACTGGAAGAAAAGTTAGGTGGTAAGAAGTACAGATGTCATGAATTTGAGCCAAGATGCTGGCGAGGGGGGATGGAGAGCAAGGCATATGCGTGAAAAGCAATCTGTAGGAATAACTGAGAGTTTGGTGATATGATGGCATGTGCATGGTGAAGTGTGGGATAGTCATGGATGAGCCCTGGGTTTCTGGAGCTGGTGGCTAGATTGGATGGGGTGGGCCTATCAAGACTGGAAAAACAAGAGAAGTGGCAGGTGTGGAAGAGATGAGTTTGGGTTGGGACATACTGAGCTTGAATTAGTATGTCCAAAATTAAACTCACAGACATGGCAAACCATAGGAAGAGGCCAATAGGTAGGTGAAAATATGGTTGGGTCATGACCCAAATTAAACATCCCTCTTCACTTCTGTCAAGATGGTGGATGCCTTCTTTACTTTTAATTCTGATAAGCCCATGTCACACATGACTTATTCATGAATGTTCATTACATATTTCACTCTTTGGTGAGAATATGAATTTTTTTGTTTAATGCCTAAATCAAATAGGAGTGTCAGGCTAGAGGAAGAGTGAAGTCCCTTCTAATGTTCAGATCTCTGCGTGTGCATAAAATCTGTGCCTTTAACAAAATTCTAAAAAGAAGAAAATGTGAAAACACATTATTTCTGCTTTTCCTTGCACAACTTATGTAAAAGACATTTTTTGTTTTGGCCTCCCAGTATTACGTATCTCCAGTTTCCTTCCGGGGAATTAACTGTGTATTGTGTTAATGTGAGAAGACTCGGGCAGCCTATCACATGAGCTAGGCTAATCAGGAACTTTCTCCCAGGATTTTGTATTTTATGGGCAATGCCAGGATGGGGGACAGTGGCAGGGTGGTGGTGGCACCTCGTGTAGGTCATCCATTGAGGAAGCAGTCACTGTGGGGTTGCATCTGGCTTTTTGACTCTAGGGACCTTTTAGCTCCTGCCTATTTCCAAGCGTCCTGTGTTCCAGTCTCCTGTTGGTGTTGTGAACCTGACATCCTCTCAAGAAATTCTGTTTGGTTCAATTAGCCAATCAGTTTCTGTTACTCTTGATAAGAAACCTGGCAGAACATTAGAATAAATTAAGGCATTTGGCTGAAAAGAAATACTGGATATTTATTTCCTAATTAAATCTCTAGCTAAAATAAAGTAATAATTACTATCAAAGGCATTGCATGTAGCCCAGAATCAGAAAAGATCTCAACAGTGAATTCTTTCGAAAAAAACAAAAAAACAAAAAAACAAAAAAACTTTATTGGCCTATCATCCATTCATGGCTAGACACATTCCTTCCTGTCTCTGTGGTTATATGGTCCTTACAGTAAGTTGAACATAAGTAGGGTTTTTCTAGCAAAAGTTGATTGAGGAGAAATTTTAGCAATTTTTATTTTTCATTTGGTTTTAAATTGTAGAAGACTTATTTTGTGCAGGTAAGTGTCTGACTAGGAAAGGTATATTGTTCTTTTTAATTTGGTAACATTTGTCGAGTGGTTATTGCACACAAAGCAATGACTAGATGTTGAACAAGTATGCTCTTTCACCACTTTGTATTTTATAGCATTTGGCATATTGATGCTTGTATAGTGAGTTCCTTCTGTTCTCATGAGAGAGATGGGGCAAAAACAGATAAAACTTATAACAGCACGTCGTAGCACACACTATGAAGCACACAGACCAGGAGCTGAGATTGTGACCAACAGTGAGACCATCTCCAACACAGGGGCCAGGGAAGGCCTCCCCAAGGATGGGACATATGCTTATGCCCAGAAAATAAGAAGAGGCTGCCATAAAAAGTGTGGAGAAGTGCATCCTGGTTTCATCATTTACAAAGTGGCACTTTGGGCAATTTATTTAAACTTTCTGTGTCTTTGAGGGCGCCTGGGTGGCTCAGTCAGTTGAGCGTCCGACTTCGGCTGAGGTCAAGATCTTGCGGTCCGTGGGTTTGCGCTCTGCATCGGGCTCTGTGCTGACAGCTCAGAGCCTGGAGCCTGTTTCAGATTCTGTGTCTCCCTGTCTCTCTGACCCTCCCCTGTTCATGCTCTGTCTCTCTTTCTCTGTCTCAAGAAAATAAATAAACGTTAAAAAAAAATTAAACTTTCTGTGTCTTTGTTTGCTCATCTGTAAAATGTGGAGCACGATAGTACCTATTCCATACTATTGTCGTGAGGACTAGATGTGTGTATTATACAGAGGGCTCTTAAAACAGTGCCTGGCACATTGAAACAGCAAAAGAAATTGTAGTAATTTTTACTGTTCAAAAAGGGGGACCAGCAGGTGCAAAAGCCTGAGGTACTTGAGAACTTTGGCAAGTTAAATTAAACTGAAGTAAGATTACAGTGGCCAGAGCAGAATGGACAGAGACAGTGGCACAAGATGAGGCTGAAAACACAGACAGGGGCAGATCACACAGGGCCTTGCAGTTCATAGTAAAGAGTTTGGGGTTTTTAATTGTTGTTATTTTTTTTCTCTGAGTGACATGGAAAGCCATTGAAGAACTGAAGCAGGAGACTGATGTTACTGGATTTATGTTTTAAGATGATCCCTTTAGCTGCTATGTGGAGAACAGATTGGAGGGGAACAAGAGTAGAAACAGAATGACCAGCCAGGAGGGTATTGTACAGTAGTCAGGGTGGGAGATGATGATGGCCCAGACTGAGGTGGAAGGAGCAGAGAAGAAGAGAAGAGAACAGCTCATGATATATTTTGGAGATAGACTTGACAGTATTCACGAATTGAGGTTGGAAAATGGGGGAAGATCAGAAGAGGACTGCCAGTTGTGATATATTTTGTAGACTTGACAGTATTCACGAATTGAGTTTGGAAAATGGGGGAAGATCAGAAGAGGGCTGCCAGTTGTGAGGTATGTTCACTGTGTAAGAGTACCAAGGTGACAAGGGCACATAGAACTGAAATCTATCACACACTGAGCTCACAAAGCCCTGTCCCGCCATGGGCTACTTGCATGTGCAAAAAGTGCCCTTTTCTGATTTCTACAAATTCTAGAAGCATTCCTACCTTTAATTCTGGCTTGGGTAACTAGGTAAATGGTGTTGCCATTGACAGAAATAAGGGCATTAGAAGGGAGATGAGACACATTTTAGAGAAAAAAAAAATCAAGGATTTGGGCCCTGTTAACAGTGAGATGACTCCAAGATACCCACGTAGAGATCTCAGATTGGTAGTTGCCTAATACTGATTTTTTTACTCATCAGCCTTGTTATTTCCAATCATTTATCTGTAGATGCTTTTGAAGTATCACTCAACACAACTATATACAAATAATGGAAATTTTACTAATTCCTCTCTAATCTGCATACTTTTATTTTCCTTTAATGCACCTGCTGAGACCTCCAGAACAAGGCTGAATATAAGGGGTGATAGTGATCATCCTTGCCTTATTTCAGATCTCAAAGATAAAGCTTTTGGTGAATCTCCATTATGTATAATTGCTAATTGTTTCTTTGTAGAGATCCTTATCATATTAATGAAGTTCCTTTCTATGCTTAGTAAGCTAATTTTTTTTTGCCATAAAAAGATGATAAATTTTATCAAATGCCTTTTCTGCATCTATTGAGATAATAAAGTTTACTCTCATAATTTTTCTTCCTTCCTCATAATTTTCATTTTTCATAATACCATTAAATTTTGGTGACACAGTTATGTTGGCCTCATAAAACAAGTAGGTCACTCTCTATTCTTCAGAACAGTTTGTGTTGGAATGGATCCATCTCTTCCTTTAATTTTTGATAGAATCCATTGGTAAAGTTATCTGGACCTGAACTTTTCTTTGTGGAAAGGATTTTGAATATGGATTCATTGTCTTTACTTTTAAGTTTATTTTTATTTATTTTTGAGAGAGAGAGTGGGGGGGGGGGAGGGTCAGAGAGAGAGGGAAAGAGAGAATCCCAGGCAAGCTCTGAGCTGACAGCTCAAACTCACGAACCGTGAGATCATGACCTGAGCTGAAATCAGGAGTTGGACACAGCCGATTGAGCCACCCAAGTGCCCCAATATGGATTCATTTTCTGTAAGAGTTATGACTACTCAAAGTTTTCTATTCTCTTTCTTTACTTTTGGTAAATTGTGTTTTCCTAAGAATTTGTTCATTGCAACAACTTTTTAAAATTTATTGATGAAGGTGTTTAATAACATTAGTAACATTCTCTTCTTATCTATTTAGAAAACTGCACTTGTTATTTGTGTCTTCTGTCTTTTTTTTTCTTGGTCAGTCTAGTCAGAAGCTTATCCCAAAGAACCAGCTTAGGGGAGTGACTGATAATAGGATGGGGTTTTTTTTCTGGGGTAATGATAGTGTTTTGAGATTAAATATTGGTGATACTGGCCCCCTAAATTACAATTGTAGATTCAGTAATCCACGTTCCTTAAATAACCTTTGCTGTGAGAGATTGTACAACCTCTGTGAATATACCAAAAACCACTAAACTGTACATGCTAAAAGGATGAATTTTATGTATGTACATTATGTATAAGTTATTTTAAAAAAAAATATATATATATATATTTTATAAACAAAATAATGACCTGTATAACCTGTATAAATGTCAATTAAGTTTCTCATATTAGCCTATATCAAGGCTTCCAGTAATATTGCTTGTCTTTGTTTTTGAACACTTAGGTTCTTTATATCACCTAGGTGTTGACAAATTAACCACATGAATAATATTGCTGGGAAGGTAAGAATCATTAATATATGACTTCTTTACAATCTTCATATTTTAAATAATAACTAATAGTCTTCAGAGAATTCTGGTACATGTTCTGTCCATACAGACCAAACCAGTCTAAGGAAAGTAGGTCAGAGAACACAATCCAATCCAAACTTGGCACAAGATGATGCAATGTTTTTTTCTTCACATAATCATGATGTTCTAATCACTCTATGATTCTGACCTTTAAGTCAGTGGGTAGTCTATTATTACTTGGTGGCTGCTGAATCCAGAGTCAACATTTTGGAAGCTAAAGAATGCCTATCTTCTTTCAAAATCTTTTGACTTATTACAAGCTGAGCCCGGCTAAAAACTCTTGCCAGAGTTTAGTTGTTTCATGCATATGAACTAAACAACAACCAGAACACAATTAGCAGAGGATGAAGAAATAGAGAGTACATTTATTTTCTAACATATTAAAGATGTTAAAATCACATTAAATATACTAAAACATTTAAAAATAAATTACCATAAAGCACATGATAGTCTTAAGAAATTATGGATCAGACTTTCCTATTTCTCAAAATATGTTATTCTTTTTCTTTCTATAGATAGTAGACAAGAATTTTTAATCAGGTTGGAAAACTTAAATTTTAAAAATTCAAGTGACAGAATATCTGCTCTACGTATAGGCTACTGATAAGATATATTCCCTGTCTCTAAAGGATATATATATAACCCTGGGCACCTGGGTGGCTCAGTGGGTTAAGCATCCGACTTCAGCTCAGGTCATGAACTTATAGCTCATGGGTTCGAGCCCAGCATCAGGCTCTGTGCTGACAGCTCAGACCCTGAAGCCTGCTTAAGATCTGTGTTTCCCTCTTTCTCTGCCCCTCCCCTGCTCACCCTCTGTGTCTCCCTCTCTCAAAAATAAATAAACATTAAAAACAATTAAAAAAATAAAAGATACATAACCCACAAATTTACAAGGAAAAGGAAAAAAAATAATCTATGGTTCTAATTGAATACCTCTTACAAAAGTGCATGTGTGTCCTTCTTCTGTTTTTTGTTTTGTTTTGTTTTTGTTTTTGTAAGAATAGAGTCAAGCAGTTTCCTCTCTAATAAGAGCAATTATTCATTTATATTAGTACTATATAAAGTGTTGAAGTTATTTTTAAATATATTTTCAGGTTTTCTAGGGTCTTTTAAAAAATTTTTTTAATGTTTATTTATTTTTGAGAGAGAGAGAGAGAGAGAGAGAGAGAGAGAGAGAGAGAGAGATGGAGAATGATTGGGGAAGGGGAAGAGAGAGAGGGAGACACAGAATTTGAAGCAGGCTCCAGGCTCTGAGCTGTCAGCACAGAGCCCGATGTGGGGCTCGAACCCACAAACCGTGAGATCATGACCTGAGCTGAAGTTGGACACCTAACCGACTGAGCCACCCAGGCGCCCCTCTAGGGCTATCATCTTCTATCATATCCAAAGTTTCTTTCTTAACAAAAAAAATTCTAGAAACAGAACATACATATAAGAGATGGTTAGAGGTACATATAAGAATACTTAAGAAAAATGATTTGAAGTCTTGACTCTTTAAACAAATGTAATTGTCCTTTTACTGAGGAATACGTAGTTTCCATATAGTGATTTATTTGGTTTTGTAATAGGTTGCCTCTTTGGAAAACTAGATATATAACTCTAAAATGGGGTTTGTAGCAGTGCAGTACCCTCTATCCATGAGAATGGAAAGAATTAAGTGCAAATAACTTAATGTATAGGTGCATATAGAGGAATGAAAACAAAAATGACAAATACAATTTTATTTTTTATTTTTTTAAGTTCTATTTATTTATTCTGAGAGGATGAGAACACAAGCAGGGGAGGGGCAGAGAGAGAGGGGCAGGGAGAATCCCAAGCAGGCTCCACACAGTCAGAACAGAACCCAATGTGGGACTTGAATTCAGGAACCCTGAGATCATGATTTGAGCTGAAATCAAGTCAGCTGCTTAACCAACTGAACCACCCAAGTGCCCCAACAAATACAATTTTAGATCCAGTAATCCATGTTTCTTAAATAACCTTTGCTGTGAGAGGTTAAAATACTATGGAAGTGTGAAAAAATGGTTTATTAAATAATCATTCTTTAACTTCAGGCACCTATGCCTTCATGTAGTCAATGATGCATAAGAAACTTTCAAATCATACCCTAAAGAAAATCCTTATGACACATAACAGACAAAAAATTTACATATGTTTTATAAAGAATTCCTACAAAGCAACAAAAAAACATAAATCAATAGAATAATGGGTTCTGGGTTTGAACAGATAATTCACCAAAGAAGTACAAATACATAGTAAAGATATGAACAGATACTGAACTTCACCGGTTAAAAATTTAAGTTAAAATAAATATTTTTTTTCTAATCAAATTAGAAAAATTTAAAAGATTGATATCAGCGACTGTTGGATAGGTATGGGGTGTAGAGAAATGAACTATTATATTATTGGTGGAAGTATAAATTTGCATAAACTTTTGGAGGATAATGTAGTTTTCCCTATCAAAGTCTGAAAAGTATATGTTCTATTACCGAGTAATCCTATTTCTAGGAATCCATCCTATAGACAATGGTTATATGGTAATATAAAAATAAAATAGAAATGGTTGTTACAGCATTATTAGTAACAGCAAAAATTTAGGAACAACTTAAATATCTACTGATAAGTAAATAAATAAAGGTATAGTCTTAAATCATTGCAGCCATTAAAAAAAAGAACGGATAGGGTTTCCAGTGTATTGACAACTTTCTTCTTCTGAACCTTAGTAGTAGATGTAGGGATGTTCACTATGTGTGTGTGTGTGTGTGTGTGTGTGTGTGTGTGTGCGCACATATAATAGGCATGTCATTATGTTTATACAGTATATAAAAAACAAAGAGGATATTTGGCAAACCTCTGGAGAATGGGATTATAAGGATACTTATAGGAGGAATGGAATAGCATTGGAGAGATTTCATAACTTCTCTAAAATATTTTTGATGGTATATATATATATGTGTGTATATATATATATATATATATATATATATATATATATATATACACGTATACACTTTTATACATGTTTCAATTGACAAAAAAAAGGAAACTTGCCCAGGACAGTTGAAGAAAGCAGAACAAATTTAAAAAGACCAAATCTGAACATGTTCCAATAAATATTTATCCAGCAATAGAAAGTTCATTATTCAGTTAACAGACAGTATTCAAGCATCAGTTGAGCACATAAGAAAAAGTTGAGCACATAATAAAAAGTACTTGCTAAGGGATAGTTTGTACAAATATTTAAGACACTGTGGTTATACCCATGTTTCTCACACTGTAGTTAGAGAAATAAACTTATCAACTACAGCTGATCCATTTTTAAATGTAAATTTCATGGTAATAAATATGAATTCAGCTAGAAATCATAACACATTGAAATGTTTTTGCAAATGGTAATAAAAGTAGACATTTGTTCAGTGGTAATTAAGTTCTAGGCATGATTCTAAGTGCTTTATATGTGTTCGTTTCATTATCACCGCCAATTGTTATAACCATGTCCATTTTATAGATGAGGAAAATGAGATATAGAGAGGGTAAGAAACTTAACAAAGCTTACAGCTTGCAAGGAGTGGGGCTGGGGTCAAACCCAAGCACTTTGATTCTAATACTTCCATCATTCTATATTGTCTTTCAAAGTATTTCCAGTAAAACCTAATATTCATTTCAAATAGTGTGCTGTTATATTAAAGTACATTTTGGGTCTACTCCGCAAGGCACATAAAAATAGCTGTGAAAAATATAAAATGCTATAAAATGTAAAATATTATGATTGCAAAACTTTAGTCACTCCCTCCTTCCCCATAACTAAAAGATGCTTTACTACTACAGTGGGTTATACTGGATGTTATGCTTATTGAGACAAAGTTTGTGTTTGAAGGAAATAATATATAATTTTGAGAAACTGATCAAAATGAACTGTTTCTTATTTATTTACATAGACTAATGCTAATTGCCCCAGCAATTATTTTTATATATTCTAATGCCAAGGAACTATGGAGCAAGTTGTCATGATTTATTTATTAAGATTTATTCTGTAATAATAGATACAACTTGGGAGTAAATAGACTATGCAATTCTTTTTTTTTTCCAGCAAACTAAAAATCAATTTAGAAGATGGAAGGCATTTAAAACTCTAGAGAATAATAACAATGTATATAAGGAAGGATTAGAATGAGTGTCAAAGGCATATAAGAAATATATAACAGTTCAAAAATAAAAGAAATACATAACAATATAGACACTGTCGAGATATGAAATGCAGGAATTTTTATGCCTAATGTAGAACTGAAATTTGGTCTGCAAGGGAGTGAGAGAACCGAGGAGTCATAAAAAACTTTGGTTTTGGACAAATAAAATAAATATAATTATGATATTATTTTACCTACTTAGGAGACTGCTAAAATTATGTCACTATAATTATGTTAGCACCTTTTGAAAAAATACTTTACACTCCCCAGTAGGAAGGTTGCTAGTCATTTAAAACCAAGAATGTGATAATGTTTGAAAAAAATGTTCTTCCTTTTCTTTAATCCAAGTAACCCTTCCTTTGTAATTCTTTTATTCATGAATTACTAGTAATTAATTACTGCTTTGACTTTAGTAGTCAAACCCAAACAAATGTATGGATCAGTTGATTATTAGTCATCATACATACATCTTACTAATAAGAAATGTAAAAGTCGTTGGCCAAAGTTACCCATTAATATTCAGAGCTTCTAACTTTCACTGCAAAGCTTCACCATATTCCAGTCCTCATGGCATGGTAATATGAAAGCAAAAACACCACGAATCTGGAATCTCAAGTGAATCATAGGATGTAGAAAAAGAGCAGGGCACTACAGTGATTTAACATCTCCCAATTCCTTAAAATGCAAATATTTGTACCGGGAAAAATCATCTCAGTAAAATACTTCATGCTGTAGAAGGGGAAAGGAAGTTACATGAGAATTGGCTATTCAGGAAAGGTCACGTTAGAGACAATTTTAATGATGGAAATGCAAGGAAGTGGTTAAAGAATATTTCCTTTAAAAAAAAATCAGAGCAACTAGTTTTATTATCTTTAATGAGCTCCCTGGGCCTTATCTAATGTTTTCCCAGAAAATCTCTTGTAAATAAATTTACAGTGGTTCTTAAAAGAACTCCCACTCTTCCCACTACATAGAGGGAAAAGAGTCTGTCATATTGTGGGGAGAGGACAGGGCAGTGGGTAGGTATTAGTGCCAACAGACTGAGAGCTTGTCCCAAAATAAATGCCTGGAAAAAATCCAAACTTTCAGTCATCAATATTCAGTCCCTATTCCACACAAACAAAAAGGAACAAAATACACAGAAAGAAAAGCAGACAAATTGAAAAAGAAACTATCAGAGACCCTCCCAAAATGGTTTCTTTTTAAAGTGGGTTGGAGAAAAGGTCAAGGTCAGTGTATCTTTCTATACAGATTGTCCTTCTGATTAAGGCTATAGCAAAAGCAATATGGAACAGTAACCAAAACAATCACAAAGGAAGTGGAGGAGAATCTTGTTTACTAAGGTTGTCCATATTTGGGTCCCTCAGGAAAATGAATAATACTGAAATTTGAGTGCACTGAGGCATGACCTCAAATACAAATTGCATACTAAAATTTCCAGCTTGAAATTTTCAAAATTAATTTTTGAAATTAATTAATTCAATTTTAATTAAATCAGAACACTCAAATCAGCAACTGGGCTTTTTTCTGCATGTGGATTTTTCAATTAGGTTTATAGTGTTTCAGTCAATGAATGGACTGCTTGATTTTTTGAGGATTGGCAATAAAACATTACTTTCCAGTAGCTAGGTCAAGAGTATAGACAGCAATTAATACTACCTTTTCCTTGAGCCCAGAGTGTTTTAAATGGGATATATTCTTTGTCTACACTCTTCCAATAGCTCCTCATTCCCAGAGGGAGAGAGAAATTTTACCTTATTTATAAACAATAAAATCTTCCTTGGTGCCCATGTTCTCTCACTTGTGCAGATAAGCATGTGTCTATAATGGAGTTGGGAAAAACAACTTATCAAACTTCATTAATAACATGTACTATGGGGTACCTGGGTGGCTCAGCTGGGTAAGTGTCTGACTCTTGATTTTGGCTTAGGTCATGATCTCATGGTCTTGAGATAGAGCCCTGTGTCAGTCTCAGCGCTGAGCGTGGAGCTTGCTTGGGATTCTCTCTTCCTCTCTTTCTCCCCCTCTCCTCCACTCCCTCTCTCAAAAAACAAAACAAAACAGTAAGGTCATATACTTTATGATGGGCCTCAAAAAGATTGGTGAGCAATATGACAAAAAGCATAAATAATAAGAACCCAAGACACCAGTCCAGTGTCTAGTTTTATTACCTTGTACAGATGACACCTTCTTAGCCTCAGTTTTATCATTTATTTTTTTTTAAGTTTATTTATTTATTGGGGGGGGCGGGTAATGAGAGAGAACCCTAAGCAGGTTCTGTGCTGTCAGTGCAGAGCCTGGCATGGGGCTAGATCTCATGAATCCTGAGATCATGACCTGAGCCAAGATCAAGTTAGACACTTAGCTGACTGAGCCATCCAGTTACCCAAGTTTTGTCATTTACGAACCTACTTTAACACTGGTTATGAGAGGGGTGCAGGCCATGCCTGGCTGTAAGTTGGAAATAAGGTATCCACTGTGAATGGTCACAAATCTAAGACCCCACCACCATGGGAACAACTACTAGGGTTAACTAGCTATCTCTGCCATTTATCATTTCATTTAATATAATTATTGTAGATTAGAAACTTTTTCTTCTCGAATAGGTAGAAAGACAATGGGCAGAAAAGTGAAAAAAAAAAAAGCTATTTTGTAAATGTGTATTGTCTTTTTAATTTTGAAAATTACCAAGCTCCAATAACTTAAAAGATTTAAAATGTTGATGATTTTTATCATTATATAATTATTATGCCTATACTTCCAAATATCTAAAATGCTTATTTCTCTGACTTTGCATTGACCTAAACTATATTACATGAAACTAAAAATAATGTAATTGTAAGCAATAAGAACCCCGTAGCGAGCCTGGAGCCTGCTTCAGATTCTGTGTCTCCCTCTCTCTCTCTGCCCCTCCCCTGCTCATGCTCTGTCTCTCTCTCTCTCTGTCAAAAATAAGCATTAAAAAAATTTTATTTTAAAGAACCCCATATTATAAAGCATATAGAGGAACCTCTAAGGGGAGACCGTTTGAAGACATGGCAAGAGCACAGGCTTTGTAAATAAAGTCTTGGGATGGAAGGTCCACCATGAGTGGGCCCACCACCCATTCATTCATTCATTCATAGCATCTATTGCTGTTACCTGCCTATGTTTCAGGTAGTGTGTGTTATGCATGGGATTTACAATCTATTTAATAGGGAAGCAGGAATAAAACTTACAATTTTACAAGCACTAATTTAAACTTAAAGTGTGATAAGCTATTCAAAGTAGGAGTATAGGGTACCGTGAACATCTAAAAGTAAGATCTAGGAATTAAACAGAATAAGGAGAATTTATATTTGTTAGTTGAAAGATCTTTTACACTTTAAAGTTTAGATACACTATAAAGTAAAAAAAAAAAAAACAAAAAAAACAAAACCCTGCAAAATAGTATGAGCAGTATGATTCAATTTCATTTAAAAGTTCACACCCCAAAATTGTAAAAATATTATTACATATAAACAGATTCATAAAAATTATAGGATACATGAAATATATATATGTATATAAAATACAAGCAATGAGTATGTATTACTTTTGTGCTTGGAAAAAAATAAATAAATAAAAATGCATTTAAAAATAAAATTTAGGGGTGCCTGGGTGGCTCAATCATTAATCATCTGACTTGGGCTCAGGTCATGATCTCATGCTTTGTGAGTTTGAGTATCACATTGGGTGAGCTCGAGCCCCACTTCAGGTGAGCCCTTCTCGCTCTCTCTCTCTCTCTCTCTCTCCCCGTCCTGGGATTCTCTATGTGCCCCTTGTCACTTGCACCCTCTCTCTAAATACATAAATAAATAAAAATAAAAATAAAATTTAGGAATATAAAACACTGCAACATCAGTGTGGCATTTAGACATTGACCTGCAACTAGTAAATACTCAGTGAAAGCTTTAATTACATTGGTAGAAAAACATATTAACATATATATTTAAATGTATATAAAATATTCTTCAATAAAACAAAGAATGTTTTTTAAAACATATTAACCAGTTTATTTATTTTATGGTACAAGTTCAAAATTTCGTATCCATCATTAAGGATAATTATATTTTTCCATTTACAAGACAAATCAGAATAAATCCTGATTTTCCTTAGTTTTCAGGAATACTGAAACAATTAACATAAAGATGATTTTGGCTCTCACAAAATAAAAACAAACACATTGAGTATTTATTATGAATAAACACGATGCTTAATGCTTTGGAGGAAAATATTGATAAATAGTTTGCCAACTCAACAAACATATACTGGGTAGCTACTCTGTACTGGGTCTTGTGCAATGCTCTGCAGATTCCAAAATGAAAAGAACATGGATTCTGCCTTCAAAATACTCCCTTCAAAAGAATCACATATGTCTCAATGTGATAGAGACATATAAATATACTACCAGAAAAATCAAAAGCATAAAAAATAAATTTGGGCTGAGGGGACAAGAAAAAGGAGAAAGACAAATTTTGTTCACATATCTATCATACTTATAAAATTTGGTGGCTCCTTTTGAAAAAGTCACTTTCCAGGCTTTATGAAATGATCCTGAATTGTGAAATGGTTTAGCTGCTGACAAGGTAAACCATTATAGGAAAGGTCCTTCTCATATCTCAAAAAGTTCTGCTTCTCTCTTTTTGTCAGTTTGTCTAGTGGTGACTGTGGTAACAAAGAAAAGCCTTAGATCCATAGTGATAAGACAGAGTAGTTATTTTTCTTTCTTGACAGTCAGCATGGGCATTTATATTGAGAGTTCACTAATAAGCATTTTCATTATCCATGTAATGAAACTTCTTTGTAATGGTGTTTGGAGACAGAACTAGCTCTTACTGAGACATTCAATCATTCATCTCACCAACACCTTTCTGTCATCTAGAATTTGCCAAATAATTGCTGGACCCTGGAAGTAAGAGGTGAGGAAGGCATAGTACAGGCCCTTAAATTCACACCGAAGCTTATTATATAGGCAACAAATTTCCTATAATCTGGCATTTTGGTTAATAGAATTAACTATATACCTTTAACCACATAGTCTTCATTTCTTTATTCATTTAATAAATATATACTGATATCTAAGTACCAAAAATTGTACTACACATAAAATAGTTATAAAAATAGGCATGACCTCTGTTATAAAATATACTTAGCCTGTCTGGGGCAGACTGAGAAATTGTTAGTTTCCTAAACAATTTCCATTCTCCCTTCTTTCTCTTTAAAAGAAACCTGATTCTTGTCTGGGGAGCAATATGTCAAGCTCCAAACAATGGGTCACAATTAAGCCCATGATTCTCAAACTGTGTGCCTAGTCTCCAAGTGCCAAAGTAAACTCACTGTGGGCCATGGCATAGTTTAATTTTCAAGGGAAACTGGGACTCAACATCTGTTGCACAGTGTGCAACCTACTAGTGTAGAGTACAGTTTCCATACTAAATCACTACATTCTTTTGACTATGCCATATCAGAGGAGCTGGATTTTCAGTGGTTGCCATGATTATTAACAAACAAACAAACAAACAAACAAACAAACAGGTATGGATTAAAAGCATGGAGAACAACAAATGGCACTGTCCAATCTGATTCTAATGTTTACGAAGTTGCAGAGTGCCAAACAGGTATATACATTCCATTAGTAACATGTGGTCATTTAAACGTGAAAAAAGTATTACTGTTCTTTTGATTTATGTGTGTAATTTATTCAAATACCCACTAAGTTGTAAATGGAACTTTTATGGGTTTTTTTGTTTGTTTGTTGGTTGGTACCATGAGAAAATTACTGAGACCCAAAGGGAGCTGTGAACCAAGAAAGCTTAGGATCCTTTGGTCAAAGCCAGTCATGTCAATCCTGTTTTCTGCTTCCCTAGCTTCCTTGCATCTAAGTGTGACCATATGACCCAATTCCAGATATGGGCTTGGAGGTGAGAGGGGAAGGACAGTGCTGAGACAGTGTTTGCTTTCCTGATCAAAGGGGACAATGGCAACAACTGTTAGTTGTCCTTCAACAGTTCAATTCCTTTAGTAATACAATCCTACAAGTTACAGGTTCAGACCACATATTCCAGCTTCCTTTCCACCCACATGTGACCAATTGACTAAGCTCTGACCAAAGGTACATGAGCAGAAGGGATATATGTAAATTCTGGATCATACTACTAAAAGGAATGGGCATGCCTTCTACTTCTTTCCCCTTTCTTGACAGGGCCCAGGAAATTAAACAATTATCTTCAAATGCACATAGATAATACCAGCAGGATTCTGAGACAAGAATGTTAGGCCTCCTTATTTCTAATGCACTGCTTTTTCTATATACCACACTCATTGAGGTCTTGGAAATCTCTGCTATAATTCTATATTCTATATTCTATACTCTATATGTTAATATGATGAAGTATATTTGATATGGTATCATATTATTTATTCAAAGTAATAATAAGATAAATACACATTATAAATGCATTTAGAACTAGATCCTAACTCATGCCTCTCCAAGGGGCACTTCTCATGGGAGTTGGACAGCTCCTATGGCTAGGAAGAGCCGTGAGGCATTGCTTTGTGAATTGGGGTTTCTCTCAATCACGGGTGAGAAGACAAAAAAGTGATTGCTTTTTATTCTATAGAATGCAGGGGGTTCTAGTTCTAGTTTATGTAAAGTAGCTGAAGTAAGTGTGACACACAGAGACATAAAGACAAATGGACAGCTAAGGACAGACATGAATCAAGAGACTATAAAATAGCAAAATAATTAATTAAAAGATTAGCAAGAACTCAGACATCACATCTGAGGCAGTTGCCTTCATAACTAAATTATTGGGAGTTTTGTAAGAAAACATCTAGAGGGATTTCAAAACACAGTAAAATCCTATTTCTCAAAAAACATAGAACTATTTATTTTACCCAATCTGCCATGCTCAGATTCACACCACTCACAAAATTATTTAATTCCTTAAATATAAAAAAGAATGGTTGAATTCCTAAAAAGATGATAATGACTGAAGATATCTACAAAGCGTACCTATGTACTTTATTCCAGGTCATCTATAAGACCTCAGACAGAACTGTAGAGTGTTTGCAAAACCATAGCTACTGAGCTTAAATATTGTGGTGACCCAGGGATCCTCATGTTTCATAACACTGTCCTTGATGGCTTCTTCCAAGAGACATTTAACACCCATATTTTTTGGCCATGCTGGTGTGATGAGCCCTGGATTCTCTGAGTGCATATATCACAGCTTTATTGGAGTAACCACCCTTAGGAAGTACTTAGGAGAACAAAAAACAAACAAACAAACAAACAAACAAAAAAAATGGAAGATGGTGATCACTAACATTTTAAAAGGGTTATGTTTTAATATTATTTTCCACTAACTTTGGGTCCTTAATATCACGTGTAGATGACTTCTTCATATAATTAAAAACTTTAAAAAATATATGAGGTTGAAAATGAATGTATGGTGAGTTTATTTGACATCTAACTGAAAAAACAAGGACATCCTGTCTATATCTGTGTAAAAAAATACACATCAGACTCAGTGAAGCCAAGGTAGGAGAAATTCAAAGGCGTATTAAAAAGAGACACTTTAAGCAAAAAGTGCCTCATTTGTTTAGGTTATAATAGTCTTAGTGACTCATTTCTGAAAATGGCTTAGTGCATGTGTATTTGTTCTCCCAAAATGTGAAGCACTCCCACCCCAAATGAAAAAAAGTTCTGAGTGGATCAATAAAGAAAAGTTGAGGAATTAGGCTAAGCAGCAAGAGTATTAAGAAGCTGGAAATTTGAATCCTAATTTTCTGCCCCTTCTTTAGTCCTCATTCTCTTTCCAGTCCTGTGGATAGGCCTAGACATACTAACACTTCCTATGTTTTGAAAGAGAGAGGGAACTCCAGGAAATACCTCATTTGTTAGTTAGAAAATTATTTTGTAGCATATAATTTGCTTTTGGTTTGGTGCCTCTCTTTATGCTTGCTAAACTCTTATGCACCCTGTGGCAATAAGTATTTGCCAAATGACATGTAAGATGAATTCAGAATAAGATGGAAAAAAATTTAATTATCAGAGAAGAAATAAGTATAGCAGCAAAGACTTCTTTACTTGTAACCATTGACCCATATTATTAATAACAATATAATTATTAACCTCAAGTAAGTACCCTGGTGACTTATAATTTAGTATCAAGAATAAGACTATAGGGGTGCCTGGGTGGCTCAGTCGGTTAAGTGTAACTCTTGGTTTCGGCTCAGGTTACGAGCCGGTCATGATTTCATGGTTTGTGATTTTGAGTCCCACATCAGGCTTCATGCTGACTGTGTGGAGCCTGCTTGAGATTCTCTCCCTCCCTCTTCCTCTGCCCCTTCCCTGATCACTCTCTCCATCTCTCTCTCAAAAATAAATAAACGTAAAAAATTAAAAAAAAAAAAGAATAAGACAACTATATAAATAACTATAAAATATGACAGAATATGTATTACAAGTTTTAATGAGAAATGAAATATAGGCCTCACCAACCAAAAGGTTCTATATTATCATCCTTTTTCTTCAAACTCATTAGAGTCTCCAGGCATTTTTTCTTCCATTCTCTCCGTTTTTCTCTATCCTCTCTCCTTACTTCAGTTCCAATCCTTTTTAGATCCTATAGGTCATCAATCCATGTTTTGCTAATACCTCAATTTCCCCTGTTGTATTATTCATGTTACAACCCATCTGGCTGCCCATACTGGTTTTCTCTCAGTTCTTCAAATGTGCCCTGTTCATTCCCACCTCAGGTCCTTTGCATATGTTGTTCCCTATACCTAGAACACTCTTTCTTGTCCCCAAATTCCTTTAATCCCCTCTTACTTCGCCTAGCTAACACCTCTTCATTCTCCAGATCTCTTTCTATACTGCACATCAGGGAAGCCACACTTGATTCCCAGGCTAAGTTATACCCTTTTAAACATGTTGTCCCAATCCTTTTAAAACCCACGACAAGTGAAATTAGCTATCAGGTCTTCTTTTTTGTTAGATTATAACCTCTTTGGGTGTGTTTGTTGGGGGGTACCAACTCTGTCTTAGTCACTGTTAAATCCCCAGCACTAGTTTACCATTTGATACATGTTAGGCATAAATATTTATTCCATACAAATAAATGAAAGGAGAAAAGACTCCACAAACTCAGCTAAGATGATCAAGGAAAGATTTATGGGGAAGGAGGATTGTGAGTTAGGCTTTGAAAAATGGACACAATAGTGAGAGGCAGTGGGAATAGTTGGCGCTAAGGTTTGGAACAAGAGAGCTAGTGGGTGCTCAGAGAAGAGTGGACAGTCCACTTTGTAAAGTACGGGTCATATAGGGGAGTAGGAAAGATTAGACAGGAAAGGAAGGTCAACATAATATGGTGGGGGAAGGCCTGATTTGAAAATCAATACTTAATTTCATAGTTGATAAAGAGACATTGAAGGAAAATGGTGCACAGGCTAAGTGAAAGCAGAAAGAGAGTGTATGTAGGAAACCTGTTCGTGAACTCATATAGTACAGGCAAGGGATAAAAAAACTCAGCTGCTGACTGCAAGAAATAAATGGAAAAGAAAAAGCAGTGATAGAAAGAATTAGATGTTTATGGTGGATTGTGTGGAGAAAGACTAAGATATTTACCTTAGATATTTGGTGGGGACAAGGAAAAGAGATAAGCCAGTAGTGTGTCTCCTAATGTTTCTGTGAGAGTAACTGGAAACATGGTGAAACCAGGAAAGTTAGGATATTCTGGCTTTAGGGATGGTGAGGGGAGGGAAGTGACGAGTTATTTTGCAACATTATTGAGCTAGATGAAAAAAAAATTCACCTAGAATACAGTATTCTTAGGGTACACTGTAAATCAATGGCTAAAGATTAATGCAGAACTTTTTCTCTAATGAGATTTTATATTTATATTTCTGGAAGTCCCTTAGTCACTTCACAAGCTTTTGCACCACAGGGTGCTTTAAACAGTAGGGTAAACACAGTATGACTTCTTGGGGAAATAATCATACAGAAAATCTGAGACAATAATTACCAACCAACTTAACCCTTTCTCCAACTTAAAAATATTTTTATTTTAGGGGCGCCTGGGTTATTCAGTTAGTTAAGCGTCCGACTCTTGATTTTGGCTCAGGTCATGATCTCACAGTTTGTGAGATTAAGCCCCGCATTGGGCTCTGTGCTGACAGTGCAGAGCCTGCTTGGGATTCTCTCTCTCCCTCTCTCTTTCTGCCCCGCCCCCACTCATGCATGTGCATGCGCGCTCTCTCTCTCTCTCAAAATAAATGAATAAACTTAAAATATATATATATATATTTAATTTTAGAAGTATGTTATGGAAGAGGGGTGCCTGGGTGGTTCAATTGGTTGAGAGTCCAACTGTTGATTTGGCTCAGGTCATGATCCCAGGGTCATGGGAATTGAGCCCTGCATCAGGCTCCGCATTCAGCTCAGAGCCTGATTGGTACTCTCTCTCTCTCTCTCTCTCTCTCCCCCTTTGCCCTTCTCCCCCAAACATTCTCTCTCTCTCTCAAAAAAGAATGTTATGTAACAGAATACAGGATTCACATGGATTTTTAGATGATACTCTCGAATCAAAGAAATTCGTAAATTGCATTAGTGTTTATGTTCCTTATCCCAATCTCCACACCCCTCACTTCGAGTTTATTTTGCTATATAAGTTGTCAAAATAGTTTGTCTACATTCATACAGCTAATAAGTGGTAGAACAAGAATTTTAAACGAGGGCTCCATAGAGCCTGCTCTCTTAAGTATTTCATTATATATTATTTAATAATTTAATGGTTAAAAAAATTTTTTTATGTTTATTTTTGCAAAAGAGACAGAGAATGAGCGGGGTAGGGGCAGAGAGAGAGGCAGACACAGAATCCGAGCAGGTTCCAGGCTCTGACCTGTCAGCACAGAGCCTGACGCAGGGTTTGAACCCACAAACCGTGAGATCATGGCCTGAGCTGAAGTCAGACCCTCAACCGACTGAGCCACCCAGGTGCCCCAATAATTTAATGGTTTTTGAGTTTTAGTTAATATTATATTTAGCATCACTAACCAAGTAAATGACAACATAAAGCCAAATACTGGCAGCTGGTGTTTGTCAATTGTGAATTAGCAGGGTCTCTAACAATGCAATCGGAACAAGTAATTTTTCATAGTGTTTAGGGGAGAGTGAAGATGGGATCATAAAGGAATTAGTGAGGTGTTGCCTAGTTCACTGATGATTAATCAGGTGGGTATGTTAAACATTCTTTTAAGGCTCAGTCCATCCTTCAAACTTTTAAAATACTGAGCTGACATCACCTTCCTATTCAAAACCTTGAATGCACAGTTTACAAAGTTCTTCACGATCTGTTCCAAATTATCCTTCAACAATGAATCCCCAATACAATCAGCTCCAAATACACTAGATTTTCAACCAGGAGTTAAGACAACTAAGGTTGTTAAGACTTAAGGTTAAGGTTAAGACTTCAAAATTTAAGAGTCAGAGTTGGTCAGATTAAGGGGTAGGGGGAACAGAGTTGGGAGGTAGAGAGTTCCAGGCACCAACATGCAGAAACAACACCATGTAGGAAGAGAGAGCCAGGACCACCGAAGATAGCTCCGTGCAGGAGGTATGGAGGGAGATGAGGCAGAAGCCAGAGCCAGAAAGAGGACTTTATGAGTCACGTGGGATGTGGCCCTTCCCTCTGAGGACAAAGGGCAGTTAGCGAAGGGTTTTGAGCAAGGAGCAAAATGCTCAGATCAGATCTGTACTTAAGAACATTTACTCTAGGGGTGCCTGGGTTAATGTCCAGTCGGTTAAGTGTCCGACTTCGGCTCAGGTCATGATTTCACGGGTTCGTGGATTTGAGCCCTGATTCGGGCTCTGTGTTGACAGCTCAGAGCCTGGAGCCTGCTTCGGATTCTGTGTCTTCCTCTCTCTCTGCCCCTCCCCTGCTCATGCTCTGACTCTCTCTCTCTCTCTCAAAAATAAATAAACTAAAAAAAATTTTAAAAATTAGACACCACTGGAAATGGCATTAACAGACACTGAACTATCACTACCACTTCCAGGTTTTACATGTTCCACTGACTTCTTCAGGTAAATGTGGAAACTGATTAATGGATTTACCTAACAAAACTATAGTTTTGAAATCTTATCAGATTTGAAGATACAGAAATTAAGGCTTTCCTCTTAAAGCCTCTCAGTGCATGTTAGCACGGTTTTTATAAACTTTAGCAACCAAAACAAACAAATGACTTTGGAGCACTCTATTTTTAAAATGTTCAATACATGAAATGTGATAATACAGTTCCCAAACCACTTTATAATCCCTTTATAAAAGTGCTTATTTAAATACACAAATATGATCAATGAATACAGAATTACATAATCACCAAGAGAAGTTGCTAGAGTTTTCATAACGGTCTCTTGGCTTTTCCTCTGCTGATATTGGTGCCAAAGAAATTAGGTTATAACTATTGTTTCTCTGTGGCTGAAGAGACATTTCCAAGTACAGAATGAATGGAGTTCATTCAGAGGCCTTGCAAATGGGCTGTGGCCCCTTTTTATGCACCGTGGGTTCTAGCAAGGATATGTAGAACAAAACCAACTTTTACTTTTTAACGCATTGACAAGGTCCTCACATTTTAAAGGAGCTCCACACAGTGGATTTATTCAGGTTTATATCTTCTGTCATCCCAATTTCCAAAGAAGAATATATTAAGGATGGCAGGAAGTCTTCCATTCAGAGAAGGCAACTGAATTTTCTTTTTTAGTAACAGGGTAAATCATATGTTGTTTAAAACCTAAATTACAGGGGCGCCTGGGTGGCGCAGTCGGTTAAGCGTCCGACTTCAGCCAGGTCACGATCTCGCGGTCTGTGAGTTCGAGCCCCGCGTCGGGCTCTGGGCTGATGGCTCGGAGCCTGGAGCCTGTTTCCGATTCTGTGTCTCCCTCTCTCTCTGCCCCTCCCCCGTTCATGCTCTGTCTCTCTCTGTCCCAAAAATAAATAAACGTTGAAAAAAAAATTTTTAATAAAAAAAAACCCAAAAAACAAAAAACCTAAATTACAGAGGACCTGGGAACTTCCAATAGATTAGGCTTGACATAATGACATGAAATGATAACATTTGAGAAAAAAAAGCAGCCAATTCCTGTGGAAGGGAAAAAGGTGAAAAAGTCACGCATCTTTCAATGAACCTTTTTTTTTTTTCTTGTGGTTACTATTGTTCCTGAATATATCAGGGCTGCGTGTATTTTTTTGAACTGATATTTTTAAAGACAAACCGAGACTCTACAGTTGGGAGAAAAAGAGGTTGTAACCCACTTCCTCCACACCCTCTTGATACTTACCATCCACCCTTTGTGTGGTCTTTGGCTTATGCAGTATCCTGTCTCATTTTGACTGGACTATCAAGAGTCAAATAACTGTCACCAACAATACAGTATCAAATTGAAGGTCTCATTTTTCAAAAAAAATATCCATTTTGTCAATTTACTTTTTTGTTTGTTTGTTTAAACCACAGAACAACCCCCTGCCAAGTTCACAGCTGGCAAAGTAACAGAGCAGTAAACTGGAATCTAACGCAGGATGGCTTCAGAACAACGCAGTGAAAATATTTTAGTATGAGCCGAAAGTAATTTCAAATTATTTGACCCATGAGTTTAATATTTAAAGGTTCACTAATACTTTTTCCTATCTTAGTAAGGGAACTAATTTATTCCTAGGTTGGTCCAAGGGCAGATCTCCCCTTCTCAAAGTAATTTGCGGGTCGGCCTACAAAGGACACACAGAAATTCAATGAAAAGAGAGTAACGAGGTAGAAAGAACACGGGTTCTTGGCGTCCGCTTGCATTTGAGCCCGCGAGTCTGCCAACACCAACGCAGGCGAGCCTGAGGGCAGCACCCAGCGGCTGGCTCAGGAACCTGTATCCTGCACACTTCACTCAGCGGCAGGGGACCCGTAAGCGTAAGGCTCCTTCCCTCTGGCCTTTTGAAGCACTTGACAGAAACTCTTCTTAATGGAGATATTAAAGAATAAAGACCAATTCTGAGATTGAGACGGAGAAACAAAAACAAAAAACCTAAGTCAAGTGAAACTATCTCTGATGTAAGTTCTGCCGAAGAGAGGACAGCTTCTCTGCGAAAGAAGACACACAGTCATCAAGGGTTGGAAGCAGCAGAGAGATAATTGCTAATTAATCCTCTCATGTTTTCCTTAAGCAAATATTTTAACTTACTGCATACCCTGAGCTTTATTTTTATTAGAGAAATGTTGTATAATGACTGTGCATGCACTCTAAGCATTTTATTATATAATAATATTACATAATTACAGTGGAAATAATGGTACTATCTCACCAGGTTGAGGAAAGGACAAAATGAAATAAGTATAAAGTCCTCATAAACCATATTCTTGATGCATTGTATTTGCTCAGTAAATGGTCATTATTATTATTGCAGTTATGGAAACTGTTCATGTAAAGCTTCGTTTCTTGGTCCAGCTAGAAACCACTATTAATGGAGATACTAGAGGGTAAATAGTACCTCAGAGTTTAAGTAGGATCTGAAAAAAAGAGAGAGAGAGAGAGAGAGAGAGAACATTTTGATCCAGAGGTATTTGAAAGGCTTTGAACCACCCCAAGACTTGAAGACTTGGGTTTCCTGTAGTTTCTTTAATTCCTGAAGTTTCTGAAGAGATACGCACTTTCAATAAGTTAGGCTTTCACATTAAAATAAGGAATTCGAGTCCTGGTTCCATGACTTAATCTCTCTATATTTTAATTTTCTCACGTATAATATGGAACTATGAATTCTACCTATACCTCAGGGCTGTGGTGAGGATTAAAGAAGCCCATGTGTGTAAATGCTTCAGGCAGTGCTGGGAACATAGTAAATGCTAAACCTATCTTAAAATCACTACCACCCTCATTATCACCAAACGGCAGAACAGGCAAATGCGATTTATGCCTCATTGCCTAAGGTTATCTCTGATTTTCTGTTCTCTTTGTTGGTAAGAGAACTCCAGTTTCCATTTTTTTTAATGTTTATTTATTTATTTTTGAAAGAGAGAGAGAGAGGCAGAGGGAGAGAGGCAGACAGAGAATCCCAAGCAGAGCCCAATGCAGGGCTTGAACTCACTGTGAGTGAGATCATGACCTGAGCTGAGATCATAAGTCAGATGCTTAACTGAGCCACCCAGGCACCTTGAGAATTCCAATTTTGGTTGTTCTGTAGCTGAGCATTCCAAAATATAAGGCAATTACTAACCTTCCTGTTTATAAACTGGAGGGGTATCTTAGAACATGGTGGTTATGAGGAAAATAATCACACATTTGGTAGGCTAAAGGAAAGGAGGAGAACCCAGCAAGGCATGAAGCTACCTTGTTCATCCCCCAGGGACCACAAGGCCAGGCTTGTCCTCATCTTCGCTCTTCTCTGTAGGTGCCCTTGCTCTCCTCTGCTTCCTCAGTAGGACCCCAGTCTTATCTACCTGGCTTTTAAGCCGAAAGTCACTCATCCATTTGTGTGGGGTTTTTTGTTTCTAAATTCACATTCTTGAGAGAGAATGCTGGTACCTTAGTCTACCCTTGGACAGATTCCTGTAGTAATACTTGGTTTTGTTTTGTTACCTCTCTTCCTGAAGCTCTTCATTTACAATTTCTGATTTAAGAAATGAAAAGAACCTGTTTCCTAATTACAGGATCAGACTCTTGAATCAAGTTGGTTTAAACATATTCTTAGGAATTTGAATCTTGAGTGGAGGTGCCTGGGACAAAGGATTTATGAGCTGATCTCGAGTCCTCAGAATTGTCCTGGTTTATAACCTCCCTGAAGCTTGCTAGTTCAGAGACACCATCGGTTCTGTGAGCTACTCTAGCAGTTTTCCTTTTTAAAGGTCTCTGTTTCTTAAGCACTTTTCTGTTTCTTAGAACTAAGAGACCTTCTGTGACTGAGTTCTCTCTGGGGGATTTAATCAGCTACAGTCTATTACAGACTTGGGCAAGCCAAACTAAGTTAAAGAAGATGGCAGGTGTAGTAGGCAATTTGATATATCCATTACAGGGGAAAATGGGTTATAATAAAAGAGTCATACTTGTATCTATATCTATCATAGTCCTAGCAGGATATAAAAAAACCTCATTTAATTAAATTGTATTTAAGTCAATAGGCATTCATTAAATAAGAATTCAGGGAATATTTAAGTGGGTAAAGCTAAATCTTTGCTCTCAAGTAATACCCAGTCTCAGGGGAAGAATATATGTACATATATAATTGTAATATAAGGCAAGGTATCCTCACTACTATGCTAATGAAATAAGAACATGGAGAAAAAGGACCACTAATTTGGGTTATGGGATTAGCCAAACAGATCAGCCTGTTGAGAAACTCAGATACCATGTTGCAAGCTACAGATACGAAGGCGAGAAGGATTCCTTTTCAGAAGCTATGGCTCTATGACATCTTAAGCAATCTACAGAAAGAAAAACACTGCCAGGGCTTGTAGGCACTAGGGAGACTTTATTGCTTTCTAACTCTCAACCTCACTTAAGCATGGGCCTAAGTAAAGGTCTTTAGTGGTCTATAGAAGGTCTATATCCCTTCTCCCCAGCAAAGTACTTCTCCCCTCCCTAACCCTAGTCCTGGGCTGGAAGGAAGAATTGTGATCCATGGCCCAATTTCTTCACCAAGGCAGTTCTCCATGCCTGAGTTACCTCAACAAGGAGAAAATCTGAATTTATGGTGCCCACACCTTTGAAGTTTCAAAGGTAGACAGAGAAAAGCAAAGATGAGAGTATAGAGGTAAGTCATCTTTCTCATATCTAAATCTGGGGTCTCAGCACAAATTCTAGTCACAAAGCATCCCCCAACCAGACTGAGTATCCACTGTGCCAAGGATGAGCCCTAGATACCAGTGTAACCCGTGTCTCCTTACCTTCTCCACTGGCCCTATGAGACTGACATTCTGCCCTGGATATAGTCCTTTTCACCTGAGAACTGATTTTCCTAAATCTTAACAGTCTTTTCTCTGGTTATGATTCTGGAGTCTGGACCATGTATTCTAAACCCTAGTCCGATGAGCAATTCTTTTAGAACCCAAACTGATGTCCTCCATACTCTAGAGCAGGAAATGAAAAATTTTCTACGAAGGGTCAGATGGTAAATATCCTAGCTTTGAGGGCCAAAGGGTCTCTGTCACAAGTACTCAATCTGCCATTGTAGCACTAAAACAGACACAGATAATACTTGAACAAATGGGTGGGGCTGTGTTCTAATAAAATTTTTACAAAAAGAGAGAGTGATTTGGCCCCTGAGTGTAATTTGCAGAGCCCCCTGCCCTTCAGCATCATTACCTATGCATTCAGGATTCCTTAATACCATGATCCGTCTGTTGGAGAGATAGCTCACCTCCATCTTTCTCCATCTGCTCTTTATTTGCAAGGGTCTAGGATGACTCACCCGGGTCATAGTTATAACATCCAAGATGTTCGTACACTTTATTTCAGTTTCTGGGATACTCCAGAGCCCCCAAATAACATTTGTGTGTACCCTGTCTTTGCCTCTTTCCCTCTAGAGTCAAAGTGAAAAAAGAGAAACCAGAAATTATGTAAATAATATATACATATTTAGTTATTAGCAGTTAAAAACAACAACTGAAAGTAACTGCTAGCTGGGTGATGGGTATTAAGAAGGGCACTTGTGATGAGCACTGGGCGTTGTTAAGTGATGAATCACTAAATTCTACTTCTGAAACCAATATGGCACTGTATATTAACTAACTAAATTTTGAAAAGTGCAAAAAGAAAGAATAAAAAAAGAAAATATGGTAAAAAGCCTTACAAAAAGTAACTGGTTCTTAATTCAGGAACAATAGGAAGGGAGAAAAGTTATGAGACAGTAATCTGTTATATTCTGTAGGGAGCAGATATCTTGGTCAAAAGTAAAGAAAATTAGCTGTGTTACTCCCTAGAAAGTGACAAGAAAACCGAGGCTCATAAAAGTTAAAAGAGAGTTCCACACTGATGTGTCATGGAATTGCTCATTAGGCCTACCTAGAAGCAAGGGAAGGGGACGGACTGCAATATCCTAGATTGGAAATTTGAATATATTTTCTGAGTAAAGTTGTTAAATAGAGTGATTTTTTAAAATAGGGTGGGCTTCATAATATTTTGTACGTGGACTAAAAATACACACAATAACAACAACAATTGACATTTAGTTAAGTGCAATGTAGTGGACACTTTTCTGATTTTGCCATCCAACACCCATTCCCCTTTCTCCTGATAATATTCCCTGTATTTTCCTCTGGGAACCATGCTTCCTGTGCCTTTGGTCCTTATGCTTTGAATGTTGCTTAAACTGTCCCTGATTCAAGAGGTGGGTGTGTGATCTAGGTCTGGACAATCAGAACATTGAATTTCCCTGGACCTACAACTGTTTCAGGGATGGAAACATGCGAAAGCTGATTTAATCAGAGTGAGGCCAGGACTTTTTAAAGTGTTTCTGAGGAGAGTTGCTCTTTTTTTTCTGTTAGATTGGAAACCTACAAGATGTAAATATGGAATTTGTAGGAGTCAGAATTAAGAAAATACTTCTTTCATAATAAAGCAAATATCAAGGAAAGCAAGCCAGAGAAATCCAGGGAGATCAAGTCCTGAGAATATAGTTTGAATGCACAATATTTTAGGAATGAAACAAAAGCTAATTTTTAAAATTCTAACAGGTTTTCTTTTTTCTCTCTCCATTCCTCACTTTATCTTTCCTTCTCTCCCTCCCTTCCTCCTCCCTCCCTTCTTTCTTTTTCCTTTATGCCTGTAACTAAGGGTGCTAATACAGTCTATTTTATGTTAGCCAGTATATATACATTTTCTTTTCTTTTTAAAAAATGTTTATGTATTTATTTAGAGAGAGAGAGAGAGAGAGAGAGAGAATCCCAAGCAGGCTCTGTGCTGTCAGTGCAGAGCCTGACATGGGGCTTGATCTCACAAAATGTGAGATCATGACCTGAACTGAAATCAAGAGCCAGACACTTAGCTGACTAAGCCACCCAGGCGCCCCTATACATTTTCTTTAACCCACAAAACAATCTTATGAGAGAACATAATTATTCTTGTTTTCAGATCAGTCAACTGAGGAAATTGCAAAGTATGCCCATGGTCATGCCCTTAATATGCCTCAAAGCTGTGATCCAACCTCAGACCAGTCTGACTCCAAAGCAGGTGGCTCTCACTGCACTCCCTGTTCTCAGGGGACAGGGCTCCTAAGGGATCCGGCCATGGGTTTCAACAACCCACATCTGTTTACAATTTAGGGACTGTATCTATATTAGAGGCACGGTGTGATGATAACATTTGCTCTGACCTGTGATGTGAAAAGAAAATTATTTGCTTTAGAAAATGTAGTGATTCTGGGGCGCCTGGGTGGCTCAGTCAGTGAGGCGTCTGACTTTGGCTCAGGTCATGATCTCATGGCTTGTGGGATTGAGCCCGCGTCGGGCTCTGTACGGACAGCTCAGAGCCTGGAGCCTGCTTCGGATTCTGTGTCTCCCTCTCTCTCTCTGCCCCTCCCCTGCTCACATTCTGTCTCTGTCTCTCTCTCAGGCAATAAATAAACATTAAAAAATTTTTTTTAAATAGAAAATGTAGTGATTCCTTGACTAGGCCACAGGGCCTTTTAGAATATTAGTTAAATGATGGTTACAAACAAGTCATTTATAAAGGATATTTCTTTAAAGCAAATTGCACTTTCCACTTTTAGCCTAATGTCCGGTGTATGTCCAAGAAAAAACCTTGGTACTTATTTACCTGACAATAGACATTTGGAGATGTTAAGGCATTTAGAGCATACCAGGCACCAAGTCTAGCAATGGAATAATGATACTTGGATGCCTAGAACAAAAACTTGGTATAGGAAGGGCATCTTAAATTAATAGGGCATCTTATGTTCCCAGCATCAGCCTGAACTGGTCATATCCTGGGAGTGAGTCTGGCAATGTAACACTGTCCTCTACATGTGAAACTTCATAGGGAGATACTTTTTCCAAACAAAATATAGGAGCCTGAGATGCAGTACTGAATAAACCCTTCTGTGCTTCAGTTTCCTCATCTGTAAATGAGGATGTATAATATAGCACTATTATTATTTGTACCCCATCCTTTCCTCAATTAAATAAACTACTGAGTTACTCTCTAGTTTTTAGATTTAAATATTTATAGATTTTTCATAGAATATGATTCACTTTTGTCTCTTTTGTGGTCTTTCTGACACACACACACACATGAATATGCTAAAAAATTACTTCCAAAAATGGGTAAGTTGTAATACATGCCCACAATTATAAGTTAAATGCGATTTTGTCAGGAAACAACCAAAGGTTATTACTGTATAGTATGAAATAAGGAAATATATCAAGATAGTTTTATTTATTTTTTAAGTGTATTTATTTATTTTTGAGAGAGAGTGTGCATGTGAGTGGGGGAAGGGCAGAGAGAGAGGGAGAGAAATAATCTCAAGCAGTCTCTGCACTGTCAGCATGGAGCCTGATGAGGGGCTCAAACTCACGCAACTGTGACATCATGACCTGAGAAAAAATTGAGAGTTGGTCGCTCAACAGACTGAGTCACCCAGGTGCCCCAAGATAGTTTTCATTATAAAAATATATTGTTTTAAAATACTTCCCCTCTCAAATTTTCTATCAACATTAATGTAGCTATGTAGCTTATATAAGTTATAACAAAATGGAAGCCAATTTTCTTGAACCATTTAATGCATGGTTACTTGAGAGCAGTGATAGGATTATCATTTGAATAATGTAAATACTGTGTATACACATTACTTATATCTATTTAGAGGAGAAAGAGTAGACTGAGGCAATGGGGGAAATATTTCAAATAATTTTAGAAATTGGAGAAATTTTCCTTTATTCCTTTCACCATAATACATTAGGATAGCTCATTGGGATCTACTTCAAACAAATCAAAAGTCTCCTAGTGTTATTGAATTGCAAAGACCAAAATCTCTAAATTGTCATCTCGGAGCAGCAGACAGCTTAGACAGCAAATGCACATTTCTTTCTTTCCCCCAGCTTTACTGAGGTATGATTGGTAAATAAAAATGGTATACATTTGGGTTGTACAACATGATTTTTAAGGTGTACAATGTGATGATTTCATACAATTTACATTGTGAAATAATTGTGGCAATCAAGATAATTAACACATCATCACTCATATAGTTATCTTTTTGATATGTGTGGTGAGAATACTTAAGATCTACTTTCTTGGTAAATGTCAAGTATATAATATGGTATCATTGACTATAATCACCATGATGTACAAGTGATCCCAGAACTGATTCATCTTGTAACTGCAAGTTTTTACCCTTGGCCAACATCTCCCCATTTCCCCCAGCCCCTGGAAACCACCTACTCTCTGGTTCTATGAGTTCAACTTTTTTAGATTCCATATATAAATGAGATCATACAGAATTTGTCTTTCTGCATTTGGTTTATCTCACTTAGCATAATGTCCTCCAGGCTTATCTATGTTGTTGCAAATGGCAGGATTTCCTTTTTCCTCTATGGCCAAGTGATATTTTTATATATAGTATACATGTGTATATATGTGTGCATGTATATATGTATACACACACACATATATACACATATATAATATATATTATATATTTATTTCCTTTATTCATTCTATCTGTTGATGGACACTTAGATTGTTTCCATATCTTGGCTATTGTGAAAAATGCTGCAATGAACATGGAGGGCAGATATCTTTTCAATAGATTTGGGTAAGTACCCAGAAGTGGAACTCTGGATCATATCCTCGTTCTATTTTTAATTTTGGAGGGGAACTTCCAAATCGTTCTCCATAGTGGAGAACACCAATTTATATTCCCACAGTGTACAAGGGTTCCCTTTTCTCCACATTCTGATACTTATCTCTTATCCTTTTGATAATAGCTATCCTGATACCTGTGAGGTTTTTTTTTTTTAAGTTTATTTATCTATTTTGAGAGAGAGACAGAGGGAGGGAGGGAGAAGTAGATAGAGGGAGAGGGAGGGAATCCAAAGCAGACTCTGCACTATCAGCGTAGAGCCAGACATGGGGCCGGCCCCATGTCACAAACTGTGCGATCATGACCTGAGCCAAAACCAAGGGTTGGATGCTTAACCAACTGAGCCACCCAGGTGCCCCCCATTGTGGTTTTGATTTGCAGTGCCCTGAGTGATGTTAAGCCCCTTTTCATACATTTGTATGTTAGTCATTTGTATGTCTTGTTTGGGAAAATGTCTATTTAGGTCCTTTGCTCACTTTTAAATTGGGTTTTTAGTTTTATTGCTATTGAGTTTTATGAGCTCCTTCAATATTTTGGCTATTAGCCCCTTATCAGATATATGGTTTGCAAATATTTATTCCCATTTCATAGGTTGCCTTTTCATTTTGTGATTCTTTGCTGTACAGAAGCTTTTTAGTTTAATGTAATCTCAATTGTTTATTTTGCCTTTGTGGCTTGTTTTCTGTGTCATATCAAAAAAAAAATCATTGTCCAGACCAATGCCAACAAGCCTTCCCCCCTGTGTTTTCTTCTGGTTTTCTCTAGAAGGTGTTACATTTAAGTATTTAATCCACATTGAGTTGACTTTTTTGTAAAGTCCAATTTCATTCTTTTGCATAAAAGACATATTTCTTTTAGTGTCCATAAAAGGCTGAAGGAAGCCATGTGGCATACTGGTTAAAGAAAAAGGACACTGGTGCCAGACAATTGTGGGTTCAGATTCAGGCTCTGGAACTCACTGTATTAAGTCTGGATGAGGTTCTTAGACTAAATGCATTACTGTGTGTAAAGTATTTAGCATGGGTACTGGCATTTGGTAAGCACATATATTATGTATAATAATGCCAGATTTACAAAATAAAAATCTTCATAGAAAGGCCGTTAGTGACAAAGGAAATATTAAAGGTAAAAACGACTATATATTCTTGAAGTTTCTTTACTGGTAACAGCACAAAAAACCCACAAATATCAAATTCTTAATATAGCTTTATGAATTAAGAGTTAAACCACTTGGGCATATACAAAGGACTATGTAAATGCCAGGAAGATGCTGTACTGGTAGAGAATAATGCTTGTATTGCTATGTAACTATTTTAACTATATTCAACTCTATTGCCTAACATCTTATTAGTTCAGATGCAGTATGAAATGCTATGTTGTATGCTACTCTACACTTGATTTGCTTAGTTATAATATTTGGGATTGTTTGTTACTTTTTACAGTTTTTTATAAACTTGACAGTGAATGAACACTCCATTTAGCTTCAGTTACACAATTATAAGATCTTTTTCATCACACAATTATTCTTTTAAAATTGAATGTGTAAGTACAAATGTCCAGAGTGTAGACAGCTGTCTAAACAATAAGAACTCTATGTATCAGGACAGGTGCTGTTATTATCCCCCAAATCCATAACACAAGTGTTGGGTTTATAAAAAATTTGGAGGAAAAAAACTTAATAAACAAAAAAAAAAAAGATAAATATCCCAGTAGTAAGTAATTTATTCCATGCACAAGAATCAAAGAATAGTCAATGAAGACTTAAAAGAAAAGTATAGGAGATTGTCCACTGCTTTGGAAGCATTTTGATACCACATAATACCAATTTGGGATGTTTATTAGAGCTTGCTAAGCCCAAGGCACTGCTTCAGTGTTACTAAGAATCATCTGGCACATTTACAAAACCTGACAAATCAACTTAATTTACAAATTATTAGACTATTAGTTACTTCAGGGCAAGGTCCAACTTACTCTCATGGTTTTGCTAGTACCTCACACAAACTGGCACTTATTAAATGAAGGAGCATGGCCAACTGAAGTCCTACACCTACTGGAAGAAAAGCCATACCGCAGGTCAGTTTGCACTATCCCATATGCTTAAATCAATGGCCAGATTTTCTAAAAGCAGTGGTTCTCAAGTAGGGGAGATATTACCCCCTCGGGGACAATTGGCAATGTCTGGAGTCATTCTTGGCTGTCACAACTGTGGGGATATGATGTCATCTGGAGGGTAGAGGCCAGGGATGCTGCTAAACATCCTATAGCGCACAGGACAGCCCCCCAAAACAAAGAATCATCTGGCCCACAATGTCAATAGTACTAAGGTTAATAAGCCTTGATCTACAAGTTAACTGAATATTTACAATAGCATGAGATAGTCATCCAGAGCAGATCCCATTAAACCCTACCTTGTTTAATTAAAATGTTTCCTTGGGGCGCCTGGGTGGCGCAGTCGGTTAAGCGCCCGACTTCAGCCAGGTCACGATCTCGCGGTCCGTGAGTTCGAGCCCCGCGTCAGGCTCTGGGCTGATGGCTCAGAGCCTGGAGCCTGTTTCCGATTCTGTGTCTCCCTCTCTCTCTGCCCCTCCCCCATTCATGCTCTGTCTCTCTCTGTCCCAAAAATAAATAAATGTTGAAAAAAAAATTTTTTTTAATGTTTCCTTATACAATTCACTACTCATTTTCCCAAAAAGAAATTCTGCTGAAATGGATGGAAATGTGGAAGCAGAATGAAAAGCTTTCCATTTAACTCCCAACTAATAGACAATTTTTTTCATACAGCTTTGTGTTTATCACTACACGTGATATTTAGAAACTGTGGGTGAACATAAGTGATGATGGTATGTTTCCACATAAGCTGTTGCTTTTCTCCCAAAAAATATATTGACTTCTGTTAGTGAGACATTTAAAGAGGTCAAATATGGAAGGGCTAGATTGGTGCTCAATCCTGGCATAAGATTAGAAGAGGTAAAGGCAATAATGATAAAGAAGATAGTTCACATCTTTTGGGTGCTTTCAGTCTTCCAGGCACCATACTAAGCACTTTACATGTGAGTTCAGTGAGCTGGAAAGATCTATCAATTTCAGAAATTGAGTGTTCCAGAGAGAATATTCTTTTCTCATTTATATAAACATGGTTTCATAGTTTCTCTTTGACCTCTCTTTTCCTCCTCTAGCCTGAGATCTTCTGGAGGCGAGGGTCTCTTGTCTTATTCATCATTGCAAAGCCAAGGAGCTGGCACTTCACCACAGCATAGGGCATTCATTGCCAGTTTGTTACATGGATAAGGGCATCACTGCTCAGTGAGATATAAATGTAGAGACACTATCTAAAACCCTCCAGATTCTGAGAAGAGGGGCTGCCACAAGTCTAGTCTGTGAGCTCCTCTAAGGGTAGGACATCTCTGTTATCTTCGCATTCACCATGAATTCGCAGTTACTAGAGAAGAGTCTAGCATACAAGGCACTTGGAATATTTTGAATTGAATTTATCTGGAGACTGTACCTATCTTCAGAAGTTCCTCCAAGACAGGGAAATGTGATCCACTCCTTTACTTGGGTCTTGACTCAGCAAATACAGTTACTCCTGTTTTTCACACATGTTTACAGCTCTTGTGTGATTCCTGCTTTTTAGGGGTTTAGCTTGGATAATAAAAATCAACGGCACTCAGACAAGGTCAAAGGGAGGAGACATTTCACCCGGACAATTTTTCACTCGGCTATACATTTACCAGTGTGAGGTGCAGAGTGTTTATAGAAGGAAAGGCAAATATTCCTTTCTAAGTCTAACACCGGACTTACCAGCTGCCCAGTTAGCCTGCTGCCCTCTGTGGGGAGCCATCCTGTGGTGCTCCGGTGGATACTGCAGGAGAGGGAGGAAGAAAAGAAGTAGGAACAAATTGAATGTGCTGAGGCAGAAACTATGTCTATTTGGGGCATCTCCCACTGTCAATCTACCCTCCTGATGTTTTATCAACAGAGACAAGAATGACATGTCTTCTGTGTCTCAGCCAGACACAGTGAAAAAGTTTTCACTAAAATTCAAAAATTGAACACACTGGCACAACAACAGCAATGATAAAGCATTAGCTTGCTTTTGTTTTAGAAAAGATGCTTTTTCATTCTCTTCATGAATTAATGTTTATGAAACACTCATATACATGCTTATCTGTCATCAATTGCTTTGAGAAAGTTAAACAGAGAAGTTTCTGCCCTCTGAGTTTCTGTATTGTAGAGAATAAGGGAGAGTAGAAGAAAAGGTTATAGTCTCTTCCTCTAAAATGTCATAACCCAAAATACTATATAAGTAAATGTTTATTGTAACCAGGCAAAACTGACAATAGTATAGATCTGACCGAGCTGAATGGAGAATATATGCCCTCAGAGTATGGAGTGGGTAATAAACATATAAAATATAACACCTTCCAACTTCCCTCAACACAACTTCTGGGTTTGTTGGTTCTGAGATAAGAAGAAAAGGTCTCTTAGATTATCTGTGGTCACTTCGGGTCAGTCTCCAACAGCAGATCCCTTCTTGGTCTACTACTCAAGGAGTTGAAAGACCCCACAGTGGGCCGCCAGAGAGCCGTGACACATGCAAAGCACTTGCAACCCGTCTTGTTTTCTTATTTTCCCTGTTTCCATTGGCAGAATTTTTTTCCCTGCCCAAAGCAGAGCCGCAAATGAAAGCAGCTGCCCAAAGTGGAGGAAGTTCAAAGACCGGGGAAGAAAGAGAAAGGAGGTGGGGGTCAAATGAGGAAAACAACTGAGGACAGCAGAAGACTCTTGGCAACTCTGCCTCGTACAAAAGTCTAAAACAGAAAACATACGGGGGACAGATGGACTGGTGGCAGCCGTGGGCAAAGTGATGCACCCATAGGCTTTCAAGTGACAACTGAGTATTGTATTTTACACAGACTCACAAACTTTTAATGCTTCCAGGGCAAGAAATATTTCAAAATATCTTCCTTTGAACTTCTGGTGGCCTTTTCTGCTTCCTGCCATATATTCATTCATGTTTCTGAATCATGCTGGAGGTGAAAACCTATTTGAAATTATTGTATGAATTTCTTCTTTTGGTTTCATTACTTAGGGGTTATCGAGAAAATATAGGTATGGTTATCTTGGAATCTGACTTCAAAAGATTCACTTAGAGGAATTAGTGCAGATCTAGCATTTATTTCTTAACTTCAAGGTTTTAGTGCTTCATTAGATATTAATATTTAATCTTGAAATTATTATAAAAGGATTATAGTTAAAATGTTCCAATTAGTTGCTTTCTTTTGAAGAACTTAAAAGAAGTAAAATAAATACAACTTATGAGACATTTCAGAATACACTTGAAAAACAGGTTTAAAGAATATATAAATACCCTACCATATTTTAGGATTTTTAGCAACATTTTATGCAATTTAACTTTATATACTTATAATACAATGTTATTAATATATGAATTCAAGCATATTGAATGGAATGTGGGAATTCCAAAACAGATTGGAAAACTCAATGGACTGCAGATTCTGGGAGGACACTTGTTTGAATATATTCACAAGTTCAAGCATCTACATTTTTAGCACAAAATTTTTCTATTGCTTCTTTAAAAAAAATATATCTACAAAGCAAGACTGACTGTGAAATAGGACCTGCAAATGTTTGATCTACGTAGAAATTTCAGGAACGTAACTGCAGAACAGTAAACACTTTTTACAGACTGACTGCCAAATCTAGAAGTCTTTTCTTTCAGTCAACACTTTCCCACCATCGTGAGAACCATTTCTCATTAACAACCAAATTGTTTTCAGATGCTGTGCTATAAGGGGTTTCCTTAGAAACCATTTGGTAAAAGACTGTGGCTTTCTTCCATAGAATCTCAAGCAGTGAAAAGGCAGATTTTCTGGCATAAATCAAACCCAATTTCTAGGGTTCACTAAACCCTTTCTCCTCAAAATAATGTTTTGTGACTTGATCTTAGCAGTTAATAGTACATGCAGGAGAGCTGGTGTGAACCAGTTTTGAATGAATCTTATTCCATTTCTTTTGTAATTCAACTGAAATCATTTCCAGGACTTGTTATACCTTGATGAAGGTTTAACTGCACAACTAATGGACAAAATAGTACATTTCATTGTACGGCAAAATCTGTAAATTTTTTTCTACTAAGTTTGCTCAGGTGGATTAATCTTTATATTGATAGGATAATACTATCTCTTCTAATTTCAGAGTTGTTCTTGCTTATAAATACACTTTTTAAAAAAAAGTTAGGCAACAAATAAGTTTTTTTGTACTAAAAATATACACATTTCCTCTGGCTAGTATATACACAAATATATACAAATAATGTTTTAGGGAGTTTCTAGATACATGCAAATTCATAAGAAATACACTGAAAAGAAGCATTTGTATCAATAATTATGTCTCAGGTGTGGACTTGGCAGAATACCTTAAATGGAAATCTAAAATTATTACTGGGATGTAATCACGATTTTCTATATCTTCATACCTTTTGCACACCTTGTTCTTTTTGCCAGCAATGTGTGTCTGGCTACCCAACAAATCTTATTCCTCCCTCAGACTCTGCTCAACCATCTTCTCAGTCATTTATTCATTCACTCATTCATTCTATAACTTTTTACTGAGCACCTACTATCTGCTAGATTCTATGTTAGATGCTGGAGAGAACAAGACAATGTCCTTTCCTCACGAAGCTGCTGGCTGAATCTGAATCAGTCATCCTTCCCTAACTTCAGACAGAGCTACTACAATTTAGCCACTTGACAAGAATCTAAGAGCATTTACTAGGTACTAATTCTAGACAGTTGCCATATTATACATAGTGCAATCATTTATCTGTGAATCTATGTCACCTCTTTGTGTGAGCTCTTTGAGGAAAAGAGCCTTTATATATTTTTGTATTTTCAATACCTAGCACCATTTCTGGGAACACAATAGGAAAAAAAATAAATTCTTGTTGAATAAATGATTAAACTAAAATATTCTAGCTAATAAAACAAGCTTTCTTCTACTTGAAAACTATCAATAACATGCCATGGGTTTATAAAAGTATTGGTCCTGATTTGCTGAAAACTTAAGCTAAGCATTTTAGAGAGATGAAAGATGGAAATCTGTTGATGAAAATCAATTAGAGAGATGAAAAATGGACAAACTGTTCTAAGAAGTTTGGCAACTAGATCCTAGTTGCTGCCATATTACCAGGCAAGTCTTTCCCAAGATTGAGTTAATAAGCTTATAGGATGATCCACCTAAGTTCAAAAAGATAATCCAAAATGGAATTGGTCTTCTTAACTAGATGACAAGTCTTATGGCAATTTGGTTTGAGGGTATTTGAATTAAAAAAATTCAACCCTTTGCTTCCAAAGTCATCTCACTGGGAGTAAATGCCCCAAATCCCTACCCTATAAAGCCCTTTAAGACCTGGCACTCTACCCCCACCTCTCCATGCTCATCTCCTGCCACTCACTCCCTCTTTTCCACGTGTTCCTACCAGACTAACCTCCGTGCTATTATTCCTTGATATCCGAGCAGTTCTGCCGTAGGACCTTGGCTTCTCCCTCTGCCTAGAAGACTCTTCTTCATATACCTTCAAAGCTCACTTTCTTCTTCCTACACTCTTTGCTCAAATGTCACCTTTTCAGTGAGGCCTTCCTTGACACCAAATCTCAAACAGCAGTCCTGCCCTCTCCACTCCCAAGCACCCCCTAAACCCTTTACCCTGCTTTCATTTCTTCATAGTATATCCATCCCCATCTGACATACTATGTACTTACTTTTGTTTCTTTTGGTCTGTTTTCCCTAGTAGAATGTAAACTCTACAAGGCTAAGTATTTTGACTATACCCTTAGTGATTAGAAGTGTGCCTTACACATAGAAGACACCCTCTAAATATTTATTGGGTGAACTGAGTTGATTAACCTATCAAAAACTGTATTCAGTATTAATTCTTTATGTTGTACTGTGCTAATAACTGTGGACTACAAATATGGTCATAGAAACCCCCTGAATTTGTGGATTCAGAATTTATTGTTTTGATCTGATATGTACCTGAAACTGATTCAGAAGCCCAAACCTACCTAGCACAACTCTACTGCTGCACTTTTGTCACCCAGATCTTCTTGCCTCAAAATCATTACACTGGAGAAGGCAGTTTTGTGAATACCAACAGATTTATAAACATTTCCTGTCTATATGAAATTGGGATGGAAGTAGGGACATGATCCGCCCCCCCCAACACACACACACACAAAGTAGTTTTAATCCAGTTGGGAACTTCAAGTTGAAAGCATCATTTTCTCTATAGAGAAATTCTTGTGAGAAAGTTTCAAGCATAGCTAATTATTTCTAAGTGGGAAAAAAAGCTTTAAATTAGAAAACTAATTTCACCGACTATTGAGGGATCTTTTTGCTTTATAAAACTATGGAAATGAATCAGTGATTATAGTGTGTTCAGTCAAAGTCATCAAATGCAAGAAAAGATCAATTATCATAAGGTTGTCAACATTTCTAAGACATTTAAGATGCATTAAAAAAGTCAACTGTCCACATGTTCTAATTGAAAACATTTAATTACCTTCTTTCTTTCCCTATCTCTGATAATTATCTAATTCATCTCAAAATTCCCTGTAAAATATTAATGTATTAAGTTAGAAATAACCAGTTATTTGATTTGGGTTTATGTCATATTATCTTATACTTAATTCTCATAGAGATATAATAAAAAGCCTCAAGGGCTTACTTCAAATTTATGATAAATAAAATTGAGAATATTCTATTAAGTAATTCTCCTAGCTATTAAGCCATTCCTTACTTAGTATTAGCCAGTTACTACCTTAGTTCTACTGATATTTCCAAAAATTTTTCATAGCATTTATTCCCCATCAACAAACATACATATACATGTGTGTATACACATGCATGTACACACATACCCAAATACATAGAAAGAAATCTTGGTCAAACCCTACTTTTCAGCTTTATCTATGATGTCCTATAACCTTTCACTCAAGCAACTGACTTTCTTTCCTGGTCCCTGAAGTTTCTTAAGTGGCAGAGTGTTTTAATTTGCAATCTAGTATTGCTTTTAATTTGAAGCTGGCTTGGCATTCTCATTCAGTACTCACTGACACACTTCAGGAACTCAACCCTCACATACATTTTCTTTTTTAACTCTCAAAATACATAGGAGACGTTAAACTTGGACTAGATTAAGCAGCAGATATGTTGAGTCTTCAGCAACAAGGGCTAGAGTCATCGGGGAGAGGTCTGGTCCATGCCACTGGTATGATGACCAATTCATCCCGCGTTAGCCAGGATTTTCCCAGTTTAATAGTGAGATTCCCATGTCCCAGTAATCCCCTCAGTCCTAGGCAAGCCAAGAGAGCTGGTCACCCTCATGGATGACAGGATGAAGGAAACTGGACTGACAGGAGCCTGGTCTCTTAGTGTGCCCAGTGAGCTACTTCCAAAGGAACAGTAAGTGCGGATGTGGCTCTAAGAGTCAGGCCAATGGAATCTGATTCAGTTGGTGAGGCAGAAACAGCAATGCCTATAGACAGATAGCAAGAACTGGAATCCAATAATTTGCTATTGGGTTAATGTGACCTCATGGGTATTTATGGAGCACAAAACACAAAGCCTGTGCAAAGAAAGCTAGCCTAGGCTCTGATCATTTGGTAATATTAATGGCAGTGAAATGCTCTCTGACCTGCTGGGAATGAGTTTGCTGGTGGAGAACTTCCAATTACATCTGCAAAATCGATGGAACACAGTCATGGATGAAATTAACATTCAAATGGGCTCAGGGTTACATAGCTAGGAAGAGGCACAGCTAAATTTTAAACCTAGATCTTTCTGCCCACGTGTCTGTTGCTCAGGCATTGAAATAAAGGTTATAGTATAAATTTTACTCACAGAAATCCATTTTCTTATAGTAGTTGTGTCCATATCATTGTCTGTTTTCCAGGTTGTTAAATTCTATGGGGGTAAAGACTATTCTTCATTTATCTTTGTGTCCTTTAATTAGCAAAATATTCACAAGAGAATAAACTTTTGACAATTGTGGTTGAATTAGATAAAAGAGACTTGCATATTCCTACTTGTTAACTTTACTCTTATTTGGTATTTTTGCTTGCCTCATGGAATAGCCTTCTTTAAATTCTATTCAACTGCCAAAGCCCAACTTAAGTTTTAGAATCTTTACTTGAGGTCATAGAGATCTCTCTCTTTTCTGAACTCTACCTCAGCATTTAATCTCTTGTATTTAATTCTTCTTATTCTCAGAGGTGTCGCTAGCTCGTTTGTACCCTTCACTATTATGCTTCAGCAAACAACCAATCAACACTGGTTACTTGAAATCCAGAAGAAAAAGTCTGTCAATAAATTTGTTCTCTTAATCAACAACTCAAAACAGGAATGAACATTCAAAACAGGAAAAGAATTCTAAACTTCCTAACAGCAGCCAGACATTACTATAGTCTGGGTGTTGCTATTTAGTGTGCAAAAGAATTCTTTTTGTCCTTTATGAGGAAGTTAGCTTCACCACATCTGAAACATTGGAGACTGTCAGTAGATTGATAAGGTTTTTTTAAAAAGAAGAAATCATTTCCTTACTAAAAGACATTCTCAGCAATTTCTAAAAGAGAAAAATATTAATATATAGTTTGTATCAATGCTGTTAAAATAGAGTTCTTGGTATAAAAACTATTAAAAGCCCAATTACTTTTGGGGAGCTACCTTGCAACAAGCTTAGTTGTGAAAATCAAGTTTAGAGCATCATTATTTGCACGTGATTGACTGAGGGAAACAGATGAGACAATCAACATGAGGACTATTCCACTTACTAAGTATGGAAGTAAAAACAATACTTTCTACTTTTAAATCCAGACTTTTACTTATTCGTTTTTGTTTTGTAATCATTAAGATTCTGTATTACAGGGTTTTCTGGGTGGCTCAGTCGGTTAAGCATTGGACTTCAGCCCAGGTCATGATCTCTCAGTCTGTGAGTTCGAGTCCCGTGTCGGGCTCTGTGCTGACAGCTCAGAGCCTGGAGTCTGCTTCGGATTCTGTGTCTGCCTCTCTCTCTGCCCCTCCTCAACTTTGTGTCTCCCCTTCTCTCTGCCCCTCCCTGACTCACACTCTGTCTCTCAAAAACGAATAATTGTTAAAAAAGAGAGAGAGAGAGAGAGAGATTCCATATTACAAAAAGTCTGGATTTCTTCCTCTCATCCAAATCTTTAGCATATTATTTTCCAAGGGCCTGCAGAAACTTAGTATGTAACTGACTTTTGTCAGTGTCAGGTAATTATGAAGTAAAAGTCACACCAAAAACATATTTCCTGATTCCCATATTTAGTACCTAAAAAAAAAAAAAAGAATATTTTTTCCAGTTCAAGATTATAGTCTGAATAATTCCAAAACCTTATAATCTATATGTGATATAGAATGACTGTACATATTCAGTCATTTTAAGAGGGTGCAAGTGAGCAAGGGGCAGAGAGAGAGAGAGCGAGAAGTGGGGCTCACCGGGACTCATGTTTTTACCCGAAGTGGGGGTCTTATTTACCCAAAGTGGGGCTTGAGCTCATCCAAAGTGGGGCTTGAGCTCACCCAATGTGGGACTCAGACTCACAAACTGTGAGATCATGACTTAAGCTGAAGTCAGATGCTCAACGCCTGAACCACCCAGGCGCCCAAATGACGGTGCATTTAAAAACACTGATGCTAGGGACACCTAGATGGCTCAGTTGGTTAAGCATCTGACTTTGGCTCAGGTCATGATCTCACAGTCCATGAGTTTGGGCCCTGCATTGGGCTCTCTGCTGTTAGCACAGAGCCTGCTTTGGATCTTCTGTCTCCTTTTCTTTCTGCCCCTCTCCCTCTGGAGCTCTCTCTCTCTCTCTCTCTCTCTCTCAAAATAAATACATTTAAAAAAAAACTGATGCTAAAATCAGAGACGGATTTACTATGAAGCTAATGAAGTACAACCTCCAAGGCTCCTTTGCACAGTTCCCCTCCATGGCAATGAATTTAACGATCATACATTTTTATACAATTTTTGAAGTAAAATACATTAACTACAGTTAAGTTAGAAGCAGTGTTTCTATTCATTATGACTTCATCACCTTTCCTCATGTTAGGTGTGCCAGAGTGGCCACATGCATCTTGGGATCCAGCTAAGAAGATTCAGTTAGGGATGTATGTAGCTTGGATTTAGTGGGATAGGCTTATGTGGTCTGCAGAGTTTATGTATAAGTAAATTGTAACTAGCCAACCAAATTCAAGACTGGCTTCTAGCAATAATCCCATCATTCTGTGAACTGACACATCCATAACTGTGATGCAATGATGAGTCCAGAGGTCATATTATGGCATGAATGTGTCTTATAACTGGAAGTGTGTAGCTAAGTCCAAAAGATATTTGAGAGAGGTATTCTCAAATTAGACAGCAATATTAAAAATTTAGAACACAATTGCTAATATCAAGTTTAATAGTGAGTTGTGAACTAAACAACAACAACAAAAAAGCTTTTCTTCTAACAATAAAAAATAGGACCTCTAACTCTACCCATGAAAGATTTTGACTTTCCACTGTAGACAACTAAACTAGACAAAATATATGAAATATGGCCTCCAGATACTGCACAAAAGGCAATGCAGGCTTGTGATCTCTGAAAGAAGGGTCATGAATTAGTAGTAGGATCAAATTATTTCCAAAATAGAGGCCTACAATAACAAGGCTTAAACGCAAGCCTTGGAAGGATAAAGCCAATATACTTAACTGCACACTGGAAAAAGCCCAATACTCTTTAAAGAAATGCAGCAAAATCCAGTAACCAACCATAAACTTTAGTACTCAGTAGTAAAATTCACAAGGTCTAGCATCTTGGAAAAGTATTAGGCATGCAAAGGAGTGAGATATTATTACCCATAATCAAGAGAAAATTAATTAATTAGAAACATATCCAGAAACAGCCACAGATCAGGAGAAAATATTTACCAAAGACATATAAAATGGAAGACTATTATCCAAAATGTACAAAGAACTCCTAAAACTCAACAGTAAAAACACAAACAGGGAGCCTGGGGGGCTCAGTTGGTTAAGCGTCCAACTATTAAGATCTATGGCCAATTAAAAAAAAATTTTTTAGGGGCGCCTGGGTGGCGCAGTCGGTTAAGCGTCCGACTTCAGCCAGGTCACGATCTCGCGGTCCGTGAGTTCGAGCCCCGCGTCGGGCTCTGGGCTGATGGCTCAGAGCCTGGAGCCTGTTTCCGATTCTGTGTCTCCCTCTCTCTCTGCCCCTCCCCCGTTCATGCTCTGTCTCTCTCTGTCCCAAAAATAAAATAAACGTTGAAAAAAAAATTTTTTTTTAAATTTTTTAATGTTTATTTATTTTTGAGAGAGAGAAAGTGCACATGTGGGGAAGAGGCAGAGAAAGAGGGAAACAGAGGATCTGAAGCAGGCTCTGTGCTGACAGCAGAGAGCCAACATCAGGCTCCAACCCACAAACCCTGAGATCGTGACCCAAGCCACTTAACCAACTGAGCCACCCAGGTGTCCCTAAAATCTTTGGTCATGCTGACAGTGCAGAGCCTGCTTGAGATTCTCTCTCTCCTTCTCTCTCTGTCCTTCCCCTGCTCTCTCTCTCAAAATAAACTTAAAAAAAAAACGAAAAGAAAGAAAAACATGGAAGGATTTTAAATGTATATTACTAAGTGAAAGAAGCCAATCTGAAAAAACCTACGTACTACATGATTCCAACTATATGACATTCCAGGAAAGGCAAAACTATGGAGATGATAAAAACATAAAAAGTTGCCAGGAGTTAGGGTTGAGGGAGGAATGAATAGGCAGAGCACAGAGGATTTTTAGGGCAGTGAATCTACCCTAAGTGGGGATACATGTTATTATACAGTTGTCCAAACGTAAAGAATGTACAATCCTAAGAATTAATCCTAATGTAAACTATGGACTCTGAGTGATAATGATGTGTCAATGTAGGTGCCCTCATTATATAACAAATGCACCATTCTAGTGGAGGATGTTGATAATAGGGGGGCTATACAAATGTGGGGACGGGAGGCATATGGAAAATCTCGCTACTTTCCATTCAATTTTGCTGTGAACCTAAAACTGCTCTAGAGGTGCCTGGGTGGCTCAGTCAATTAAGCGTCCAACTCTTGATTTCGGCTCAGGTCATAATCTCACTGTTTGTCAGGCTCTGTGCTGACAGCTCAGAGCCTGGAGCCTGCTTTGGATTCTATGTCTGACTCTCTCTCTGCCCCTCCCCTGCTTGTGTCTGTCTGTCTGTCTGTCTGTCTCTCTCTCAAAAATAAATAAATATTAAAAAAAAAAAAAGAATAAAATTATTAAACCTGAAGAAGCAAACAAACAGAGCATCAGTAACCTGTGGGACAATATCAAGTAATCTAACCTACGTATAATCATAATTCTAGGAGGAAGGGTATGTGACATTAAAATATTTGAAGAAATAATGGCTGAATGTGCCCAAATTTTATAAAAACTATAAACCAATGGATCCAGGAATCACAATAAGTCCAAGTAAAAGAAACATAAAGAAAATCAAGCTAAGGCAAATCACAATCAAATTGCTGAAAATCAGTGATAAAAAGAAAATCTTCAATGACCAGAGGAAAAAGATACATTGTATTCAGAGGGACAAAGAAGAAGAGCCAATTTCTTATCAGAAGTAATTCAAGCCAGGGGCGCCTGGGTGGCGTAGTCGATTAAGCGTCCGACTTCAGCCAGGTCACGATCTCGCGGTCCGTGAGTTCGAGCCCCGCGTCGGGCTCTGGGCTGATGGCTCAGAGCCTGGAGCCTGTTTCCGATTCTGTGTCTCCCTCTCTCTCTGCCCCTCCCCCGTTCATGCTCTGTCTCTCTCTGTCCCAAAAATAAAATAAACGTTAAAAAAATAAAATAAAATAAAGTGCTGAAGGAAACTATCGACCAACAATTCTAAACTCGTCAAAAATATATTTTAAAAAAGAAACATGGACTTTTAAAAAATGAACAAAAGCTGAGAGAATTCATCACTAGTAGGCCAGTACAAAAACAAATGTAAAAGAATTTTTTCAATCAGGGAAAAATGATACCAGACAGAAATTTGGACTTACATCAAGAAATGGTGAGTGCCAGAAATGACAAATATGTGAACAAATATAAAAAACACATTTATCTCATTTTTATTATCTTTTAAAAATAATTATTTATCTGTTTATATTTATAATTATAATTATATAATGTAATATATACCATAAAAATATATAATTTTATATTTATATATTATAAAGTATATAAACATATAAAATTAAAATGTATGACAAAGGCATATAAAAGATAAGGAGGAATGTCATTGTATTATTTGAATGTACACCATGATAAGTTAAAGGTATATGCTAAAAAACCTAAAGCAACAGCTAAAAAAATAAAATGAAACCAGCCAATTAGTGGAGATTAAGTACCCAATTAATATTTTTAAAAGAAAAAAAAAAAAAAAAGAGAAAAGGGGGAAATTAGATAAAATAAATAGTAAGATGGTAGACATAAACCAAGTAGTATTAATAATTATATAAAATGTAAAGATTGAAACTGTATAATTGAAAATATAGATGTCAAATTGGATTTTTTTAAAAAAGGATCCATTTATATGCTGTATACAAGAAATTCATTTTAAATACAGAGATAGAGATAGAGATAGAGATAGAGATAGAGATAGAGACAAAGATAGAGATAGAGTTAGAGTTAGAGATAGGCTAAAAGTAAAAGGATGGAAAAATATATACTCTGAAAATACTACTCAAAAAGAAAAGTGTAATAGCTGTATTACTAGTAAGGTCATTGAATCAGTAATCAGAAAATTTTTTTAACAAAGAAAATTCTAGAACCAGATAGCTTCACTTGTGAATTCTACACTTATATAATAATTCATTCTAATCTTTCTCAAACACTTCCCAAAAATTGAAAAGGAGGGAACACTTCCAAACTCATTTTACCAGGCCACCATTACCCTGCTACCAAAACTAGACAAGGGTACAACAAGAAAACATTATAGGCAAATATCCCTGATAAACATAAAGGCAAAAATCCTCAACAAAACATCAGCAAACTGAATTAAAGAATACATTAAAAGGGAGGCACCTGGGTGGCTCAGTCAGTTAAGTGTCTGCCTTTGGCTTTGGTCATGATCTCATGGTTTGTGGGTTCGAGTCCCGCATCAGGCTCTCTACTGTCAGTGAGGAGCCCACTTCGGTCTCTCTATTCCCCTTTCTCAGCCCCTCTCCCACTCATGCTCTCTCTCTCAAAAATAAATAAAATTTTTTTTAAAAAGTTAAAAAAGGGTGCCTGAGTGGCTCAGTCATTTAAGCATCAGACTCTTGATCTTGGCTCAGGTCACGATCTCACAGTTTGTGAGTTCAAGCCCCACACGGAGTTCTGAGCTGACAGCTTACAGCCTGCTTGGAATTTTCTTGGCCTCCTTCTCTCCCTACCCAACTCATGCTCTCTATCCCTCAAAAATAATAAATAAGTGAACTTTAAAATAATTTTAAAAAAGATAACTAAAAAAAAGAATACATTAAAAGGATAATATACCATAATCAAGTAGGTATTATTCCAGGAATTCAAGGATGGTTCAGCATCCCAAATCAACCAAAGTAATAGTCCACATTAACAAAATGGAGGATAAAAATCACATGATCATCTCAATACATACAGAGAAAGTATTTGACAAAATTGAACATCCATTCATGTTAAAAAAAAATCTCCACAAAGTGAATATAGAGGGAATATACCTCACCATAACAGAGGCCATATATGACAAGTTCACACCTAATATCACATTTAGTTTTGAAAAGCTGAAAGCTTTTCCTCTAAGGTTAGGAGCAAGATAAGGATGCCCAGTCCGGCCACTTTAATTCAACATTGTACTGGAAGTCCTCAGCAGAGCAACTAGGCAAGAAAAAGAAATAAAAAGCATCCAAATCAGAAAGGAAGAAATAAAACTGTCTCATTTGTAGGTAACATGATATTAGATATAGAAAACTCAAATGACTCCACCAAAAACTATTAGAAGTAATAAACAAATTAAGAAAAATTGCAGAAAACATAATCAATACACAAAATTTAGTTGTGTTTCTATACAATAATAATGAACTATCAGAAAGAGAAATTAAAGAAATAATCATATTTACAAAAGCATTACAATGAATGAAATACCTAAAAATAAATTTATCAAAAGAGGTGAAAGATCTGTATTCTGAGAACTATAAGACATTGCTGAAAAGAATTGAAGAAAACACAAATAAATGAAAGATGTTCTGTGCTCATGGATAAAAAAAATTAATATTGTTAAAATGTCCATACCACCCAAAGTAATCTACAGATTCAATGCAATCCCTATCAAAATTCCAAAGACATTTTTCACAGAAATAGAACAATCCCAAAATTTACATGGAACCATGAAAGACCCCAAATAACCAAACCAATCTTGAGAAAGAAGAACAAAGTTGGAGGCATCACACTTCCTAATTTCAAATTGTATTACAAAGCCATCATAATCAAAGCAGTATGCTATTGCCATTAAAAAAGACACATAGGTTAATGGAATAGAATACAGACTTCAAAAATGAACTCACACATACATGGCCAGTTAATTTACAAACGAGTTAAGAACATACAATGGGGAAAGGACAGTCTGTTCAATAAATGAAATCTGGACAGCACATGCAAAAGAATAAAACTGGACACCTATATTACACCATACACAAAAATCAACTCAAAATGGATTAAAGACTTGATTGTAAGATCTGAACTTTGTAAAAGTGTCCTCCAAGAAGAAAACATGCCCTTGACGTTGGTCTTGGCAATGATTTTTTAGATTTGACACCAAAAGCAAAGGTAAGAAAAAAATAAGTAAGCGGGACTATATCAAACTAAAAACTTGTGCACAGCAAAAGAGACCATTTGAACAAAATGAAAAGGCAACCTATAGTTGGAAGAAAATATTTGCAAGTCATATATCTTATAAGGAGTTAATATCCAAACTATATAAAGAGTTATACAACTCAATGGCAAACAATCTGGGCAGAGAAATGGAATAGACATTTCTTAAAGAAGATATACAAATAACCAATAAGTATATGAAAAGGTGCTCAACATCACTCATCATCAGGGAAATGCAAATCAAAACCACAATATCACCTCATACTTCTTAAAATGACTGTTATCAAAAAAGAAAAGAGATAACAAGTGTTGGCAAGAATGTGGAGAAAAAGAGGGAAAGTGGATGGGGGGATAGGCGATATGGTTGAAGGGGAAATGGAGCTACAGGCTTCTAGTTATGGAACGAATGAGTCACCAGAATAAAAGGCACAACATAAGGAATACAGTCAGTGATATTGCAATAGTGTTGTATGGTGACAGATGGTAGCTCCACTTGTGGTGAGCATAGCATAATGTATAGAAAAGTTGAATCACTATGTTGTACACCTGAAACTAATGCAATATTGTGTGTCATCTATATATTTTTTTAAAAGGATGTAGAGGGGGCGCCTGGGTGGCGCAGTCGGTTAAGCGTCCGACTTCAGCCAGGTCACGATCTCGCGGTCTGTGAGTTTGAGCCCCGCGTCGGGCTCTGGGCTGATGGCTCGGAGCCTGGAGCCTGTTTCCGATTCTGTGTCTCCCTCTCTCTCTGCCCCTCCCCCGTTCATGCTCTGTCTCTCTCTGTCCCAAAAATAAATAAACGTTGAAAAAAAAAATTTTTTAAAAAATAAATAAATAAAAATAAAAGGATGTAGAGAAAAAGGAATCTTTTTGCACCATTGGTGGGAATGTAAATTGGTGCAGCCACTATGGAAAACAATACAGGAAAACAACCAACTTAAAATAGAATCATGACATTATTTGGAAATCCTATTCCTGGTATATATGCAAAGGAAATGAAAACAGGATCCTGAAGAGATAGCTGCACTCCCATGTTCATTACAGTATTATTTCCAATAGCCAAGATATGGAAACAACCTAAGTCTCCATCAATGGATGAATGGATAAAGAAGATATGTTATACTCTCTCCCTCTCTCTTGCTCTGACCCTACCCACTTGTGCTCTCTCTATCTCTCTCTCTCAAAAATAAATAAACATTTTTTAAAGGGGGGGGCACCTGGGTGGCTCAGTCGATTGAGCATCCAACTCTTTTTTTATTTAAAAAATTTTTTTTTAACGTTTATTTATTTTTGAGACAGAGAGAGACAGAGCATGAACGGGGGAGAGTCAGAGAGAGGGAGACACAGAATCTGAAACAGGCTCCAGGCTCTGAGCTGTCAGCACAGAGCCCGACGTGGGGCTCGAACTCACGGACTGTGAAATTATGGCCTGAGCCGAAGTTGGCCGCTTAACCAACTGAGCCACCCAGGCGCCCCGAGCATCCAACTCTCGATTTTGGCTCAAGTCATGATCTCACAGTTTGTGGGATTGAGCCCTGCATCAGGCTCTGTGCTGACAGCATGGATCCTGCTTGGGATTCTCTCTCCCCCTCTTTCTGCTCCTTTCCCACTCACGTGCTCACTCTCTGTGCCACCCCCCCCCCAAATAAATAAATAAACTTAAAAAAAAAAAGAAGATATGTATATACAATGGACTATTATTCAGCCATAAGAAAGAAGAGATTCCTGCCATTTGAGACAATATGGATGTACTGTGAGGGCATTATGCTAAGTTAAATAAGACAGAGAAATACAAATACTGCAGGGTTTCACTTATATGTAGAATCTTAAAAAAAAAAAAAGTCAAACTCATAGAAACAAATAGAAAAGCAATTTTGGGATAGGGAATGGGAGAAATCGGTAGAGGTTGGTAAAAGGATACAAACTTTCCACTGTAAGATGAATGAGGTCTGAGATCTGTATAACACAGTGACTACAGTCGATAACACTGTACTGTATATATACAGTACATATATATATGTACTATATATATATATATAATTGAAATTTGCTAGGAAAGGAGAACTTAAATGGTCTCACCAAAAAAAAAAAAATTTTAAAGAGAAATATGTGATGTGATAGATATGTTAATTAACTAGATGGTAGAATCATTTCATAGTGTATATGTACATCAAATCACCATAATGCACACTTTAAATATCGTACAATTTATATGTCTATGATACCTCAGTAAAGCTGAAATTTAAAAATTATTAAAAGGTTAACACAAAAATAGAACTACCCAATGATCCAGCAATTGCACTACTAGTGTTTGTAGAAGCATTATCAACAATAGCCAAACTATGGAGAGAGCCCAAATGTCCATCTGCTGATGAATGGATAAAGATTGGTATGTATACACACATACAATGGAATATTGCTCAGCCATCAAAAAGAATGAAATCTTGCCATTTGCTATGATGTGTGTGGAGCTAGAATGTATTATGATAAGTGAAATAAGTCAGTCAGAGAAAGACAAATACCATATGGTTTCGCTCATATGTGGACTTTAAGAAACAAAATAGATGAACATATGGGAAGGCGGGTGGAAAAAGAGAAAAGAGGGAAGTAAACCACAAGAAACTCTTAATGATAGAGAACAGACTATGGGTTGATGGAGGGAAGTGGGTGGAAGATGGGCTAGATGGATGATGGGTATTAAGGAGGGCACTTATTGTAATGAGCACTGAGTGCTGTATGTAGTTATAAATTACTGAATTCTACTGAAACCAATATTGCACTGTATGTTAACTAAAATTTAAATTTAAAAAGGAAATAATTAATTAAAAAACAGTATATGTGATATATTTATAATAATTTTATCAACTATTCATTCAATAAATATGTAATAAACATGGGGAAGGAATAAATAATCAAAGACTGACTTTTATGTCACAGGCATGCTATTGTATTTAATCACCAAAGATACGCTTTGAGACAGGCATTAGTATCACCAATTCATTAATAAGACAGGTGAAATTCAGAGATTAAATAATTTCCTTAATGATACAAAACAAGCCGGAAGAATCTGAATGACAAGAAAACCCACTTCTTTCCTTTATACCATTCTGTTTTTTTCTGCTGGCTCACATAGATAATGCAAACACGAATATGATATTGCCTTTAAATAGTCAGTAAAATAAAGTGTTTAAATAAAAAAATTATTATAGGCTAATACATAAAAATGCATGTAATCTTTTTAGAAAAGAGCCCGGCATAAAGGATCCACTATATATTAGTAGTTATCACTGTTGTTGGCTCCAGGTAACCTGCTGCACTGTTCTCAGTTGTCATTTCTTAATCTGAAAAAGGGCAATGTTTATAAGCCATAATATTATGAAATATAAACCATATTTTATCTCAAGATAGTATACTGTTAAATTTTTATTTAAATCTATTGTTATTTAGCAAAGCCCCAAAGTGTAAAAATATCCTAATAAGAAATAGTGTTTTATTAAATTCTAGTCACTAAAAAGAAAAAAAAAAAGCCAAAGTTGGACAGATCTGTACAATAAAAAGCTAGAAAGTAAGTTTTTACAAATAAACATATAATATAAACACATTTAGTTCTCCATAGCTATTTATTGATTGATTGATTTGCATAAAGGAATAAAACCAAATCAAGATTCACAGAAACAAAGTCATTCTGTTATCAGGAATCTTCATTTATTTAAGCTCTCCTCCCTCTCAGAGGATTCCCACAAAAAGTGCTGTCACACGGAATCTAATCATGTGGAGGAAAAACCTGAAATAACACTTTAATATCATCAAAGCTTTGAACTACACATGCCATCATAGACATCCACATCTTGTTATTGGCTAGGATCTAACCACATAGACACTCTTATTAAAAGAACTATTTTTTAGTATGCTTACTCTTAATATAGTAGGAAGTTATAGGTTCCGATCCTGGTGTGCATAAAAAGATAAACTCTGTAAGAAAACTAAAACACAATTTACATTCAAACTTGTTGGTTACATTCAATTTTAATTATAGGTGATTCTTTTAGGATTTGCTTTGAAACAAAAAGGAATCTCTTTGAGAAATATAACTGACATCTATAATGTGAATGCAGGCAAAACAAAAAAAAAAACAATGTAAAATAGTGGATACTATTTTAAAAAATGTATGATTAATAACAGTCATTTGTTTCTCAGGCTGTTACTGGAACTGCAAAATAGTCTGTCCTCTTATCTCAGAGGAACAGCCGTCCTGCCCACTTCCAAATAACCCCCCAGCACTATACTTGATGGCCTTCCCTAAAAACTATGCTTAAGTTGTGTAGCTGTTTCTGTATCTGTGTCTCTATCTTCATTTCTGAATCTATATCTATTGCTGTGTAATTTATCACCATATCTATCTTTCTCAATGCAGTTTTTGCCTCAAACTACAATCCTATTTTTCTTTTACTAACACATCTCCAGGAAAAAAAGAAAAAAGCAGTTTCCACTTTAAGTGCTCACTAACTCCTTCCTTAGGGCCTTGCCATATAGCTTCCTACCTCACTACATCTCTAAAGCAACTAAAATCCTTTCTACTGGGTTGATTAGTGTCCCTTCTCCCTCAAATTTATGTCCACCCAGAACCTATGAATATAAACTTATTTGGAAATGGGTCTTTGCAGATGTAATAAAGTTAAGATGAGACCACAATAGATTAGAGTGGGTTGTAATCCAATGACTGATGTCCTAATAAGAAGAAAGAAATCTGGACACTGAGACACAGACACTCAGAGGGAAGATGGCTATGTGAAGAAGGAGCCAGAAAACGAAGTGATGCAGCTATAAGCGAAGAAATGCCGAGGACTGCCAGTAACCACCAGAAGCTAGAAGAGGCAAGGAAGGATTCTTCCTTAGAGTGTTAGAAGGGAGTATGGCCCTGCTGACACCTTGATTTGGGGCTTCTGTCCTGCAAAGGTGTGAGAGAGTTAGGTTTCTGTTGTGTTGAGCCATCCAGCTTGAGGTATGTTGTTGCTAGAAAACTAATACATCCTCCTAATCACAAAATCCAGTTGTCCCTCACTTTCCTCGGTTTAAAGAAAATTTTATAGTAAAATTCCTTCATTGGATTTGAAGACTCCATTAATATCCCCGTGAGCTCCTTTCCCTCCCTTTTTGCCTTTTTGTGGGCTTTCTCCAAAACTCTTTGCTCTTCTTTTCATTCCTTCTCCTATAAGACCTCTCCTATTCTAATGATTTCAACTCAATACAGATAACTTCCAAACCGAAATCTTCGACTCTGACCTATCTTCAGAGCTTTACATCCTACATTTTTACCAATAGTAATTTTTAAATTCTGCGATCTGTTTTATTTTATTTTATTTTATTTTTATAGGCAATTTTTCTGATAAAAGTCCATAGCCACTTATATGTGCTAAGCACGTTACATATATTAACTTGATAACATTCATAACAACCTCATGAAGCCATTACTATTATTATGCCTTTATAATAGCTGTTACTATTATTAAGATGAGAAAGTTGTGTGAGGCACAGAGTGGTGACATTAACTTGTCCAAGGCCCTGCAGTCGGTAAGTTATGGAGCTCGATACAGACCTACACAATTTCACGGGGTACAGTAATTCTTAAGCATTTAGGCAACTCAGACTTTTTTGAGAATTTGCTGTAAACGTAGTTATTCTCCACAGAAAAATTCTTTCCCATAAAATTTTAGAGAGTTCAAGAATCTCTTAGAAGTCCACTTACGGATCCTAAGTTAAGAACACCTGTATTGGAAAAAAAACTGAATTACCACGGACATTAGGAATAAGAAAAAAGAACTGGATTCAACAATCTAATTTGATCCATTAATTTGACTCCCTAGGAAAAGATAATTTCTGCTACACTCAGCAAGTTAGTATATCTTTATCATAAAGAAAATGGTGAACATCATGCTCATTCATTCAACTCAAGTTAATGAATGGCTCCCAGTCTAGAAGGGAAAACAAAATACTTAAACAATTGTTTGCTAATTTTAAGACAAATACTTAAACAAACATAAGAAAATGCAATAGTTATGACAAGAACAATAACGTTTGTGGATATGTGGAGAATAATATAAAAGGATGGTGGTGAACAAGTAGATCAGATTAGAAAATCATTTTAATTAGGTTAAAAAATCCATGCAGGAGATGATTAGAGAGGCTCTAACAAAATGCAGGGGAAATAATCTTTCCCAATGGGTAAAAAGGAATAGATTCAAAGGTTACAAATGAGACAAAATTGTCCAAGTTAGGGGCCAATTAGACACACAAGATGACAGAGAGAAGGGGAATAGAAGGACAACTCTGGAGATTGCTAAATAGGATGACTGAGCATAAGAGATGCCATTAACTGAGACAGGAAATAACAGAAGGGAGTTGGGGTGAGGAGAAAAAATTCCATTTGGACATGCTTGTTTTAAGATTAGATTCAGGCATCAATGTAAAATAGAGTTCAGATAAAAGACTGGGGTAAATATTCTGGAGTCAAAGATATATTATGGACATAGTTGAAGAACTTAAATGGATGAATTATATGAAGCATGATGAATATATAGCAAAGGGATATATAATTAGAGTCCCCCAGAGAAACAGAACCAATAGGAGGTGTGTGTGTGTGTGTGTGTGTGTGTGTGTGTGTGTGTGTGTGTATTTTAAAGAGATTTATTTCAAGGATTGGCACACATGATTGTGGGGGTTTGGCATTCTGAAACCCGAAGGGCAGGTAAGTCTGAAATTTTTATGATGGGCTGGCCAGCAGGCTAGAAACTCAGAAACTCTAGCAGAGGTTGATCTTGAGGCAGAATTTCTTTTTCTCCAGAAAATCTCAGTTTTTGCACTTAAAGTCTTCCAACATTGGATGAAGCCCACCCACATTATCTTCTTAAAGTGAACTGATCTTAGGTGTTAACCACATCCACTAAATACTCTGTATCAGTGCTTGATTAAATAACTGGATAGTACAGCCTAGCCAAGTTCACACATACAGTTAACCACCACAGGAGTGAAGACAGGACCCAACAGTCAATGGGAAAACAAAAGTATACTGACAAGTAGTCAGAGACGTAGAGAACTTGAAGACAGGGATCAAAGATGCCAAAAATAAAAGATTATCAAGATGATCAAAAGTGTTAGGCACCATGCCTGGGGTCACATGAGATAAGAGCTGAAATCTGTTCATGGACTTTAACACTTAGTAGTTGATTGTGACCCCAGTGAAACCTATTTTGATGGAATTTGGGGGAAGGGGACAGAATTGCAGTGGATTGAAAAGTGAAAGGCAGTTGAGGAAGTAAAAGCCTAATTGCAATGTATTAGTAGGAATAATAATTGAAATGTTCCAAAAAACATTTTCCCTTTCTTCAGCTGGGGCCTCCCCACAACCAAATCATTTAGGTCTTCCCCAAAGCTAGAACAACTCCCTGAGGGGCCACCCCAGCAACAGGTGCAGTCACGGCTGTTTAGATGCCAAGCATTATGAAAATTAGCTTCATGTTACAGATGACAAAGTAGACATTAAAATGGAAATTCTGGTAATATTTTTAAGAGATATAAGAAAATCCCTAGAAAAGTTCTAATTTTTTTTTTGTGGAAATAAATGCAAATATATTCATTAATAAATATTACTTTAAAAAATCATGGGTAATCTATATACTTTTCTGGTACCAGAAAAGATTCCAACAATGTGTTAAATGTGCAGTTTGTTAAGTGGTCATACTTAAAGTTTGGATGTATAGGTTAAGTACAATTAATAAAAAAAAGCATTTATAAGAAATGGGTACAAAGAATTATTTCATTATGATAAAATAGTACTTACATTGTTATTTGTCAAGGTTAAGTCTTTGTCTCTAATAAAATCAAGAAGTATTTTTTTTTTTTTTTTGGGACAGAGAGAGACAGAGCATGAACGGGGGAGGGGCAGAGAGAGAGGGAGACACAGAATCGGAAACAGGCTCCAGGCTCTGAGCCATCAGCCCAGAGCCTGACGCGGGGCTCGAACTCACGGACCGCGAGATCGTGACCTGGCTGAAGTCGGACGCTTAACCGACTGCGCCACCCAGGCGCCCCTAAAATCAAGAAGTATTACTTGAAATGCAAACGCTTTCTAAAATACTTGAATTTCACAATTGTTAGAAATTCGTTTGACACATAATCTTAATACTTATTTGATAAAAGAATAATCTTCTGTGTGTTTCTTAACCAGATACATATATACAAATTATCTGGGCCTCCCCAAGGCTAAAACTACTTCTGAAGGGCTTCTCTCAGCATTTAGGAGAAAGACCATTGGATCTATGAATTAAAAACAAAATTAGACAAAATATTTCTTTTTTAACACTGGTCTTGGGATATAGGACCTATACTTAATTTATAGGCTACTCATGGGACATCTGAGTGGCTCAGCCAGTTAAGTGTCTGACTTCAGCTCAGAGCCTGGAGCCTGCTTTGGATTCTGTGTTTCCCTCTCTCTCTCCCCTTCCTCTGCTCACACTCTGTCTCCATCTCAAAAAATAAATCAGCATTAAAACATTTTTAAAAATTTATAGGCTACTCGGGGCGCCTGGGTGGCGCAGTCGGTTAGGCGTCCGACTTCAGCCAGGTCACGATCTCGCGGTCCGTGAGTTCGAGCCCCGCGTCGGGCTCTGGGCTGATGGCTCAGAGCCTGGAGCCTGTTTCCGATTCTGTGTCTCCCTCTCTCTCTGCCCCTCCCCCGTTCATGCTCTGTCTCTCTCTGTCCCAAAAATGAATAAACGTTGGAAAAAAAAAAATTTAAAAAAAAAATAAAAAAAAAATTTATAGGCTACTCATGATACATATAGTTTTATTGTCAATGAAGACTTTACCTAATTGATGAATAGTTCTGCAGACCCAATTATCTTCAAATACTTTGGTAAATGAGCTGTCTCTTCTACTTCCCATTTAAAAGAAAAAGGTAAAAGGTTAAATAAAATAAAATTACTGAAAAAAAGAAGAGAAATATTTTTTATTTATTTATTTAAAAAAAAATTTTTTTTTCAACGTTTATTTATTTTTGGGACAGAGAGAGACAGAGCATGAACGGGGGAGGGGCAGAGAGAGGGAGACACAGAATCGGAAACAGGCTCCAGGCTCTGAGCCATCAGCCCAGAGCCTGACGCGGGGCTCGAACTCACGGACCGCGAGATCGTGACCTGGCTGAAGCCAGACGCTTAACCGACTGCGCCACCCAGGCGCCCTGAGAAATATTTTTTAAAGGCAACAGTAAAACAAATTATCCAGAAACACAACCAAGGGCAAGGCAAGTGCTCCTGTAATAAAGAACAGGACACCTTATCAAGTGGAAAGTTGGAGAGATGACACAGCAAGGGCTTCTCTTTGTTTCAACATTCACAAGAATTTTTTATTATTAAGTTTTAAATTCCATACATCAGGGGTGCCTGGGTGACTCAGTCGGTTGACATCTGACTTCGGCTCAGGTCATGATCTCATTCATGGTTCATGAGTTTGAGCCCCACATCGGGCTCACTGCTGTCAGTGCTGATACTGCATTGGGTCCTCTGTCCCCCTCTCTCTCTCTGCCCCCTCCCACTCATGCTCTCTCTCAAAAATAAACATTTAAAAAAAATCCATACACCACCCAGTGCTCATTCCAACAAGTGCACTCCTTAATCTGCAACCATTTCACCTATTTCCCCACCCACCTTCCCGCTGATAGTTTGTTCTCTATACTTGAGTAGTCTGTTACTTGATTTCTCTCTTTTTCTTTTAGTTGTTTCCTTTGTTTCTTAAATTCCACACATGATTGCTATTATATGGTATTTGTCTTTCTCTGACAGACTTATTTCGCTTAGCATTATACTCTCTAGTTCCATTCATGTCATTGCAAATGGCAAGATTTCATTCTTTTTTATGGCTGAGCAATATCCCATTGTGTGGAATCTTCTTTGTCCATCTTCTTTATCCATTCATCTATCAATGGACACAGTCTGTTTCTGTATTTTGGCTATTGTAAATAAGGCTGCAATAAACATAGGGGTGCATGTATCCCTTTGGATTAGTGTTTTCATATTTGGGGGGTAAATACCTAGTAGCGTGAATGCTGGATTGTAAGGTAGTTCTATTTTTAACTTTTTGAGGAATCTCCGTATTGTTTTCCAGAGTGGCTGCACCAGTATGCATTCCCGCCAGTAGTGCAAGAGAGTTCCTAGTTCTCCACATCCTTGCCAACATTCGTTGTCTCTTGTGCTTTTGGTTTTAGCCATTCTGACAGATGCGAGGTGATATCTCATTGTAGTTTTGATTTGCATTTCCCTGATGATGAGTGATGTTGAACATCTTTTAATGTGTCTGTCGGCAATCTGTATTTATTTGGAGAAATACCTGTTCATGTCTTCTGCCCATCTTTTAATTGGATTATTTGTGGATTTTTTTGCATTGAGTTGTACCAGTTCTTCATATATTTTGGAAACTAATTCTTTATTGGATATGTTGGGTGCAACATCTGACACAGGAAGGGCTTCCTAATCATAGCTCAAAGTGTTTGAAGATTTCACCATCAGACACTAAGACTTGACCTCCAAGAGAGGTATATGCAATCTGTTTTTACTGCAGGCCCATATATGGGCAGGCAACATGAACTGTTCTTCCTCCCATTCTCCTCCTCCTCCTCTCCCTCTACAGGCTCCTCTCACTCTATTTTTTTTTTTTTTTTTTAGCATTTATTTATTTTTGCGAGGCAGAGAGACACTATGTGAGCAGGGGAGGGGCAGAGTGAGAGGAAGACAGAATCCAAAGCAGGCTCCAGGCTCTGAACTGTCAGCACAGAGCCTGGTGTGGGGCTTGAACTCCAGAACCGTGAGATCATGACCTGAGCCAAGTTGGACACTTAACCCACTGAGCCACACAGGCACCCCAAGTCTCCCCTCACTCTAAACGGTCACTCTTTAAAAAAAATTTTTTTAATGTTTATTTTTAAAGAGAGAGAGAGAGAGCACAAATTGAGGAGGGCAGAAAGAGGGAGACACAGAACCTGAAGCCGGCTCCAGGCTCTGAGCTGTCAGCACAGAGCCCGATGAGCAGCTTGAACTCAAGAACCACGAGATCATGACCTGCTGAAGTCAGATGCTTAACCAACTGAGCCACCCAGGTGCCCCAAAATCCATTCTCTTTTTGATGGGCACTTGGGTTGTTTCCAGCGTGAGACTTCTATGAATAGAACTGCTACAAAAACTCTTGTACAAGTCCCTTCCTGGGCATATGTATTCATTTCTCTGAGATGAATACTAGGAGCTGAATGGGTACGTCATAGGGTAAGTACACATTTAACCACAAACAGGCCTCCAAAGTCCCCTCATCACTTTACACTCTACTGGCAAGATAAGAGAAGCCAGATATTCTACATCGTTGCCAACATTTGGTGGTGTTCATCTTTTTAATTGTAGCCATTCTAATAGATGTAAAGCGGAATCTCACTGTTAGTATTAATTTACATTTCTCTAATGACTAATGATGTTTTGTATCTTTTCCTGTGCTTACTAGCCATTAAACAATCTCAGATTCATTCTCAGATGAAGTGTCGTCATTCAAGGCAGTTTTTAAAATGAAGTTTTCTTATTTTTGAGTAGCAGTGTGAAATAATATGTATGTTGGTGGTCACTGCTCCCAATTTCTGACACAGAGCTCCTAAAATGCTTATAAAATAGGGATGCTATGAGAATATTTTGTTCTAACATTTAGTCAAATTTGACCTGGCTTTCTGAGACAGACCTCCTAAGACCTTTGTAATCTCCTGAGTGACAGAGGCATCTGACACTGAGGTTCTGAATCCCCTGGAATTTCATGGGTGACAGGAGCCTCTTTTGTTCTAATGAGGTGAGTCTTGGTGGGCCCCTGGCTGGGGGCTGATCGCCAGAAAGAGAGCCACAATTAGAAGCTTGGTACTTGCAGACCCCCCCCCCCCCTGCAATCTCTGGAGAGGGGACAGGCTGTAAACAGAGTTAATAATCAATCATGTCTATGTTATGAAGTTGACATAGAAATTCTAACAGTTCAGGGTTTGGGAGTTCCCAGGCTGTGAACACAACCATGTGCCAGGATAGCATATCCTAGTTCCACAGAGACAATTCTTGTGCTTGAGACCCTTCCAGACCTCAACCTATGTATCTAATCATATAGCTATTCATGTGTATCCTTTATCATATCCTTTACTAGACAACAAACCAGTGAACATAAATGTTTCTCCGAGTTCTGTGAGCTGTTCTGGCAGATGATTAAATTGAAGGAGTCATGGGAACCCTCAATTTATAGCTAAACTGGACAGAAGTTGTGGGTTACCTGGTATGATATTGTGATTTATAACCAGAAATATAGTCTTCATCTACTGTTCCTGACACATCCTCCTAAAACCTTGTTATTTTCTATACAGTAGTTTCTCCCCCCCTCGCCCCCCCCCCCCCCCCGCTGCCCCACTTATCCACAGTTTCACTTTCCATTATTTCAGTTATCCATGGTGAACCTCTACCTGGAAGCGGATGACATTGCTTCTGACGTACTGCCAGAAGGTCATTAGTAGCCCAATGCTACATCACAGTACCTATGTCATTCACCTTACTTCATCTCATCACCCAGGCATTTTATCATTTGATGTCATCACAAGAAGGGTAAGTACAGAGGCACCTGGGTGGCACAGTTGGTTAAGCGTCCGATTTTGGCTCAGGTTACGATCTCACAACTTGTGAGTTCAAGCCCCACATCAGGCTCTGTGCTGACAGCTCAGAGCCTGGAGCCTGCTTTGGGTTCTGTGTCTCCCTCTTTCTCTGCACCTCCACAGATCATGCTCTGCTTCTCTCAGAAATAAATAAACATTAAAAAAAGGGGGGGGGGTGAGTATGGTACAATAAGATATTTTGAGAGAGATCACATTCACATAACTTATTACAGTATATATTATTATAATTGTTCTATTATTATTGTCTCTTATTGTGTCTTATTTATTAATCAAACTTTATCATAGGTATGTATGCATGTATACGAAAAACCATACTATATATAGGGCTCACTCTCAGTTTCAGTATCTGCAGTTTCAGGGATCTACCGGGGGTCTTGGAACCTATCCCCTCCTGATAAGTGGAGGTGTGTGTGGGGGGGGCACTGCTTAAGGGCCATGGGGTAACTTTTGTTATACTATTCGCCCTTTTGTCATAAGTTCCTGAAATAGCTCCAAAGCCAAAAAGGTAAGGAGTGTCTTGTCATTCACAACCAGCCCTTTTAAACCACACCTGAGTTAATGTTTATGCGCTAACTTTTGTAAATGTCAAAGGATGAGGGCCACTTGCCAGGGGAAACAACCCTGATTAGAGGGTTGGAACTTTCAATCCCATCCCCGAGCCCCCAGCCTCCAGAAAGGGGAGAGGGCCTGGAGGTTGAATCAATCATGCATATGTAATGGAGCCTCCATAAAAACTCCAAAGTAGAAGCTTCAGAGTTCCCAGGATGGTGAACACCTGGAGATGGTGACAGAGAGACGAGCCCAGACAGAAGGGAAGCTCTGTGCCCCTTCCCTCGTAAGTCGCCTACACATCACTTCCATCTAGCCATTCCTGAGTTATATCCTTTTAAAATAAATCAATAATTTAATAGGTAAAATGTTTCTCTGTGCTCCATGGACTGCTCTATCAAATCAATCAAACCCAAATAGAGGGTGGGAGGAACTTCCTATCTAGTTAGGTAAGGTAATAACCTGGACTTCAGTTGGCATGTGAAGCGGGGACAGTCTTGTGGGACTGAGCCCTTAATCTGTGGGATCTGATACCATCTCCAGTTAGATAGTGTCACAATTTACATTGTAAGACAGTCTGTATCCACTGAGAACTGGAGAATTGCTTGGTGTTGGAAAAGGCATCATACTTGGGGACCTACTGCTTGTGATTGGCCTCTAAAGTGGGGGGCAGTCTTGTGGGACTGAGACCTTAACCTGTGGAATTTGTGCTAAGTCTGGTTAGTGTCAGAACTGAACTGTAGGACATGAAGCTGGTGTTGGAGAATTGGTTGATGGGGGGAAACCCCACATGTTAGAAGTAATGTGGTAGCAATGCAAGAGTAAGGGAGAAATAAGGAGTTTTCCTTATGAGAAGGAACTTAATAAATTATTCAGATACGAGTCCTTTGTCAGATATATGCATCTTGAATATTTTCTCTCAGTATGAGACTTGACTCCTCCTAATGACATCTTTTGACCAGAACTTTAGATTTTGATGAAATTTCAATTTATCAGTTGCTTTCTAAGATTGTTGCTTCTTTATGCTTTTATAAGACATTATTTTCTTAAAAAAGAAATTATTTTCTTGATTTATTCTTCAGTTTAAAAAAGTTAACTGTTAATAACAGTATATTTCAATTTTAAAGCTATTGAAGTTCAGTAAAATATTGTCTCTTATAGTTCACATTGCTTCATTGTTTTAAGATTTAAACACAAACATAAAATCAGTGGCCACACAGATTGTCAGAACTGAAGGAATTTAAGTTCTATTTCTTTGTTTTTAAGTTACTGTACTATCAATGACTTTAAGTCTATTATTTAACAAAAGACTGTGCAGTATCATTGAGCTACTTGAAGAAAGCTCAAATAGTTTCTAACCATAATGAACCATAAACATTTTCTGTAAAGGACCAGATAGTAAATACTTTACATTTTGCAGGCCATGCACAGTCCCTATTGCAACTACTCAACTCAGCTGTTCTAGTGTGAAAACAACCACAGATAACACGTAAATGAATAAGCATGGCTTTGTACCAATAAAACTTCACTTATGGACACTAACATTTGAAATCCATATAGAGTTTTCATGTCATGCAATATTGTTCTTCTCTTGATTTTTTTCCAGCCATTTAAAAATGTAAAAACCATTCCTAGCTCACAGGCTATACAAAACAGGCAGCCGGCAGATTTAGGTATGCAGTTTACTGACTTCCAGCCAATGGAATGTTTAGTTTTTGTTAATATTCCTTGCTGTCCCCCTTTGTAGGACGGGTTTACATCTAGTTCACCATCATACAGAAGGTGAAACCTTTTGTGTATAGATCTCCTCACAACAGGTCTCTTACTAGACTGTTTGGCTTTGGTAGGCTGTAGTTGGTCTCCCACCCTGGTTACCCTGAGTTGTGGAAATAGAGCTCAGGGGCCAAGTGCTTTTGCACAAATCCCTGGGGCAAAAAAGCAGCTTGAGTGCTACTTCATCTCTCTGGATTTCTGTATTCATATTGCTTTTGTCCTCTGAGTTTTCAAAATTTCTAGCCAGCTCAGTTAAACATTTTACCCATCATGTATAGCAGTTATCAGTAGAAGGGTTAGAGGATTTTGCCATTCTGCATAAACAGATCTTATAATCACAAATAATTTTTATTCACACTACCTAAAAGCACTGGGTCATTTTACCCTCTTTCCTTACCTTACAATTTTTAAAAGTTTTGGAGGCTAAAGTCCTAGACAGACTGTTAGATTTCTTCCTAGGAGTTATATATTTCACTCTACTCTAACATATCTTAATAAGAAAGAGTGTCAATATTGGTACAATAAATTTAATATTGTTTGACTATTTAAAGTACCTGTAGGGGCGCCTGGGTGGCGCAGTCGGTTAAGCGTCCGACTTCAGCCAGGTCACGATCTCGCGGTCCGTGAGTTCGAGCCCCGCGTCGGGCTCTGGGCGGGTGGCTCGGAGCCTGGAGCCTGTTTCCGATTCTGTGTCTCCCTCTCTCTCTGCCCCTCCCCCATTCATGCTCTGTCTCTCTCTGTCCCCCAAAAAATAAATAAACGTTGAAAAAAAGAAAATTTTTAAAGTACCTGTAAATGTAGGCAGAAACTTTAACCAAGATTTAATTACTGTTTATAAACAAATCCTGGATTAAATGGTAAATAGATTTTAAAATTTTAAGTTAAATCAGTAAGAAATACCAAATGGAGAAAATAACATGTCTAAGGTCTATAGATTACTTTGTCTATTCAATCTAACTTAAATGATGTAGGACCCAACAAGATTTCACAGACCATCAGCTTTTGAAGGATCATTCAAGTTCCATTCTGGTTATATGCTATGAACCGTCTGCATTAGTGGAATTTCTGAAACATATTCTCTAAATGAAGTTGATGTAATCTAATTCAGAAGTATATCCTGATTCTGATAAATTTTTTTTTTGTATGGACAGCCTCTAGCAGACTGCCAAATGAAAATTTATGCTGTCAATTCAGTTTTTAAGTGTCATTTAGACAATCTGTACATGAATTCCAAATTCCTTGCCCCCCCTTTTTATATGAGAATAAAGTTTACTGTCTTAGCAAATCTCAGCTCTACAATATTATCAACTATAGTCACCATGTTATATATTAGACCTTAGACTTTATCTTATACCTGGAACTTTGCAACCTTTTACATACTCTCCATTAGCCATTCCACCCCATACAGTTTCTATGAGCTTGGCTTTTTTTTCCTATTGAACATATAAATGATACCATGCTGTATTAGTCTTTCTGTCTAGCTTATTTCACTTAGTGTAATGTCCTCAAGTTCTATACATGTTGCTGCAAACAGTAGGATTTCCTTCTTTCTCATGGATAATATTCTATTGTGTATGTGTGCATACACACACACACACACACACACACACACACACACACACCTTCTTTATCCATTATCCATTGACAGACTTGGGTTGTTTCTGTATCTTGGCTTTCAGAAATAATGCTGCAATGGACATAAAAGTATGAGTATCTCTTCAATATCCTGTTTTCATTTCCTTTGGAACATGGCCCTTTCTTGACATGACTATAACAAATTCTGGACTATCAGCGTAATTCAGGTTTTGTACATGCTTCAGTTTTGGTGACCAACTTGTTTTTTTTATTTTAGATGGCCTAAGGCTGTTGGATGAAGAATGTGACTGGCCTGTCCCTGGGTCCTGGGTGGTAGGCTCTAAATCCTTGGAATTTCCCCAGTGACAGGAGTGTCTTTATCATTCGTGGTGGGCTCCAAGAAAGTTTACATTAGCGGGAGAATCAGGATGGGGACTGGATAAGACAGAAAGACCAATCACATGTCTAGAAATTTGGGACTTTGAGCCACATGGTATCTGCCCATCCATCAGGAGAAGAGGTGGAGACATAGACTTAATGGAACCTCATAGCCAATGATTCAATCATGCTTATGTAATGAAAACCCCCTAAAAATTCTGGACACTGAAGCTCAGATGAACTCCCCCTATACACTGTCTTACATCAATGGGGGGCTAAGGAGAATGCTCTGACTACAAGAGGAGAGGACATGGAAATCTCATATTTGAGGCCCTCCCAGACTTCACTCTAGGTGTCTTTTCTTTTGGCTAGTTCTGATCTACCTATCTATCTATCTATAACTACAATCTAAGTATAGTGCTTTCCTGAGTTCTGTGAGTTGTTCTAATGAACATGGGAACCTCCTAAATTTGTAACCAGCTGGTCAAAAGTGAGGGTAGCCCTGGAATTCTCAGGCTTGCAGGTTGTATCTGAAACAAGAACAGTCTTGTGGAGCACTGTACCCTTACCCTATGAAGTCTGGCCTAACTCTAGGTAGTTAGTGTCAGAATTGCAGTGCAAAGGTTTTACTGTATTTACTGTCACATGTATTCCTGAGCTATTTCTCGATCTTTAAGTTCTTTGGTTCATATAGGAGTGACCATTTTTTTTTTTTAATTTTTTTTTTCAACGTTTTTTTATTTATTTTTGGGACAGAGAGAGACAGAGCATGAACGGGGGAGGGGCAGAGAAAGAGGGAGACACAGAATCGGAAACAGGCTCCAGGCTCTGAGCCATCAGCCCAGAGCCTGACGCGGGGCTCGAACTCACGGACCGCGAGATCGTGACCTGGCTGAAGTCGGACATTAACCGACTGCGCCACCCAGGCGCCCCTGGAGTGACCATTTTTTAAGAGTAAGCCTATTGTGCATTATATAATTTTTTTAAAAGCACTGTCATGGTAGATAGTAGTGATTATTTCTGAAGTAACCAGAAATGAGACATATTTTTATACAATAAATTTTTATTAAGTATATTCCATAGGTACATTCTAGTTAGCAGGATACCAAGACAAAATACGTAACTTCTACTGCCAGGGAGCTTACATTCTAGGAAAGACTCGGACAAACCATTATAGCAGACTTAATCAGTGCTATAAAATAAACAGAAATAATAAGTAAGGTAAGGCCAATTGAATAGATGAAGAGAAGCAGGAGGCTTGGAAGGAGTGACATCAAGACTGATGTATGAGAATGGAGCAGGGAATAGCCAAGAGGAAGAGGTTAGAAGGGAAAAGAGAGGAGCATGGAAGGTGGAATGGAGTGCTACCTGGGACCTGATACAAAGTTGAACTGCATAGGGGCGCCTGGGTGGCGCAGTCGGTTAAGCTTCCGACTTCGGCCAGGTCACGATCTCACAGTCCGTGAGTTCGAGCCCCGCGTCAGGCTCTGGGCTGATGGCTCAGAGCCTGGAGCCTGTTTCCGATTCTGTGTCTCCCTCTCTCTCTGCCCCTCCCCCGTTCATGCTCTGTCTCTCTCTGTCCCAAAAATAAATAAACATTGAAAAAAAAAAAAATTTACAAAGTTGAACTGCATAAAGGAGGTAAGAGTTGTGGTTAGAGAGAAACACGAGGCCAGAACACAAGATCCCTACGTACACTATGCTAAGAAGTCTGGATTTTATCCTGAATGTGGTGCAGAAGCACTGAAGAATTTCAAGCAGGGGAATAAATTCATAAGAGATGTGTTTCAGAAAAAAAAGTTTTATAAGCAGTATTATGAATAGATTATATATCAGATGAAGTTGGAATTAGTCTTAGGAAGTGATGAAGTAGTTCCAGAGGAAAACAGTAAAGCCTTGGAATTAGGATAGAAAAAATAAATCAGAACCAAGAGACATAAGAAGGTAAAACTGTATTGGATTCAATTGAATTTGAGGGGATAAGCACTGGGGAGATATCAGGGTTCGGTTTCAATGGTGCTTCTCTTCACTAAAGGGAATTGAGGAAGAAAAACATCTATGGTAGGAAGAGTAGAGTTCAGTTTTGCACATATCGAGATTCTATGGAACAATTAAGTATGCAGTTGAATAGATGAGATGGTAGCTCAGGAGAGAAATTCCAAGTGAAAATACAGATATGAAAGTCATAACTTTAAAGTGACTTTGGAGCTATGGGAGCAAATAAGATCATTACACAGGAGTTTACAGAGTAAAGAAAGAGTAAGACCAAGAAACAAATCCTGAGAACACCAATATTTGAGGAGTAGATGGACTTAGAACATACAGGAATTCAAGAGAAAATAGTGTCTGCATCCAGTAGCAGATTTTTCCCTGGTTTAATAACACGCAGGTCATTAGAGACCATGGCAAGAATAGGTTCACTGAAAGTGGATTAAGAAAATAGAGGGGTGGGCGCCTGGGTGGCTCAGTCAGCTAAGCATCTGATTTTGGCTCAGGCCATCTCATAGTTCGTGAGTTCAAGTCCCGCTTCGGATGGTCTCGAGCCCTGCATTGGGTAAGCTTGTGCCCTGTTTTGGGTAAGCACGGGCCCCACTTTGGTTGAACACGAGCCCTGCTTCGCGTGAGCCCCACTTCTCTCTCTCTTTCTCTCTGCACTTCGTAGGATTCCCCTCTCCCTCTCTCTCAACAACAACAGCAACAAATAGAGAAGATGAGGAAACTGAGATGACCTCTGCCTATATTTTCAATATGCTTGTGTGTGAAAGGAAGGAAAAGTTTTGGGAAATAGCTAGATGGGGGCAACAATTAGAGGAAAGCTGTTCTGATTATTTTTTTTTAAAGTTTATTTATTTTGAGAGAGGGAGAGAAAGAGAGAGGAGGGGAGTGGCAGAGAGACGGGGAGAGAGAGAATACCAAGCAGGCCCCATACTGTCAGTGTAGAGGCTGATGTGGAGCTCGAACTCATGAACCATGAGATCATGACCTGAGCTGAAACCAAGAGTCGGATGCTTAACTGATTGAGCCACCCAGGCACCACTGTTCTGATTTTTTTTTAATATGGGTACATTCTAATATGCTAAAGGGAAAAATCCAGCAGGGAGGGAGAAATGGAAATTGTGGAGAAGAGCATAATAGATAAAGCAAGGTCTCTGGGAATGTGGGGGAAGAGAGCCAAAGAAATTCAGAGAAGGGGTAGAGGGATACATATTTATCAAACAAGATGAGGAATACTGTATTCCGAGTTGGGGGGGGGGGGGGGAGAAACAACCATAGGGAAAGGATTACAAAGAGAAAACTGAAGTTACCACTCAAAGAAAAATTATTTACAGGGACAAGGGATTGCAACTCATTAGCAGGAAAGCCCACTCATCTTTGAAAATGGTACAAAACAAGTAACAATTTATGCACGTTATCTATAGATGAGTACCATGCAGAATATCAGGCCCAAAGAATAAGAAGTATTTCCATGCCATGTTTCTTTTTCCTGAGGAAGCCAGGAATTAGCTATTGAAACAGATACCTAAGTGGAGATCCCAGAAAGCATGGCCATACCATGAAGGAATATTTACAACATTTTAAACTAGTAATCACTATGCATTTTTCTATGAAAATGGTTTAAAACAGCTCACAAAAACTGACTGGATACATCCTATAACTAAAATTTTACAATAGAATGTTGGCAGTTTGCATAAAGAAAAAAAAAGCTGCTCTGAAATGATGATGTTAAGTAGCTGGCTAGAATCTTCATAAGGTGAGTGACTCATTCCTGCACACCGATCCCACTGGGCACCTGATTTAAATTTATGCCTCTGCAAATTACAAATCAGTTCATGTGAAAGATCTTTAAGACGGCTTAAAAATTAGGAAATCAAATCCAGAATACCAAGTGTCTATTTACTTCATTCACTTAATATTATAACTATGTCCCAGTTACAAAAATGAAGAGAACACTGCTTCTGCCTGCCAAGAGTACAAACTCTACTGATGGACCTGAAAACAATGAATTACTGTAAGAGGATACGTGCTACTAGGTGCAGGAATGAGAACACAAAAAAAGGCCCTGTTTTAGGTGTAAGAGTGTAAGAAAGACTTCTTGGAACAAAGTCTACACGAACTGACTCCTAACAATGAAGAGGAGTCTACATGGAAGATGGCTCAGGGGGGGGGGGGTGGTTCTCCACTGAGAGGGAACAGCAGCAAAATGGTGACAGAAAGAAAACTTGACTTCTGGAGAAGTCTTTCTTTCTCCAGAAGTCAAGTTTGGCATGGCTGCAATAAAGGATATAAAACAGAAGAATGGAGTGAGGATTGGAAAAATAGGCAAAATCTAAATTAGAAAGGTCTGTACATTATTCTAAGGAATTTGGACTTTTATATGTGGATATGACAGAGGACTGAGGAATTTTAAAGAGATTGCAATGAAATTTCTTTTTAGAGAGTACACTCTTACAGTGTAAAAAATGGATTGGGGCAATATTTTAGATAAGGGAGATGGGTTAGAAAGCTACTCCAAGGTGCAGGTGAGAAATGACAAAAGCTAGAATTAAGGTTTGAACAGTGGTCATGGAGCATACTGGAAAGATCTAAGAGTTATTTAGGAGACAAAACTAACAATATATGAAGAGCAATTAATCAGGGGGTAAGAGAGAGCATTCTTAGTGTTAGTCTACTGCTAAGAAGCTGGCATTCTGGGTAACCTGAAAACTCCAGATAACGTGTCTGTAAGGCTGAAGTCCACCTGCAATGCCGTCCCATCTGCAACAAGCTGGGATCCCTGGACAACATCCCATCAACACAGTTCCCCCAAACTGTGACCAAATAAACTTTGGTTATCTGGTAAGCAAACATCCAGAAAGAGCTTTTATGTGTTACCTAGATACTATAAAAAGAACAGTATTAGACCAAGCTATGAGAGCAGTAACCAGTATAATTAATCTCCCCTGCCCCATTCCCCTGCTGTACTACTTGTACCTGTATGATAGCATGGATCACTGTATATCATTAACTTGTCCCTATGGAGCACAGCTATTTATGCTGTTTCCCCCACTTGAATATAATCTCTAGAGGGTACAGATAGTAGCTTACACTTCTCTTTAACCCCGAGAGTACAGAACACCTAGCCGTATGCATGACAGGCACATAAATATTGTTTGGTATTGAAGCAGGCACGATTATGGCCAATTAGATATTACAGGGCTTCAAATCAGTTGTGGGAGGAATTACGCTAAATCTTTGCATGTGATGAACCTCAGGAGTGTGCAGGAATCTGTCAAAAATGTGATCCTCTGGAAATAAGTACAGCTAGCTCTCAGGAGGCTTTATGGGGGAGGGGTGTAAAAGTATTGCCCAAAGATCTGCAGAAATGAGTAATAATCTCAGTTCTCTCAATATGCCTATTCATTCCTATGTCCAGCTGGTTACAAGAGAGGAGTAAAATCCCACAACTCATTCTAGTTCTGTTGAAATCTTACCATAAAAGTGGGGTTGTTGTTTGTAGTAATCCAATGTGACAATAGCTCTAGAAAGGCCAGATGAGAAATTTCCTAGGACCCATTTCTTTGTGGTTTTAAACATTTAACTGAATGTAGAGTGCTGTTAACTAAATGAAAAAAAATTCATTTTTATTTTTCTGACATTTGACAGAACTTTTAAATGTAAGAAATTGTTTCCAGTTTGGATTGATGTCAGGTTTTAATCTGTATCTTCTCTCCTCTCCTCCATTTAATTTTGGTCATGGTCATTCACATTGAGTTATACAATCAACATATCTCAAGTTACTTGCTTAAATACAGTGTATTTAAGACTGATTATCACCTCAGGCATAATTCACTACAGTAGTTTACCAAGTCACTTCCCCGTTGCTGGCCTCTTTCCTTTGGATTTCATTAAGTGTGTTGTCTCTTGACTGCTCTTGGTAAGCAGCACTTTCACCAAGATGTTCTACAAATATTCAGTTAGCATCTGTCATGGGCAAAGCACTGATACAGGTGTTACAGAGGACATAAAGACAAATAAAACACTGCCCTTTTTCCCTAAAATCTACAGTGTAACTAAAGAAATAACATAAGATATTGAAGAAAATCAAAAGAGGAAGGAAAGAAATTGCAGCTTAGGTGAGGTGAGAAGATACCATAGATGAGGGGCTTCTAAACCACAACTTAAAGGGTAAGATTCCTATGGAAGTCTTCCAGGTGGACGCAACAACATTGAACAATGGGTGGCCACTAAGGTTGAGACAAACCAAACAGAGAAAAGATACAAAGCGCAGGGTATCAAATACTTAAAGAAGACTATAAACACTGGGGCATGAACCTCAGCACATGTTGTCCAGTGAAGACCACTCTTTAAAGTGTTATTTCAGCATATAATGATATGGCACATATCATTAGTTCAAAACAAACAAAAAGTCAAGTAACATAAGATCCAGGGTGTCTATCCAAGCAGAAGCACAGCAGGTGAAAAAGGTTAATAGGCAACAGGTCACTGGGCCACCATGACCAGTTGAGCGGGTTGTATGTAGTCTATGTGACTGGCACTTCCTAAAGCTGTGCAGGGCACAACCCGTTCAAAAGTACTCAGTGAACCTGACAGTTTCAGACAGCTAAATACCTAGCTTTTGGGGAGTCTTGCTTTGCAAAAGGGAACTCATTTATGGTGAGGTGGAGCCAAGGGCAAGAAATCAAGTCTCTATTAAGCATATCAGTTGTATGGTTCAATCTCTTGAAATAATAAGGCAGAGATGCATATAGTGATGAACTAGGTACAAAACGAGGAATTCTATTACTGAGAAACATGGGTGGGGGGGGGGAGACAGAAGCACAGGTGAGCAGAAACAAATAATGTTGAGTGATGCCAGTCTCAAAATTAATATGATTCGGAGTGTAATTTCTATGGCCCCAAAGTATTACAAAGCCATGCCCTACACACCCCCAACCTACTGATGAAGTTTAACTGGCCACAGGATAGTATTATTAGAAACTAAAAAATGTCATCACATCTTTATTCAAGAGGAAAATGTTCAAAACTCAGTTTTTTAAAGGTCTCAGTGCCACTTTCTTCTTCCTTTCATTACAAATAACATTTCATGTTATAATTTTTAAAAGCTTTAAGCATTAGCCCGGAAACCCATGTCTTCTGAATACCAAATATTCTAATCTCAAATTCACTTTTTTTTTTTTTTTTTAATGGGAGGGAGGATGGTCCTGAAGTGCAATCTGACCAGAGCACATAGAAGTTGTGTAAACAACCGGCCAGAGAAAATCTTTAGTAGGCCTTTTGACACATACTTTACTCATATTATCTTATTTAATCCTCACAAGAACCCTAAAGACAGTAATTATTTACACTGGCAGATAACACTTACTGAATGACTACTAAGTACAAGACACTGTTCAAAGCATTTTGTATGGACTATTACCTCATTTAAGCCACATGACAATCCTATGAGAGAAGTACTTTAATTATCTGCATTTGTACAGTTCTGTAGTCTGACTCCAAAGCCCAAGCTCTTACTCACAGCTTTTTACTGCTTTTGCAATTGACTTACATGGAATAAACAATATTTTTGATATTACTGTTAGAATTCCATCAACTATTATTTACTGAATACCTTAAAAGGAGCAGTAACGAGAAGAAAAGATAGGGTTAAAATTGATTCTATGTGAGCCTGGATCCCAATAAGCCATTATTTTCAGAAAATTTAATAAGCTCTTTTAATAAGTTGTTAAAAAATGCTAAAAAGAAACAATGCTATTCAAAGAATCAGAAAATATTAATGCAAAACAAACCAAAAAAACAAATAAAATCAAGTAAAATGCAGGGAAATTAAGATTAGAATAAATCATATCCTATGCCTGCCTAGGATTTAGAAAATGCAAACCAAATCCACCCGAAGAAAATTAAACTTGTGGAAATTCTACAATTTGATATAGGCAGGGGTTTAATTTTGGTTGAAAATGTTTCTAGATTTATCATGGAAAAAAAAAAATCACTCTAAGTACAATAAATGACCATGCTGCTAAATTTGAGTAACTCAAGGTCTACATAGTTCATTAGTGTACATATTTAATCACAACTAATATGGTTTAAAAAATTTACATTCTGGTTATGTTGATTTCCAGGCTTCAGGGATTATTATACTGCTCATTTTCATATTAAAATCTTTTAAAGGAGGTAAGGTAGGGAAGGAGGAGGAAGAGGAAGAGACTTACTGTTGAAGTTTAGATCAGGAAGTAAAACAAAGGCCACAAAGTGCAAAGAGCCCAGGTATGTGTAAGTAAGCTTTTTTTCCCCTTTGTTTCTAACCCGTTTTTATAACTGGTGATTTCTTCCTCCAAAGTCTATTGCTAAAAAGGTAGAATCAGGGATACACACTTTCAGTCTTCTTATGTTTAAACAACTACACAAATTAAGAATTCATCCAACTATATACTTATGATTTTGAGGACTTTGCTATATGTAAGGTATATCCTGTCTCCATGGCATTCTTTTGCTCAACTTTCTTTGTGAGATTCATTCATGTTGTTTTGTGTAACAGTAGCTCATTCATTCTTTTTACTGTATAGTATTGTATGAATGTACCACAACTATCCTTTTAATTGCTGTTGGGCATCTAGAAAATTTTTAGATCCCAAATGAACGCTTTTTCTGCTCACTATATTTCATGTACTAAAATATTACTTGTGTATTAGCCATCTTCTACTTTAGGTATTAGCAAATTACCAGGCAACACTTATTTGGTGCTAACCAAGTCTACAGTGCTGAACTCTGTGCCACAATGATACAAAGACAGTTTTTTTCAGAAAGAGCACCTCAGAGTATAACAATGTTCGCTTAAGATGACCTTTTGTGAATCAATAAAGTATAGTATCTAAAGGATTGGTCTATAATTAATGAACTCATATAATTATTTCATAGAATTATTGTGAAGTGGGAAAAAGAACAAGAACCAATCTAAGTGGGATGGAGAACACTAATTCTCATAATCTGATAGACTCTGCAGATAAGAATAAAATTAATTTCAAACTCTATTACCTGTCAATGTTTATTGAGTCTTTACCAATTGCCAGGTACTATGCTAAGCCCTTTATATGTATTCTTTCATTTATCCTCACAATAGTCCTATGAGAGGTGGTACCATTATCTCTATTTCACAGATGAAGCAACTTGAGATTTAAAAAGGCAATAACAGAACTACTGAGTGGAAACTCCTGGACTTAAGCCAAAGTCTCAATGACATTAAAATATTTTATTTATTTATTTTGTAATGTTTATTTATTTTTGAGAGAGAGAGAGAGAGACAGACAGAATGTGAGCAGGAGAGGGGCAGAGAGAGAAGAAGAGAGAGAGAATCCCAAGCAGACTCCATGCTCAGCATGGAACCCAACTCAGGACTTGATCTCATGACCCTGAGATCATGACCTGAGCAGAAATCAAGAGTTGCACGCTCAACCAACTGAGCCATCCAGGCACCCCTCAACATATATCTACTGAGCACATGCCAAACGCTGTTCACATTAGTAAACCAAATGGAAAAAAAAAAATTTCCTGCCTTTGTAGTGTTTATATTCTAGGAAGACACTGACAATAAAAATGGACACAACAAATACGTAAATCACACAGTTACATTAGAAGGGGAACAGTGCTATAGGGGAAAAGAGCAGATGAAGTAATTGGAAGTGTACAGTTTTGCAGCTTTTGTAGCAGGAGGTGACTCAGAGATGTAGGACAGTGGTCTAGTGACTGGGAGCATGTGACTAATATAGAGCCTGGTAGGCCCCTTTTCAAAAATTTTGGCTTTTGAGTGAAGGGGAAACCACCCTCCTTCTCCTGACAAATCTTGGCTAATTGTGATATGACTCCCTAAATAAATCTTAAAAGGGCACTGTGTAGTTGTTTAAACATAGGAAGAACAAAACTATGTATCTCTGGTTCTACCTTTTTAGTAGTAGACTATGGAGAAAGAAATCATCAAATATAAAAATGGGTTAGAAACAAAGGAAAAAAGCTTACTTATACACACACGCACATGCGCACGTGAGCGCACATGCGCGCGCGCGCACACACACACACACACACACACTCAAGAGTAAATATCCTAGGGAGCTACTTTACACAAAAACACAGGTCTCCAGGCAACTTTCTTAAAATCAGTCCACATGGTTACTCTCAACCTATTAAGCCTGCATTAATAACAACAATAAAAAATCCTGTATTTTTCACAGAAAATACATCTAGATTTTTTATTTTAGTATTACACATTTTACATGATCAGATGATGTAAAACATATAGATGAGTAAATAAAATCACTGAATAAAGTGATTTTTTTCCTAAGCCAACGCACATTAGAATACCTTCAAATCTTGTCTTAATCTTAGTAAATAGAACTTCCCTAACACCATGCTATCTTTAATTATCACTTATTTGTGAATTGATAGAAAATAATGGCTATCAATCAATCTGAGGTGTCTAAGCTCTACAAATATTAATCAAGATATCCTCTAACAATGAGGCAATCTCTGGGAACATGGAGATTAAAAGGCCAGCTTCAGAGTAAAATAATATTCTCTTCACAATAAGGTCACATGGAGTTTACCAGGTAGCCCTGATGTCTTCTTTCAATAGGCAAACAATTAACTGAAATAGGAAAATTGAAGGATGACTTATTTTAGATGTAAGTTAATTATGATTTGTTCATAATGTAATGCAGTGTCTCAACTGTTATCACTTTAAAATATAACTACTATATGATGTGTTTATGACAATGGAATGGAAAAGCCATCAGTATTAACTTCTTATGACTATCTATATCTTTCACATTTTATGACTACTGCCTGAAGGTCACAGATTAGATATAAGGAAGAATTTCTGACAGTGTGGGTATAAAAATGAGTTACTGACAAAGGTTATGAAAACAACTTAAAGATCTTTCAGGAAAAGCATAAATGTTCACCCTGAGGGATGATTTGGTACTCTCCTACCTGCAAGCGGAATATAAAGAAGAAAACTCTCTAGGCCTTGTTATTCTTTTTTTTTTTTAATTTCTTTTTAATGCTTATTTTTGAGAGAGAGTACAAGTCGGAAAGGGGCAGAGAGAGAGGGAGACACAGAATCTGAAGCAGGCTCCAGGCTCTGTGCTGTCAGCACAGAGCTTGATGTGGGGCTCAAACTCAGACTGAGAGATCATGACCCGAGCTGATGTCTGATGCTTAACCAACTGAGCTACCCATGTGCCCCTATCCTTGTTATTCTTTGAACTAAAACTAAAAAGGCTTTCATTTCATCCTTTTCTTTTTTTTTTAAGCCCTAGAATCACAGTTCTTTATAACTATCCCCCTGCCTTTCCCCCCAACCCCAGATGTGAGATTCAAACTTGCAATGGCATTATAAATATGTATTCTAACTGCTTTCATTATCATCAAAATAAGCTATGTTTTGTTAATCTGTTTACCTAGATGAGGGGGTTATCTTTCATGCAAAATGCAATCAATATGTGTACTTACGTCTGCAACTCCCTTGGAAATGCATCAAAAAATAAGATGGGTTGATGGATGGATGAATGGATAAACGTGATAAAACAAATACAGCACAATGTTAACAACTATAGAACAAACCTAAGAGGTGACTATATGGATGTTTATTATAAAACTGTTTCAACTTTTCTAAGTGTTTGAAATTTTTAATAATAAATTATTGAGGGAAATGCAATCGTATTTGAAACTGTTTTAAATGGTAAGAGAGAAATGTCGAAATCACACAGAATAATTCTGCAAAAAAAGAACAGCAAGAGTTTGCTGGTTATATTTGTTGAGTTGGGGAGATTTGCATAACACGTTTACTTTATCTCCAGAAAATTTCCAAAATTTACACTCTTATCGAGCAATGAAGGCAGGTAAAAAGGTTTAAGAATTCTATAGGGAAAGCAGTTCCTTTGACTGAATTCTGAAGAGTAAAAACTGAAATTGCTTCCATATCTAAAAAGAATATTTCCTTACCTACCCAGAATAACTTCATTTTCAATACAGATTTCCTGAAAGGAGATAGACAACACCTTCCTTTTGATTAATTATTCCTTTTGACATTGCCTTTTCACTGTAAATCTACCTGGAATTACCCAAAGCAAATCTGACAACAAAAACATGATCAGTACATTGGAAAGCTTACCTACTCAACAGGGTGCATATGAAGTATACGTGAACTGTGTCATAAACCTTTTAACGTAAATAACTTTCTGAAGTGGCATAAGTGAGGCATTGTTTTTGTTTGACATTCCATCAACGACTTTTTGGGAGTCATCTAAAATATACCACACCCTACATTTATTTCATAAAGATAGGAAACTACACCATAATTCAAAGAAATTGCTCAGCTACTAGTGTATACATAAATGATCTATTTAATAATTATTTACTGAATACCTACTATGTGACAGACACTGCACTAAGTGTATCTTGGGTAACTGTGTAATATAAGATACAATTGTGTAATTGTGTAATATAAGATACAGGCCCTAACTTTATGAAATTGATGGTTTGGTTAAGGAAGATACACAAATGGACAATTATAAAACACTTAAGTTGATTGATAAGTATATGCATACAGTATTATTGAAATTACAAGGAGATACTCAACCCTACCTCAGGGATCTCTGGGAAGGACTCCTAAACTTAGTCTTAAAGAGTGAGCAGTGGCCTAGATAGGAGAGAATGGGAGAGAATATTCAATGTAGAGGTGGCAGCCTGACTAAAGTCACAGAGGCACAAAGGGAGAATGTTGTGGGCACAGAAGAGTAGTGCCAGAGTAAAAGCTCGTTGTATGGAGTGGAGAGACATGAGGCTAGAGAGAGGTAGGCAGAGGTCAGCCCAGGGATGATCCTGTGGGATATTTTGAAGAGCCTGGACTTTTTCTTGGCCTCAAAAGGATTTTTAGAAGGGAATGACATTTTCAGATTGTATCCTAGCTAGATCTCTCTGGCCCCTAGACGTATGAATGTGCAGGAAACATGGTGACCAGCTGCAGGAGTGACATGAAGACCTAAAGAAAGACTGCGACAGTAGGTAAGGTTTCTACCAAGAGAGGCAGATATGTTAGACTGAATGGGGGGTAACTTCCACGTGTCTGGCTTGCATAAGTCTGTAGTTGATAATGCCTTCCATCCAAAGTAGATAATATAGAAGGAAAAGCCAAGTTGAAAGGGAAGAAGATGGATTCAGCTTTGAATGTGATATGTCTCTGGGTTATCTAGGTGATTTCCAGCAGAAAGTTAAATATAGGAGGCTGAAGGGGAGGTCTAAATGGGAGATTAAAATCTGAGTCAGCAAAATACTAGAGATACCCAAAATTATTGAGAGTGAATATTCAGGGTTTTATTTTGTTTTTGCTTTTAATTGTAGCCATTCTTTTATTACTATTTTTTTTTTTTTTGAGAGAGAGAGAGAGAGAGAGACAGAGGGTCACAGAGTGAGGGGGCCAGAAGATCTCAAGTGGGCTCTGTGCTGACAGCAGCAAACTGGATGCGGATGCGGGGCTTGAACTCACAAACTGTGAGATCATGACCTGAGACAAAGTCGGATACTTGACTGATAAGTCAGATGCTTGACTGACTGAGCCACCCAGGTCCTCCAATTTCAGCCATTCTAATAGGAATATACTAGATTCTCACCGGTTTTAATTTTTATTTTCCTAATGTCTAATGATGTGGCTTATTTGATGTTAGTGTATCCTCTTTGGGGATCTGTTTACCTTATTCTCTGGGAGATTCTTTTTCAAATTCTTTGCCTACTTAAAAAATTAAGTTGTTTTCTTATTTTTACCTTTTGAGAGTTATTTATGCATTCCTGATACAAATCCTTTACCGGATACATGTTTTGCGAATGTTTTCTTCCAGTGTGTGGCTTCAACAATGTCTTTTGAAGAACATGTTTTATCTCTCTGAACTTCAATTTCTCAATTTTTCTTTTCTACATCATGCTTCTGGTGTTGCACCTGAGGAGTCTTTGCCTAAATAAGATCACAAATATTTTCTCCTATCCTCTCTCTAGGAAGTTTTATTGTTTTGTTTTCCATATAGTTTATATGTACATCTATGATCCATTTGAATTAATTTTTGTTTATGGTATGAAGAATGGATGGATGTAATGAAACTGGATAGAATCAGTCATGAAGAGTGTATTGAATGTGAAGTGCAAAGGGTGGATGGAGCCTAGGAAAAAACATAAAATTAAGGGTTAAGTAACAGGTATTGGGCAAAAAAAAGACACAAGGCATTGTCTGAGAAGCAGCAGGAAAATTCTGAATAATCAACACTGCCTAAGATAAACAATGGAAACTGTCTTCTTAACTTGGATGAGGTCACTAGTGACCTTACCAACAGCATTTACAGTCAAAACAAACCATTTCGATATCGGAACTACATCTAACTAACTACTTTATAGGAATTCCCCCTGTGGAAGCAATAAGTCTGAAATTCCTGAGCACTCTTAAAGGTCACTTGGAAAGGCACGGGGCGGGGGGGAAGTGATCTTTTTTTCTTTTGTGGAGGGGGACGAGAGGGCGGCTCTGGGCTTCCCGACACTGAGGATGGCTGAGGCATATCCCAGTCACGCCCCTCGGGGCACTCCGGAATGAGGTCTTGGAGTTGGGGACAAACCCCAGGAATCACCGCCCCGCTAGGAAATCAGAATCACACTGATGGCCGGTTTGGCTACACTGACACCTCATCAGGGAGGTAGCTGGTTAAACGGCAGCGGAATGCAAAGGCGAGGACGGAAATCTCTGCACTAGGGCGATCCCGAGCAACTTAGGGAAGTCCGTCCCACACGTCACCCGTTCTCGTGACCGAAGGAGAAAAGGCGTAACGCGCCGCGCTACCCAACCTCGGGTTCAGCTCCTCCCAGGCAAAGAGCTCCTGCACTTACCCTGTCCTAGGTTGGGGATGTGTAAAGCCACTGGCTAAGGGGATCGCGGGTGCTCCTCGTCCTTTCCCAGAGGCCATGCTGGGGACTCTAGACAGATTGCCCGACCGACTGACCTTTCGCTTCCCCACCCTAGCAGCGGGCGGGTGACTTCTGGCGCAGCCGGCAGATCTCCCCCATCCCACCCGCAGAGGCCGGCTTGCCCGCCCCTCCAGCTAGTCGTAAAGTGCAGTAAAGGCGCTGACGTTTTGCGGCACCGTCGGTGAGGCGGGCGGCGTGGATTTTCTCTGTGCGCGAATCATCGCTTTCGGTAGCTATATTTTCAGAAAGGCTGCATTTAGGCTTTTGGGGACCCAACTACAATTCTCTCTAGGGTAATTGTGTGCTCCTAGGTTGGTGTAACGAGAAAATGCGGGGTAGGGTTGTTTACAAACATTCATTCCAATCCTTATGTAAGAGGCGTGGAGTGAGGTTCTCAGACCTCGCTCGTGACTTGCCGTCTCTCCTCCGGCTGTTTTGGTTTTCAGTTTCCATGTTCATCACTAGATTTTAGATATCCTCGGTGTAGCTGACACATGTTTTTCTTGTTCGCTTCGTCCTACAGTCTCCCTGGACTTTGAAATGCTTTACCTGATCGGCCTGGGCCTGGGCGATGCCAAGGACATCACAGTCAAGGGCCTGGAAATTGTTAGACGCTGCAGTCGGGTGTATCTGGAAGCCTATACCTCAATCCTGACTGTAGGGAAGGAAGTCTTGGTAGGTGCTGAAGGATCTCCAGTCCTGGGAAGAAAGCTAACAGCTGATTTTCATTACACTAAGCTGAACGCAATTTTCAGGTCTGCTTGTTGAAACCTTTTAAAACCCATCCCCTGCTCATTAAGGATCTGAGGAGTACAAGAATGGAAATAATACAACAACCAAGTGACTTGGAAAATGAAAGGGTGCTTTTGTCTTACTTTACAAGTCTAATTTTGTGGTTTTCTCCAGTAAATAGGAAAGCAAAGTTAACTTTACACTCCTGGGGATAGTTCTCAAAATCCCTTATTTCATGAGATAGTCCATTTTTTTCTGAGTTGAGTGCTAATGAGGTACTGACATAGCCTTAATGAGTTGGTTATATATTCAGAAACCACGCTGAAAGCTTCTCCCTTTGAAGTATTTCCATAGGGAATGGTAATCGCCTTTCTGTCTGTATCCTATCCAGAGACGGCTTACCTTTAAAAAGACTCCCCGTAAGGCTTATACACATACTCTTGTGTATACTGAATAAGCCTGGGACTTAATAAACTTAGGATTTGTTAATTTATCATGCATTTAGCTGGCTCTTGTTAAGGGCTCAGTACATTTTGGAGGAGGGGTTAAGTAGTTCATGTCCATTGTCAAACTCCAAATGGAATGTAAATTAAGATGAACAGAGTGTTGGACGTGTTATAGGAGGAGGGAGAGGATTTTAGAATTGTCTGGTCTATCAAGGCTTCTAAACAAAAAAAATGACCTAGAGAATTTCAGGTCTAATGCCCTCTCAGATTCACAGCCCAGGGAATTCTGGTCTCAGAGTTATAAGGAATTAAAGACTGCTACTTGAATTGGTATTGATATGAAAGTTGCATCTAACGACCAGCTTTGATTTGTTGACTCTGATTTGTTAGGATGGAAGCAAAGTGTCTGAGCTCAAGATAATAAGTATTCCTCTCTTACCAGTAATTAAGGAAAACTAGAATGGACTTAAATTCATCTAAGAGAGTAGAGACAAAACAAATCAGCATTTTTTAGAGTAAGATGTCAGGATTTAGCATAGAGGAAAGTTTGGACCTGACTTTAAATCTTCTCTGTTACATGTTACCATGTAACCTTGGACAAGTCCTTTAACTTTAGTTTTTTAATTTGTGAAATGGGGATAAGAATGCCCACCTCATAGGTTCTTAATGTAGTGCCTGTCACAAAAGTCTCCAGAAATGGTAGTTGTTGATAGGCACATTTCTGGATTTATCTAAACCTCAATTATCTCATTTGTGAAAATAGAGGTAATAACCAATTGGAGATTTTATTAAGGTAGGGTTTTATTAAGATGATATATTTGAGGTGGCTCAGTTGGTGAAATGTCCAACTCTTGATTTCCACTCAAGTTATGATCTCACGGTTTGTCAGAGCCCCATTTCGGGGCTCTGTCTCATAGACTGTGCACTGTAAGCACAGAGCCTGCTTGGGATTCTCTCTCTCTCTCTCTCTCTCTTTCTCTCTGCTTGAGTTCTTTCTCAAAATAAATAAACATTAAAAAGATAACTTAAAAAAAGATGATATATTTGAAAGTGCTTTGTAAATTTTAAGTGCTAACTAATGGTAATGTTGGTTGCTGTAATTTTTTCAAGTATTCTTTTCCAAAAATGTAGAATTCGGGCTGGGCCCAACCTCACCTACAGGTAAATTATGTGTTCTTTGTTAAGGTGCTGAAATATCCATTTCTCTACAATAATAAGTGCTAATATTAATAGAATACTTACTATGTACTGTTCTAAGTGCTTTATATGTGGAACAGGATTATTATTCTATAATTACTGTTCACAGTTTACAGCACAAAGAAACTTGCCCAAGGTCATACAGATAATGAGTGATAGAGCCAGAATATGTGCTGAGGCAGTCCTGAGTTGAGAACCACCACTCTTCACCTTTGTAACATACAGTGTCTCTGTATACTCAGGGATAGATCATAGCTTCACAGAATAATAATTTCAGAGAAAGGTAGCATTCAAGCAAAATGGTCAATTTTGAATCTTCTTATCACAAAATTCCATCAGTCTGTTCTTCATGACTTTCTCCAGGTCTTTAGTTCATGTTTTTCCCTGAGCAACTTTCTGTGTGACATCAGCCACCTTTAGTGACTCTTTTCTAGAATAAGTTAAGGTATAAATAAATAAATAAATTCATGCCTTATATTGCCCAGTAAAATGTCAGAGCCACTTTTTCTTCAGTGACTTCCTTTTTGTTTTTTCATTTCTACCTTTTCTTTCTCTCTTTAAACAAATTGATTTTTAAAAATTGTTGACACGTGCTCACACCTGTATGTACAATCTGGACTCAATAACTGGATAATTATTACACAGTGCAAAAAAAAGATTGGAAAAACTTATTTTCTGCAGTGAACATATGCTTTCTTTTATCAATAATCACAATAATTATATTGTGACCAATAATCACAATAATCACAATAATCAATAATCACAATAATCAAAATTATGAAAGCCATATATAGATGTTACTAAACAAATCTGGAATTTACCTGTTCTTACATTGAAAGCTATTGTTTTCAAATTGCCAAACAGGTAGTATTGTTTATATGTTCTGTAGTATTCAAAAGTTCATTAAACTAGAGACAGTGAATCCAGGGAAGAGTTTTAGTTTTGTTATATACACTTTGAATTTCTTTAGGCGCTTTCTGTGAATAAATTATGATCTTCTATGCCGATTTGGTGTAATACACTTGTAGTGCCTTATACAAAGAAGTAAAAGGTATGGTCTTTGTTCTCAAGTGGTTCATGATTTATCTGTGTTATACCCAGGAAAACATAAATAATAAAGGAAGATTTAAATAACAATTCATGACAACAGTGAAAGAAGCTGTAAAATTATATTGCTGGGAAGAACTGAGATGATCTTACTTAAGCCAGTGCTCTTGTTTTCATGAATTAGGAGAAGCTGCCTTACATAATAAATAATTACTAGTTATTAATTCTAATTGAAATCCATATAAGAAAGAAGATCACTTCATGGGGCACCTGGGTGGCTCAGTTTAGTTAAGCATTCAACTTCAGCTCAGGTCGATCTTACAGTGCATGAGTTTGAGCCCCATATCAGGCTCTGCTGTCAGAGCAGAGCCTGCTTCAGATCCTATGTCTTCCTCTCTCTCTCTGTCCCTCCCCTGCTCGCGCTCTCTCAAAAATAAACAAACATTAAAAAAAGAAAAAAAAGATCACTTCAGTCCATGGTGGTCAAGGGAGACTACAGAATAGATGGAATTTAAGCTGTGTCTTAAAATAATGCATCCCAATCTTTCTGTTTTATTTCTTTTGTTTTCATAGTCTAGATTGAAAATGGCAATATTTGCACGGCTCCGCAGGGTAGATAGAGAAAGCAGCTATGGCCAAAAGGAGCTAACTTTGGGGCTGTAGCCACCCTGTAAAAAGCAGAGGAGATCACTAAGCTCTGCCTGTCTATGGCTTATTTATGATACATGTGATGTTTTGTAATCAACCAAGGTTCTGTGACTTTGGACAATCAGTTAACTTTTCTGTGGTCTTTTTCTTATCTCTAAAACGGGGATAAAAATAGGGGCTATCTCATAGATTATAACGAAGATTCAATGAATTCATAGGCGTAAGAACTATGCCTGACCCCAGAGTGATCCTAATGTAAATATACTATAAATGTTGTTATTATAGATAAGACTTGGCAAAGGGAAGAGAAAGAGACAGTTGTTATAGATAAGATTTGGTAAAGGGAAGAGAAAGAGCACAGTGTTCTTTACTGAAGAAAAAATAATTATGAGCAAAAGCATGGAAAAAACAAGCATAATAATTTGCTATACTTGTTCTTGGGCATCACTCAAATAACTTTCATTTTCTTCCAGTATGTGTGTTCCCTCCCTTTTCTTCCTAATCTACTTCATCTGGGTACCAACTCGCTCTAGTTCCTGTCTTCCTATCTGATAGCTGTGGAATGATATTGGAGGGATAGAGGAGAAGACAGTAAAGGCCTTCCCACTGAGAAAGATGAGGCAACCAGCTATGACCTTCATTAACTTCCCATTAACTTCCCATTTGTCCTTGCCCTAAATCTGAATCTGTCTTCCCTCCAGTCTTAGAAAATGACTTGTTAGGCACGTGTGAGTGTCTCAGTCAGTAGTGTCCAGCTCTTCATTTTGGCTTTGGTCATGATCTCACATTTGTGGGATTGAGCCCTGCATTGGGCTCTGCGCTGTCAGCACAGAGCCTGCTTCAGATTCTGTGTCTCCCTCTCTCTGCCCCTCTGCTTGTATTCTCTCTCTCAAAATAAATAAATAAATAAATAACTTAAAAAAAAAAAGAAAATGGCTGTTCAAGACTAAGTAGATGTGTTTTTCTCAAACCTCTTCCTCTCCCTTCCTCTGAAACTTTATTCCCATCAATTATTCTTTCTTCTTTATGTTCAGTCTGTCTTAATATGCTTCTCTCCTGAACCTGAAACCATATTCAGGTATTGTCTCTTTTGAAAACTCTCTCCTTTAATTTTTTTTTTTTTTATGTTTATTCATTTTTGAGACAGAGACAGAGCGAGTCGGGGAGGGGCAGAGAGAAGGAGACACAGAATCTGAAGCAAGCTCCAGGCTCTGAGCTGTCAGCACAGAGCCTGATGCGGAACCTGAGTCGAAGTCAGATGCTCAACTGACTGAGCCACCCAGGCACCCCAAAATTCTCCACTTTTAAACATCTTGTCTCCATAGTTACTATTCTCTTATTTATCCAAAGTTTTGAAAAAGCAGCATACTTTTATTGTCCCTACTTCACTCATGTCTCATACTCCTGTGAGCTGATTTCCATTCCTCTGAAATATTTGTTTGTTGAGCAATTATTTAATAGCTGAGAATGCCAGAGGATACTTTTCAATTCTTACCTGTTTTACTGCTTTTGACATACTTGCTCACTCCTTGAAGCTGGCTTTTAAGACATGACTTTTTCTTGGTTTTATTTGTACTTTTCCATTTTTCTCAGTCCCTTTTGTAAACCCTATTTCTCTGTTCTTTCTTTAAATGTTAATGTGTGTGTGTGTGTGTGTGTTTAAGATTTTGTTTTCTTAAGATTTTGTTTGTTTACACATTCTACTTCTGGCCTCTACTTTTCTTTTTTTTTTTTTTTTTTGACTAGGTAATACATTGTATGGTATAAAATTCAAAAGATATTAGGGGTGCCTAGGTGACTCAGTTGATTAAGGGTCCCAACCCTTGATTTTGGCCCAGGTCATGATCTCACGGTTTGTGTGATCGAGCCCCATGTAGGGCTCTGTGCTGATAGCATAGTCTGCTTAGGATTCTCTCTCTCTTTGCCTACTTAGGATTCTCCTCTCTCTTTGCCCCTCCCCTAGTCTCTCTTTCTCTCTCAAAATAAATACACATTTAAAAAAGAATTTAAAAGACACTAAATGGTATATACATTGCAATATTTCTAGCCCAGTTCCCCTTCATAGAGGCAGTTATTACTAATTTTTCATGTATCCTTCCAGGAATACCCAAAAGTAATTTTAATTTTGAGTTTTTACCTTGCCCTCCTTATACAAAACCTGCCAGCTTAAAGCAAGAAGCTTTAAACATTGCTTTCAACTTAAAGCAATGAGTTTTTTTGAGTTTTACCTTCATTTTCATGGAGGAGATTAGGGCTGATGCTATACAAAAACTGGCTAATGAGTCATTTGATAATGTATAATATAAATTTAAAATTATTTGTTAAATAATACTGCTTTTCCCTCCTGCCCCTTCCCTGACTCTTATTAGATTCCATGCTTCTATAGCACTTAATGATGTGGTTACATAATTCCCCACTAGACATTATAAGCCACAGGACAGGGGCCATGTATGTCTCATTCAGCACTATTTGCCGACAACAAGCATAGAGGTTGGCTTGGAGGTTGTGTATAGGAAATATTCTTTGGGGCACCTGGGTGGCTCAGTCAGTTGAACGTCTGACTTCGGCTCAGGTCATGATCTCACAGATTGTGAGTTTGAGCCCTGTGTTGGGCTCTGTGCTGACAGCTCGGAGCCTGGAGCCTGCTTCAGGTCCTGTGACTCCCTCCTTCTCTGCCCCTCCTCTGCTCATGCTCTGTCTCTCTCTCCCTCAAAAATAAATAAACATTAAAAAATTTTTAAAAAAAGAAATATTCTTTGAGTAAATGAATAAACAAGTAGGTAAATTAAGAATAATATAATACCAGTTTCTTACTACTTTTATTATCTCTTCCCTTTTTTACATTTTTTTTCAAAAGGATCAGCTATTTGGTTATAATGGAGTGTTTGGGGTGTATGTGCACAGTTATGCATATGTGGATACTTTTTTTTTTTAATACTGTGTTTCAATTAGATAATGAAATGTTTCTTAAGTAATAAATATGGAGTGATACATGATAGAAGTCTTGAGAAGAGTGGGGTTTTCTGTTGTTGAATCATAAAGTATTAAATAGGATTTAAAATTACTGCTAGCATTAAGCTAGTCACGTGTGATTTTTTAAAATTTTTTAAAGAAATGTCACAAGTTCAGTGAGTGATGGGCATTGAGGAGGGCACCTGTGGGTTGAGCACAGGGTGTTGTATGGAAACCAATTTGACAATAAATTTCATATTAAAAGATGTTAGAAGTTCAGGAAAAAAAGAATTTCCTTCAGTTTTCAGTAATCATGTGTATGTCTTAGATATATGTGAATATAAATGTTCTACCACTGATAAGTTTTCTGGGCTCATGAAATTAAAGGAAGTTATATGCAAATGAATTATTAAGAAAAAATATATAAGTGAAAATAAAGAGAACACTTTTTATCTGTAAAAACGTCATTGTCATTGGGAACTTCTGGAACATCTCTGCAAGGATATGCAGAGAAAGGGAAGGGATCTTTTTTCAAGAACAGATTCTAGTTAAGTATTAAGAAATAGTTATCAGAGTTGGAACTATAGCCTTTATCTTCAAATTCTTAATCATTTGTTCATTTACTCTTTTGCTTGACAGATATTGAGTACCAGATAACGCTTCTATTATAGCAGTCCTTGTAACATTTGACTTCTTTTTTTTTTTTTTTTAATTTTTTTTTTTTTTCAACGTTTATTTATTTTTGGGACAGAGAGAGACAGAACATGAACGGGGGAGGGTCAGAGAGAGAGGGAGACACAGAATCGGAAACAGGCTCCAGGCTCCGAGCCATCAGCCCAGAGCCCGACGCGGGGCTCGAACTCACGGACCGCGAGATCGTGACCTGGCTGAAGTCGGACGCTTAACCGACTGCGCCACCCAGGCGCCCCTTCATTTGACTTCTAATATAATCTTTATAGCTCAAACTTCTCAGTATGTAAGAAATAGTATTTGTCTATGAATCCACTTTTACTATATTTGAATTACATATTATTCCACAGGAAATCAGTTGATAAGATTCGTGACTTTGCATAATAGTTTGTAACCACTGCCATATGACCACTGGCACACCAGTTCACTCTCTGTACTTACATGCTGCCACCCATTAAGGTCAGCCTCCTGGGTTTATTCTTTAGAGTTGAACTTCAGGGAATTGGTTCACAAAGCAGTTTGTGTTGAGACTTCCTATATACTTAGAATTCTTTTCTCTCCCCTGCATCTCTGCCTTTTTAGCAGGAAGTAGGAAATACAGTTGTTATTTATTTTTTTATTTTCTTATTATTTATTTTAGAGAAGAAATGAGTGGGGAGGAGGTGCAGAGGGAGAGAGAGAGAATCTTAAGCAGGCTTCATGGCTGAGCATGGAGCTTGACGTGGGGCCCATCCCATGATTCTAGAATCATGACCCGAGCCAAAACCAAGAGTCTAACACTCAACCCAGGTACCCCAGAAATACAGTTTTCAATCAATCTTTCCTGCAATTATATAGGAATGTTTGCTGGTTCTGTAAATAACTGAATCTTAATTTTCTATTATTTCTCATTGAAGTTACCTTTTATTTTAGCCAGAGTCCTATAGGTTTTCCTATGGAAAATTTAATTAAACCCAAATTACCATGTATGTTTATAGTTATTATTTAATATATTCATTTTTATTAGTAAGTTTATGAAGTAAGGCTCGTACAAACATGTTCTCTGTTCATTCTACAGTATTCTGCCTGGTCTGTTAGACTCAGATTTAGATAAATTTAAAATGCAGAAAGTCTCAGATGTTAGGAGGTCTACCTCCTCTTGGGATATTAAGATAGCCCCAAAGACAGAGTTTAATTGCAACATGTTATAGAGTGCTAGCTCACTGATGAGTCCTATTCAGTGATCTATGTATGGATGTCTGGATGGTTGCCAAAATTTGCACCAGCCCCAGACAGAGATTAGTGTGTGTGTGTGTGTGTGTGTGTGTAAATGGTCACCTGCTGTCTCATTTTGATATTGGACTTAAATCTGTAGGAAGAGTTCTACGGAAGAAAATTGATTCTTGCTGATAGAGAAGAAGTGGAACAAGAAGCAGATAATATTTTAAAGGATGCCGATATCTGTGATGTTGCATTCCTTGTGGTTGGTGATCCATTTGGGTAAGTCAAAGCAGATATTTTAATTTATTTGCTTGTTTTTAACTCGGTAAGAATTATTCCATTTAAAACTTTTACTTGCCAGGTCCTAATAAAGGACTGTGTTTACCTAGGTTCTAAAATCTCATAAAGTTTCATTATCTTTGAGATTAGTGAAGAAAATCTGCTTGATAAGGATGTCATCATATGTAACTCTTACATTGGTTATTAAGGGTCTGTTCTAAAGTTTGTATCATTGCTTTTGCTATTCTTTTAGAAGATAACTTAGGACATCAAATGACCTAACTAGTATATCATTATTAATAAGTTTATTACATTATCAAGAGTTATACCTACCATTTATTTTTCAGGTAAATTGCAAGCATCTTCTGATTCCTTTATCCTAGGCTTTTTTTTTTTTCTTTTTTAATCACTTCATATTTATCAACATTGTCACTTTACTTGCCTTGAATTTAAAAATCTGTCAAGCCTCAGATTTCAATTTCTTATATCCCTTGGGAGCTCTGTTCTTTCCCCATTACTAAAAAGATGGGTTTCTACTTGTCTAGTCAAGAATCATCAATCTCTAATGTCAAGCAAAACAGAGGAGTTCTTTGTCTCCAGCTGGTGACCCAAGATTTATGTCACAGATTTAAGGAACATAAGGACAATTAAAGCACTATGAACTCACCACCAAGGATGTTTTTCAAAAAGAATGGAGTTACATGTGCATGTGTCTGTCAAAAAAAAAAAGTAATTTACATCAGTATGGTATGCCAGAGATTATGTTTCCTTATTATGCTTGGTTGCAAATGACATTGTATAATCACACATTTAAAAATAACAGTTTGTTTTAGCCTATGACATTGTTTTCTGTAAGTCTTCCTCCAAATTAGCAGTACCTATTTTTCTTTTATTTATTTCTTTTAGCCAGAAAATAGTAAAATAAAATAAAGGTGATGAAAAATTCTATGTATAAAATGTCTTGAAACTCTTATAGGATTTTCTCATTATTGCACTGGATTCCTGCCAAAATTCCATATTTTTTTATAGTGACACCTTCTGAACTCACCAAACTTTCTTACTTGATGGTATAACAATTCTTACAGTCACCTAAAAGAGTAATCTCAGAGTTACTTTTGACTTCCATGGCATCTAGTCACTGACAGAGCCCAATAAACCAGCACTGCTCAATGTGAGGTTTATGGACTGGTCCCAGCCCACAAATTTACTAGTCCATGATGAGAACTACAGAAATTGAGAGTAAGCATTTAGAAATTCTATAGCAGTTTTTAGAAGTAATTTTATCTCTGCTGAATCTCATAATTTGGAGCTTATATTTTGTATTTTATATTTTATTTTCCTAATCATTAATTTTGATTGCATTTTACAAAACTATTGTTCCATGACCATTTAGAACTTAAAGTGTTGACCTTTTACTAGTTAGTATGAGAAGCACTGCTTTTGACCTTTCTTTTTTTTAACCAAATTTTTTTATATCTTTTTTATTCCCTAGTTTAATATAGTAGCCTTTTGTCTGGTCCAGGTACAGATTCTTATTTCATTACCTATGTTGTAGTCAAATTTATATTTGTGAAACCACAATTTGAAAATCTTACTTGATCTCAAGTGGGAATTAGTAGCTCTGTTGGCCAGACATGAAAGGTACTGTCCAGCCTGCCCTTCTAACTGTATCTGGTTCTCTTGTACTGGTTTGCCCACACTCATGCCAACCAGTTTGTTCTTCCACCATCATCTTGATTTCTCATTCTATACATCTGTTCAAACTCTTCCCTGCATCTATAATACCTTTGGGTATATTTCTGATTGTCAGAGTCCAGCCATCTTTTGAAGCCTAACTCAGACATCATATTCTCAGTGATGCAGTCTTTTATTACCCAGATGAGAAGTTCTGTTTCTAAATGCTGAAGTATTATTCATATGAGTTTTCATACATTGCCTCACAGTGCATTTTTTTAAATAAATATATACCTCTACCTTTTATATTTGTAGGCTGTCCTTCACAATTTTATCTCCCTAGTTTCCCTCACAATATAGTAGATATCAATGAAATATTAATGGAAAGAGTTGTTTAATATTTTGCCTGGGGTCACAAAGGAAGATGAGGCATATCTTAGACTGACATTTCTCCATTCAGTAAACATCTTTGGAACACTTATATCATGACAGGCACTCCTACATGCTGGATATATGTTAGATGATAAAACACGGGCTTCGCAGTTTAGTGAGGGAGGCTGACATCAATGAAAGAAAAAATAACAAATTAAAATTTTGATAGGCCTGTCAAGGAAAAAAAGGACTCACAGGAATAGGCTAATTTGTGCAGGGTATATGGAAAATCCTTTTTGTTGAGGTAATATTTAAACAGGTGTCTGAAAGATGAAAGGAATAGCAGAAGGGAAGAACATTGTAAGCAGATGGAACAGTAAGAATGTATTCAAAGACCTAGAAGGCCAAAGTGACTGGAGTAGCAGGGAGAGGGAATGAGAGGGAGTTAAAGAAGTGAGTGAGACCCAGATCTTGTAAGGCCTTGGTGGGGGTACGGTTTTGTTTGAAGTACTCTGGCACATCTTTGGTGGTTTTTAAGCAGGAAAGAATCACAGTCTGATTGACATTCTTAAATGATCATTCTAAATGCTTGCATGAAGGGATTTAGGGAGACAAGGTGGCTCTGGTGGAAGACAGAAAAAGGCAAACTGGGAAGAATTTAGAAGGAGGAATGCCAGTATTATGTATGTAGGTGAGGAAAAGGAAAGAAGCAAGTTTTCCAGAATTCTGGTTTTATTGACGGAGTAGTTGATAGTGCCAGTTCTTGAAATGATGAAAACTTGTAGGGGAAAACAAGAATTGGTTCTGGAAATGTTTTAAATTTGAGATGTCATGTAAGCAATTTGATATCTGCTACTTGAGCTCAAGGGGTTTTCTTGGATATGTGGCTTTTGAATTCATGAGTATATATGGGGTGGGAGAGAGGGAGAGATACGGTGTTTAAAGCTAGAGAAATGGATGAAATCACTTTATTTATTTTTTAATTTTTTCAATGTTTATTTTTGACAGAGAGAGACAGAGACAGAGCATGAGTGGGGGAGGGGCAGAGAGAGAGGGAGACACAGAATCCAAAGCAGGCTCCAGGCTCTGAGCTGTCAGCACAGAGCCTAACGCGGAGCTCGAACTCACGGACTATGAGATCATGACCTGAGCCGAAGTCGGACGCTCAACCGACTGAGCCACCCAGGCGCCCCTGAAATCACTTTAGAAAAGAACAAGGGGAAAAGAAGAAGACCTAGGATCAAGCCTTAGGAAACTTGTATTTCGTGGTCTGTCAAGAGCCAGAGGAGGAAGAAACCAAGAGTGTGTTGTCACAGAAGCCAAGAAAAGAGATACTTTAGAGAGGAAAGAGTGGTGAACTCTGATACACTGCTGAAAGATTAGGTCGAGGATGAGGATAAAAAAGTGTAAATTAAAAGGCAAAGAATTTGGAGTTTTTCTGTGGTGGTTTTATGGAGGAGTTGGTGCTTGAGCTGGGTCTGTGTAGAATTCAGTAGGTGGAAATTGTGGAGGAGGTCTGTGGGACTCAGGGGGTAGAAGGGAGAATTCCACATACATGAAAAATTGAGGCCTAAAGTGCCTTGATGCTATTACTACCCTGCTCAAAAACCTTGAGTAGACACTGAAGTTGACTTCATGGCCTAAGTCTTTTAATAGTCTATGTACTTTCTTCTTTGGTTACTCTTTGTTTTTATTGTGCTAGAGTCAGATTGTACAGTTTTGCCATTTCATAAGTGTTTTTGCAGTATTTATCTACCATGTTTTTGCTGCTTGTACTTTTTCCTTAAAATAGACTTTTCTTGCCAGTTTGTTTCTTTTATTACCAATTTATTGACATTTAATTGGCATAACAGCACTGTGTAAGTCTAAGGTAAACAGTGAAATGACTTGACTCATATTTTGAATGGATTACCTCAGTAAGTTTAGTTAACATCTATCATACAAAAAAGAGAAAGAAAAAAAAGTTTTTTCCTTGTGATGAGAGACCTTAAGATCTACTCTCTTAACAACTTTCAGATACGCTGTACAGCAGTGTCAACTGTAGTCATCCCCAGTTTCTGTTCAGTAAAATAGTAGATTCTTTAAGACCCAGCTCAGATGCCACCTCTTCCATGAGTCCTCCATTATTTTATTCAGGAATGAGGGCGGCCTTTTTTTTTTTTTTTTTTTTTTTTTAACTCCTGGGCAATTAATTTGCTCTATGTCATTGACCAATAATCATGCATAATCTTACATTTAGATTTGTGTAATAATTACTGTACCTTGGTTATTTTTAATTTACCCACTGGATTACTATTGAGATATGGTACTTGCAGACAGAATGGTGGGGAATGTGTACATTTTCATTGGGCCTTGAAGAATTAGGATTTGTGTGCATTAAATGCATAAACCTGGAAGAAAATACGGAATGCAGCAAAGCACCAAAATTCTTCCTTATGTACAACCACAAAAATTTTTTATTTTTAAATCCCTTTCCCCTTATCTGAATGTAAACTTTGAAAAGTACTTAATCTCAAATTCTTCATTCTAATATTTTTAAAATTGTGATAAGGTTTATATAACATAACATTAACCATTTTAAGCATTTTTAAGTGTGCAGTTCAATGACATTAAGTACATTCACACTGTTGTGCAGCCATCACCATCATCCACTCTTAAATTTTGAAAGAAGGTAATTGAAAGTCAGTTAAGTCAGTTGATATAGTTCTCATCTTTTCCCTTTTATCCAGGTTACTGATAGGAATGTGGAAGTTAATCACATAAAGAATGTAAATGACTCTAAAAAAAATTGTATATCAATAGATCTGACCCAGTCATGTGAGCAATGACAGTCTTAAGCTTTCTATCCCCATTAAGAATTTAGTTGACCAAGGTCACGATTAAACAAATTTTAATGGTGATTCCATTTTGTTATTCCATTCTTTATTTTAGTATGCTCTGTAGCCGTGTATATTTTATAAGCAATGAACACATAATTTTTTTTATCCTTATGTTGTGTGCCTTTTCCTTCATGGCATACACATACATAAAAACATATCTTTATTCACTTGTCTTCTGTTTGCTTTAATGTAGGTCATTTGATTTTTTTCCATTCCATGCAATAGATGTGCTTGGCATCTAGTAGCTATTCAATAAATGTCAACGTTATTATCATTAGTCCATTTATTTCTCCATTATAAGTAAAGCTGCCGTGTATGGATGAATGTATATGACCCTTTTCCCCTCCTTCCTTTCTCTCATCCCTACGTTTTGGATTTTTTTTCTCCAAAAAGTTTATAATACCAAAGAAAAAAAAAATCAAAAGTTTTGAACATGGATATTTTCAAGCATGTATTGTCAAATTACTTTTCAAAGGACTGTACCAATTTATAATGCTTCCAGTAGTTTATGAGAACATCACTTTCAGCATATCATTACAAATGTTAATGAACTTTCAGATCACAAGCCATAGCACTGTCAAATGTGGCAGTACTGTATCTGCAAACTAACGTTATTATAAAATAAACATACCAAGTCTTACACATTTAAATTGGTCATCTTTATGTTCTTTATTTTATTGATTCCATTGATCAGAACATTCTTGAATCTCTTTTGAAATTGCTTTCAGAGCAATTCCAAGTAATAAGAATATTATTAAGATAAATTTATTACTATTTCTGGGCACGTGGCTCTATCCAAAATCATATATACATACGTATACACACGTGATTTTGGATAGAGCCATGTGCCCAGAAGTAGTAGTAATTTGTCTTTACACACACACACACACACACACACACACTTTTCCAGTCACCAAAATGAAGCATTTTCATGATTCGTGATCTAGAAGGAATGCCCAATATGATGGTTTAAACCTGTGTTTCAAGCCAGTTTTTTCTTTTGCATGAAGCAGTATAATTTGGGTAATCATGATGATAAAATACCAATTTTTTCATAGCAGAAATCTGAGGGACTCATTTAATCACATTCATGGCAGTTTCACAAAATCAGATCACTTTGTCAGGTCATTAAATCTTCATAGTATACCAACCACATCTGGTCATTTTAAATGAAGTTGTGGTAAAGAGAGGTATAATTTTAAACCAGGTTTTCTTTCTGCTCATCTATTCAAATAACTCACCAAGTAACTAATTCAATATTCTTTAATCTTAGTGTTAAGTAGTGAAATTCTGTTGAAGATGATATTAAAAACATTCTTTATAACTGTCATTTATGTTATTTTTTAAAAGCTTGCTCTAAATCAAATTAATGATTGTTTTTCATACTAGTTTTTATTTTATGTGTGATTAAAAACAGGCTTCCCTGGTGGGCATTTGTTAATCTGTTTCTGACTGCCTCATGGGGTGAAAGCCCTTGATCTTCCTACTTGGTATGCATTGACCAGTTGACAGGTTCTGCTGGTTTGTATGTAGTTTCTCAAACATGCTAATGTTGCTTTCCCCAGCAGGACCTGGAGTTTTCATCCAGGGGAAAAAGGCTTTTAATAATGCAGTTCTAAATTGATGTGGGGTTACATTTCATAGTATCCATACTTGCATTTACATATATTCTCTCTCCACCCAAAGTCTTATCTTATCATAATCATTAGATTTATCTCAACAAAGGAAAGGCAACAGGCAGAATGTGCACTCACATACACATGCACACATACAATTATATACAGTAACCAGACTGAAAACAGTTATAAATAAAATCACTGCTAGACAGATGTAAAATGCAACTAAGATTTATGTCAGATAGAACCCTAATATAAAGGCAGAGCTTGATAGCCTATAAAAATGTTCTTTATCATCTGTTCTGTAGTATTTCAAAATACAAAAAAAGAAACCTTCAAAATAGAGCAGAAAGTATAGAGTAGGTCTAGTTGTGCCATCATCTAGAACTCAGAGCTGTCATTTTAAGAGTTTAAAGGGGTCCTAAGACCAAAAAGTTTGAGAATTGCTGCTCAGGAGTTCATTTGCTGAACTTCCATTCCACAGATGTGTTTGCAGGTATTAAAGGGACAAAAGAGTAAGTACAACTTCCCTTTTTCTCTGTAGCTACCAAGGCTGCTCTAAAAGGGTAACAAGTGCAGTTTAGCACCGTGAAGGGCATGTGTAGACTTAACACTTTTCTTGTCAGAAAGCCCCCAAATTGAGGAAAAGGAGCCCCCATAACCCTTTGATTGGCCTGAACTCATGAAATATTATACCCTTACTCTCTTAAAAAGTCAGTGTTACTTTAATCCAACCTGATCTTTTCCCACTACAGGGCTACCACACACAGTGATCTTATTCTGAGAGCAACAAAACTGGGAATCTCTTACCGAGTTATTCACAATGCTTCCATAATGAATGCTGTAGGCTGCTGTGGTTTACAGGTAATGCTATGAAGATTTTTTTCTTAATGGTAGTTAGCAAAAGTGTTTTAGAAAACTACAAATTACAGGTAGATTTTGTTATATTTCATGAATTTTAAGATGTTATTTTATCTAATACATTAATGTGTACTAAATTTTTAAATATTAAATATTTTATACTATTTCCCTAGAACTTAGATCTTTTTCCCCCTCATTGAATAGACCACTGAAATTAGCTACAGAAAGACTTTAATCTTATATCCAACTTTCGCACACAAAACGAGGGAAATTTAATCTAATTAAATTGGTTCTGTATTCCTAAAGCCTTTTCACACTCTTCCAAATAACTTACTCTGCATCGCTGATGCATGTTTTTCCATATGGTTATTATTTTCTGTCCCATCATGAGCATCGTGATACAGCATTTCTTAAAGGAATCTGTAAAAGAGCCAAAAGCCAATCATGTTAGGCTTTTAAGCCACCTATGTAATTATCTCAGTGTATTGGTTATTTTTAACCCAACAGTCTTAGTTTTGAGGAGTTAAAAGAGTGCTCCATAACTGTTTCTTGGGTTTTCTTCCAAGCTGCTGAAGTTTGGTATCTTGTGTTCTGATGTTCACACATATATGATCTATGGCAACTGTGACTGCTCATGGCCAACAGTAGTTTTAAGACTTAATTCCTTGTTAGGACTTATTCCTATTTCAGATATATTTTAATAGAAAAAAAATGTACATCTTAGAATCTATGAAATGAGATATCCCCAGTGTGTCTTCCTGGAAAGCATAATTTAAAATAGATATTTACAACAAGAAGATACATTTACATTGGACACCAGTTTGTGTCTGTTGCTTTAGAGGTGTCTTTATTTTCTGCGTTACCTAGGAAGAATATCTCAATTTAATTGACATGGTAGCCAGTCATCTCAGAAATATTGCCTTTGGTTCTGAAGAATCAGAGAAAAGATATAAATGATTCACCTTTTAATATTCATTACTTGCACTTAGTTATTACATTTAAATTGGCAAAGAATTTTGCTCTCTTTTGTCTTCTAATAAAATGCATACTTAAAAAAAAACCTTGCCAATTCAAGGCCTTTTTGCACTTTTTTTTTTAAAGTTTATTTATTTTGAAAGAGAGAGAATGTTTGTGTACCTGTGCTCACGTAGGGGAGGGGGCAAGAGAGAGGGAGAGAGAATCTCAAGGAGGCCAGGCTCTATCTCGTGAACCATGAGATCATGACCTGAGCTGAGATCAAGAGTCCAGTGATTAACTGACTGAGCCAGCCAGGCGCCCCTCTTTTTTACACTTTTAAAAACCCTCTTGAGGGGCGCCTGGGTGGCACAGTCGGTTAAGCGTCCAACTTCAGCCAGGTCACGATCTCGCAGTCCGTGGGTTTGAGCCCCGCGTCAGGCTCTGGGCTGATGGCTCAGAGCCTGGAGCCTGTTTCCGATTCTGTGTCTCCCTCTCTCTCTGCCCCTCCCCCGTTCATGCTCTGTCTCTCTCTGTCCCAAAAATAAATAAACGTTGAAAAAAAAAAAAAATTTTAAAAACCCTCTTGAACATTCCTCTGCTGGAGTAAGTGAATGGAATTTCCTGATTCATAGTCCAGTATTCTTTCCTGTAGACCATGTACTTTTTAAGAACTAATGGTTGCCAGGAGAAAGGAAAAAAAGAGAAGAATAAATTAATCATGTGATACACAAAGATGTGTAATAAACCTTAAGCTAATGGAGTATATATATTTTTTTCATATTGGTTTTATTTTGATTTCTGGTGAGGAAAGTTACCTAGCCCCTTTCCATCATATTTTGGTCTAAATTATCATGACTTATCATTTAAAGTTTTTTGCTTCTTTCTAAACATAAAACTTTTCAAAATATTTTTGTCTTCATCACATGCATATCTGTTATTTAGACTGGCAGGAACTAAATTAGGGTGACCCTGTCCTCCTCCTGATCCTCTAGGTTGATAGACAGGTACAGTGTTATTGTTCTCATGTTTGAAATAGATGAAGGTATTTGAGAGGAAATTTACTGTGAGAATTGACAGTCTCCATAGAAGCCCTTAAGATCATATCCATATTACATAGATTATTTTTAACAATTCAGCTTTCTCTCAGTTTTATATAGGATTTTTCTGGGCAGCTACAAAGCATTGTTTCCCCATCTTGGTTCTATTCTCTAATCTGGGTATGAAAATGACTTACTACTTGTGTGAAAAACAGGAAGTGCCTTTTTAGGTTTTGCCTTAGGTATTTGATGAAATTTCTATGAAAGTATACTTTTTGTACCACCCAAGTTATTTATATTCTAGGAGAAAGAGGTAATTATTGATACTGTTTCTAAGTGTTCTAAGATAAAAGGCATTAAAAATACAGTCATTATATTCATGGCACTTTTACATTTTAAAACAAATGTATAGATACCCTGCATGATACCTAAGGTTTTCAAAGTCCCCTTCCTTATAGTAGCTGCTCTTTTTCTTCTAAGTATTTAGGGTTAGCATTTATGGGAAAAACAATAACTTACACGAGTGGTTCTCAGACTTTAGTATTCATGAGAATTACTTAGAGGGCTTATAAAAGATATTGCTGGCCTTCCCCTGAAATTTTCAGATATAGTAGATCTGGGGTGGGGGTGGGGGTCTAAGAATTTGCATTTCTAGCAAATTCTCAGGTGATGCTGAAGTTGCTAGTACATTTTGAGAATCACCAAACTAGACATAAAAACTTTCTTAGAAAGTTAATGAACTTGTGCTTTTTTTTTTTTTTTTTTTTTTTTTTTAGCATGGCCTAATTGAAAGAGTAGATTTCAGTTCTCAGAAATATGTTTGCTAAATGTAGAATGTTAACAGGTTACCTTGCCATGCTATCTTTCTCAATTTTTTAAAAGGGAAGTGGGCACCACTTTCGAAAGAGATTCTGTCATCTCTGTGAAAGCTTTCCCATGAGTTCAAAAACAGCCATCAAGTTATTGAACAGAAGTACTGTTTTGGGTAATGTGACAGACCTGAATAGTATATGTTTTACAACATTTTTACCTTAGGTTAAAGAGTAGCAGTATGGAATTCCTAACCTGGAAATAATGGGCACAGACTTTTTTAAGCCTATCAGTTTGTTAACCCCTTTTGAACCTATCTTATCATTGTTTTCTAAAGCAGCATAGAGAGCTCAGAATCAACTATTGAGTATTTTTCATCAACTTTGTAGTTTATTAACTAGACTCTTGATTATCAGTATTTTTTTTTCAATGTTTATTTATTTTTGAGAGACAGAGCATGAGTAGGAAAGGGGCAGAGAGAGGGGGAGACACAAAATTCAAAGCAGGCTCCAGGCTCTGAACTGTCAGCACAGAGTCCAACGTGGGGCCCAAACCCATGAACCGCGAGATCATGACCTGGGCCGAAGTCGGACACCCAACCGACTGAGCCACCCAGGCGCCCCTTGATTATCAGTATTAATGAAGGTAAGTAGGTGTGTAGACTAACACTTCAAAACACACAAAACCAGTTGATACACATTCTATTATAGGCATGCCATAAAATAGTTTTTTTTTATTGCAAACCCCATATTCCTATGAAAATGTTTCTTGTTAAAGGGAATATGTAGTAAAGGCTACCAAGTTAGACATCATTAAGAGGTTTAGTGATCCATTTATTCAACAAATATTGTTTGCCTATTTATTATTTGCTTGCCTTGGATACGCTGATAAATCTGTCTAACAAGGTCTCTGCTTTCAAAGAGCTTACATTCTAGTAGGAAGGAGAGGCCATAACAACAAGAAAATAAACATCAGGTAGTGGGAAGTATAAGAAATTCAAGTAGACTGATATATGTTAGAGATTTGGCTAGGTCTCGGTTGTAATTGGGTGGTCAAAGGAGGCCTCTCTAAAGTGGTGCTACTTAAGATTGGATATGAATCAAGAAAGAGTGAACATATTCCAGTCAAAGGGAATGGTTTGTGCAAAGACTCTAAAGTGGAAATGACCTTGGCTCATTGAAGGAACCAAAGAAGGGCTTATTGGAGAGTAGCAGGCAGGAAAAAAGTGGTCTGAGGTCAGATAGGTAGATAGGGTTGGATCCCTAGGCTCTCTAATCCAACATCAGCTGTTTGGATTTTATTTGTAGTGAATTGATCATGTAGCAGAGTGTGATTAGGTTTAATTTACTTCAGACTCTGAAGTCTTTCCTTTTGTCTTGTGAAGAATTAGTAGTCCTGTCATAGATATTAATTACATGTATGTTAAGTGAAAGAAGTTTGACACAGAAGACCATATATTGTAGGATTTTGTTTATATGAAATGTCCAGAAAAAGCAAATCTGTAAGATAGAAAGTAGTTATTGGTTGGCTGGGGTTTAGAACAGGTATTACTTATAAATGGACATATGGAATCTGATTGAAGTGATAAAAATTTTCTAAAACTACATGTGGTTGCACAATTCGGTAAGTTTACTAAAAATTGAATGTACATTTGTAATGGGTGAATGTTACGGTATGTGCATTATGTATCAATAAAGTACTTTAAAAAATGAATTATAAGAGGTTTGCTAAATGAACAGTAAGGCAGATACCTTCCCAACACAGGGAACTATACAGTTAAAGAGAGTCATGAAGCACTTTGGAATCTTCGAGGTATTATAGAAATACACAGACACCAATGAATACATACATATGTACCACAGAAACCTTGGTTACCTAGAGATTAATTAACACAAGACTGAGAATATATATGTTGGGTAAAAACTGACTATATATTGAGTAGAACTGGTAAAGAAAAAGTAATAATGGAAAAGGTTGAGTTTAATTGCAGATTAAAAGTTCTTGGTTTTACTTTTGCTCAGGCAGTAATTAAGGAGTCCTCTAACTTCTCTGGATCTCAGGTTTCCTAACTGTAAGGGGATGTGGGGACAGGGAGGAACACCGGACATGATCAGTGGTTTTCAAAGTGTACCAGGATTTATGAAGCTGCTTCAGCAATTCTGCAGAAATTGAAGTACTTGAGACCAAATAGCAATGAATAAATCCCCAGGGAGCCTTGATCTTTAACCCTATTGATGTTTTATTTAAGAATTTATTTGGAAAAAAAGACTTGGCACTAAAAAATATGGAGAATACTAACTGAGATCAATTCTAATGTCCTCTAGATTTAGAAGCCAAAAAACCTGGCCTGTTTTCTAACTTCAGGCAAAGGTTACCTTAACCAAGATACATTAGATGCTCAAATTTTCATTGAGTAAATCTTAGGTTTTTTCCCAATTCATATACTAGTTATAAACATATAAACTTTAAAATCATGTTATTTGAAATTCCTAAGTAACAAATATTTCTAACACTTGTGAAATTTGTATTTTGAGGATTTTTCTAATCAAAGGAAAATCCATTTATTTGTGTAGAGCCAGGCAAGTTGGTTGTATTTAGGCATTCCTGATAATGAAATATCAGGGATTTTTCTCACTACAGAGACGGCAAGAACAGAGTCTTTTTCTTGAATTCTTAAGGTTAAACATTTGGCACCTTAGTCATGCAGAACCAGAATTTTTTTTCATTTACCATTGTCTCTGCTTTAGAAAAAACTGTTTTTAAAAAATATTTGTATTTTTCTTGATGATAAGTGACATATATACTCATAGAAAATTAGGAGAATATAGTAAGTATAAGGAAGAAAATATCTGAAGTCCCACTACCTGGAAGTAACCATAGTTAGTTACTAGTTTGTTATATTTCCTTTCAGTCTTTTTTTTAATGTTCATTTATTTATTTTGAGAGAGAGAGAGAGAGCGAGCGAGCAGGGGAGGGGCAGAGAGAGAGGGAGACAGAGAATCCCAAGCAGGCTCCATCCACCCTATCAGCACAGAGTCCTATGCAGGACTTGATCACATGAATTGTAAGATCATGACCTGAGCCGAAATCGAGAGTCAGACGCTTAACCAGCTGAGCCACCCAGGCGCCCCTCCTTCATTCTTTTTATTCAGTTCTTACCTGGATACATTGACCTGAAGATGACAGGACAAAGAAAGAAGAAATTACAAATTCTGGCACACTTTCTTTATGTGGTATTTATCATTTCTTGTTAGTCATTTGTGTGATAGAATGAATCTTTTTTTTAAAATTTGGTGACTAAGATGGTTTTGAGACATTTTAAAGGACAGATAAATGAGACAGTTCAGTGAAACCAGGTAGCAATGATTTCTGCATAAAAACTGCATTATCAGTTGCAGCTGACTTCAGGGAAAAGATTGTATAATTTTCTCATCATTACGAAATGCTTCCACTTTCTCTGGCTGTTGCATGAGTGACCTTGATTATTGCCATATGTTCCTCTGTTTATATAATACATTTCTACTTTGGAAAATATGTATATTACTTTTAAAAAGTAACAACTCATTTCCTTCCTTTTTTTCATAGCACAAGACTCATTGTGATAATCAGCATTGTTTTGACCTTGTAGTAGTTCTTACTGTTAGTTTTCAAAAGCATTGAATTGATTTCATTGTTGTCCAGGGACTAATGTAGAAATGATAAAGTCTAACCTTGTACAGTGAACACTAAACTAGGTAATAAGGGGATCCACACTCTACACTGCCACGTAACCTTAGAAGAACGCATCTGAGGAAGCTTCCTGTTCTTTCAGTCACTTTGGAATTATTTTGACCACCTGCGGAATCATGGGCATATTAAAAACGTTTTTCTTTCCATTTCCACTGGAACTGTTTTTAGTCAATATTTTAATAGCCATCTTCTCTGCCACTTAATAGTTTTATTTTTAAATTGCAGATATGATTGTACCATTCTTCTACTTGCACAATCCTGATACATCGTCATCCCATACAGAATATTCAGTTACTTTATGTGTTTATGTGTTGGGCACATAAACTTCCTGATTTACTCATCTTCACATCTCCCTTTGTGCTTTATCACAGTGCCAAAACATATAATCAATATGCAACAAATATTTGCTGAGTTGAATTGCTTATTTTTTTACTTATCCTTCCCACCCAGCCCAAGTTGGTTTATTTTTGGAATTATGTACTTTAAATTAAAATTCTTTCATTTAATTCATATGTGGATTCTCTCATTTATGTGTGATAACATAAATTTTATAGCTCTTTTGTCTTCAACTTTATGTATCTTGTATACATTGGGCATGTGCATAATTTTTCTTAGTGTCAGCAAAATCAGTGTTACATAAATGCTAAGCAAAACGCATGTGGAGATTAAAAAAAACAACTCCAAGACCGATATTCTGTATAGAAAACTAGTAACTCTTGATTATGTGGTTTGTGGTGTGTTTTTTGACATCTTTGCTGGCTCAGCTTTCTTTTACCTCACAGATTTAAGTGATCTGATTTAGGATTCATGTTTATATATAAAAGATACATGTGGGGCTTCACAGAGTTGTTTTAAAAATTTTTTTTTAATGTTTATTTTATTTTTGAGAGAGAGAGAGAGAGAGACAGAGCACAAGCGGGGGAAGGGCAGAGAGAGAGGGAGACACAGAATCCGAAGCAGGCTCCAGGTTCCAAGCTGTCAGAACAGAGCCCAACACGGGGCTTGAACTCACAAACCATGAGATCATGACCTGAGCCGAAGTCGGTGCTTAACCAACTGAGCCACCCAGGTGCCCCACAGAGTTCTTAATAGCAAGTTAAATTTTCTGATTTTTCTGTATGTTGAGAAGATATTTTTTAACTTAGAAAATCACAAACTATTTTTTTTGTTTGTTTATTTTGAGGCAGGGGGCAGAAAGAGGGAAAGAGAATCCCAGGCAGGCTTGCAGTGTCAGCGCAGAGCCCAACATGAGGCTGGATTCCATGACCATGAGATCGTGACCCGAGGCAAGAGTTGGACAGTCAACCGACTGAGCCACGCAGGCACCCCAGTCACATTTTTTATTTGAATGTAGAATGACAAAAGTATTAAATCCTAATTATAAAAATGGATTTTACAAAGCATTCTGTGCTTCTGAAAGGAAGGAAACATTGCTGGCAGTGCGATGAGTTAGAAGATTATTAAGGTCATTCAGGCAAGTGGCATTAAGGACTCAAACTAAGGTAGTGATAAAAGAAATGAAGTCAGTTCTAGATATATTATAGAGCTGGCATTGACAGGAATTGGCACATGGCAAAGCTGTCGGGAATTAAGAGATACTTGTTAGAGGCAAGTCGGGCAATAGCTATTTCTAGATAATTGCTTAATACCATGCTAAATATTGCCCAACAGTTCTCACCTCTGTTAAGTTGTTCCTACCATTTTGTTCTTCCCCCAAGATCAAGTTCCCCTATCTTTTCCACCCTTTAAGGTCCAGCCTATATCCTGTCTTCAGGAGTTGTCTTCAGGTGCTTTCCAAGTGGGAGTAATGCTGAACTCCTTCAGTACTGTCTATGTCTCATTTTTTAGAATTATTATTTACTACCTAATATTTATCTTTCTTATGCATCTTCTTGCTTTAACTAGATATTGCTTTATATGTTAATTAGATCATTTTGAGTTTTTATCTTCAACAGATAAAAACACGATCCAATATCAAGTTGGATAAATTGCTTTCTTTATAACTTGCTTCAGATTAAAACAAACAAACAAAAAGACCTGTGTTTATCTACTGTTCTTAGAAAACAGCTCTTTTTATGGTCTCTAAATTTAGATTTGCATCAATACTGTTTTGGGGGAAAATGATCACAGTACAAAGGCTAACGTATAAGACAGTGCTTAGACTTCTGCAGCCTCAGTTCTCGACATTGTTTTACTCCAGTTTCTTTTATGGTTTACTGGTAAGTCCTTGGATTGTGAAACATGGCACTGATCTTTCTGTTCTTTGAGGGACTGACATCTTAAATGGTGAAACTCTTTGCATAATGTTCCAGAACTCATTGAAGAAGTTTGCAGCACAACCATGGGAATGGTTACAGTCTATAAATCAGGGTCCTAGAAAGCAGTGCTTATGTGAGGCTTTCTTTTAATCCCCCAAATTAGACAATTCCAAGAAGCTTTCCTACAGCATGCTGCAGCTAGTGTTTATATGTGACTAGCATCTCAATTCTCTCAGAAATCATCTATCCCATTCTTTCTGAATGAAGAATTTACCTTCATGAGTATATTTCCATGACTCTTAAAATATTGAAGGCCCATTTAGAAAAGTGTTTATATATGGTTGCATACGTAATTTTCTTTAACCTCAATAGTTTTATTTTTTACAGAGTAATAACAATATTTCAAAGTCTGATCAGAGATGCCAAAAACCCCTTTTAGAATGTAAACTGTTGAACTTATCAGAGCTAAATCATAAACTTATTTTCAAATATTTGGTAATATTTTTGAGCTCATTCCAGTAAGGAAAGCAGTTGGATTATAGCAAGACACAGCATTTTAGACCATTTTTATATCATCATTATAAACATATTATTATATCATCAAATCCCTAACATTTATTGTTTTTACTGTGTGCAATGTATTAGGCATTCTACACACTTTATGTCATTTAATCCTTTAAAAAATCACATTATTAGGTTTATAGTTATGCGCATTTTCCCGGGGAGTTTCTCTTGAAAGTCAGGAAGGTTATTTGTCCACGGTGGCCCATCTATTAATGTTTATTTATTTTTGAGAGAGACAGAGACAGAATGTGAGTGGGTCAGGGGCAGAGAGAGAGGGAGACAGAGAATCGGAAGCAGGCTCCAGGCTCTAAGCTGTCAGCACAGAGCCCCATGCGGGGCTCGAACTCATGAGCCGTGAGATCATGACCTGAGCCAAAGTCAGACGCTCAACCGACTGAGCCACCCAGGCACCCCATGGTGGCCCATCTATTAAGAACCAGTGCTGTGACTTCAGAGCTCTTGCCTGCTCTGTGAGATATATGCAAGACTGCATTCTCCATGAGGGCCAGAGCTCGGATTGGCTTCTCACTTTATACCTGTGCATAGCATAATGTGTGGCACGTAGTGGATGATCTAGAATAAATATCTTTTAGATAAATTTGCCTCTCATAGAACAATAACAGCAGAACCCCCACCTCCAGCCCCACCCCAGCAGGGCTAGGCCTATCTCTTGCAGCTTGGGTGAATGTATTCCAGGAATCCCACATTGGAACACATTGGAACTCATCAGCTGGATGCATTTTTCACAGAGAAACATTATATACGTGGCAAGAAGATTCATGACTCTGAATTCCTGCAGTTACATGGCTCTTGCTATACTGATCTGAGAATTTGCCAGGGGATGGCATGGCTTCCATAGATCTTTTTTAGACAGTTTGCAAGTGGACTTTGAGAATAAAGCTCATTGGTAGGTGAGTTGGAAGTTGTGGCCATGTGAGGAACCTGATGAGCTTTCCCTTAAGAACTCAAAGTCACCATTAAGAGTATCAGTTACAGGTTTTAGGCCTCAGTGTACAAAAAGAAAATTTGAGCTTTCCTGGGGTGGAGGGATAGAGGGCCTTGAATGCTCCAGCTTTTCTGTTTCTGTTCTTTCTGCCTCCCCCTTACCTCTTGCAGCAGCTTCTGAAAACTGATTGGAGAACCTCAGGATGATAATCCCTTCTGCAGACCAGTTCTTCATTTGAAAAATGAAAAACCTTGGGCTTAGACAAGTTCAGTACTGTCCTGTGCACAGTTTGTGGCAGAGGACTAGACTTGATTTCCTGTGTCTAGTGCTTTCCAGCTCTTATAAATTGTTTCAAGCACTGTTTCAATTGAATAATTAAATCTTTACCTAACAACTTTAGTTTTATGTTTTACCATGTATTAAGTCTTTGAATTTAATTGTCCTTTGCACAGTGACTAGATAAGAACTAATATTAGCATATTACTTCACGGTTTGAATAACTTTTTACATGTTTACAACCCCATGAACAGGAAGGACAGTATGTTTTTACTATCCCTATTTTAGAGATTTAGAAGGAACAATGTCACACAGCTACCAAGTTGCAGAACTAGGATTCAGAACTGAGTTTTCTTAGCATAAGATGTGGAGTTGGGCTCACTTCAGTGAACTGTGCAGCCAGACTGGAAGCAAGCTGGAACAAAGCAAGCCTCTTGGTTGTGTGATGGCCAACTGGGGTGGGTAGGCCACTTGGGAAAGGAGGAGGTTTGGGCAGACCTTCATTGAATTCTATAGTGAGGAATCAAATCGTGGGTAAAGTAAGGGGGTAGGTTTTAAGAAATAGCTACAGCGAATATACTGTCTGAATTGTCCTGAGCTGCCATGGTGGAAAGGAGCATTTCTTGGACCTCAGTTTGAGTCTTTTTCATTACTCACTAGCTGTGAGACCCTGGGCAGATGAGCTTGATGTTTCTGAGCCTTGGTGGTCTGTAGTGTGAGGATAATAAAATTAACCTAGTGAACAGTCCCTGCTCTGACTGCTCAAACGTCTTTGTTTATTTCCTTCTGGGTTCTGTTTCAGTATTTTTAGCAACTACATAGCTAAATCGTGAACTGGTTACATATGTTGCTATACTGAATGCTGAACTACTAGGAGCACTACTGTAAAGGGCATCAGACACCAGCTGCTGTGGACCAAAGAGAACATGTATTTTGTGAGAGATTTGATCCCCCACTCATCTCAAGTCTGGGTCTCACTTTATGTTTTGGTTGTTAACTTTGAAAGAGTAAGCAGTGAATTGTTCTATCATTAATTAATGTTTTTACTTTTTCTAGTTGTATAAGTTTGGAGAGACGGTTTCTATTGTTTTTTGGACAGACACTTGGAGACCAGAAAGCTTCTTTGACAAAGTAAAGAAGAACAGACAAAACGGCATGCACACGTTATGCTTACTAGGTGAGGGCTTTGGAGTTTCCTTAAAGTCACAATATGGAGTCATCGTATTATTCTCATTTTGATTTTGTGTTCAGGTAAAGCTGTTCTGTGCATAACTAGCTAGAGGTTAAGGAACGACCTGGTCTAGCTGCTCTGTGTGCCACATACTTCCCTTACTCTCAGGGAGATAACGCATTTTCTGCTCCAAATACCACCTGGCTATTCCCTTGTGTATACCGTAATTCGTGCTACTCCCTTCTTATGCCCTCATGAATCCACTCCAGCATTCTATTATCTTACCCGTTTATCCATCAAAACCCTGTTCTTGTCAGTTTACTGCAATTCAGCAGACCTGTATTAAGCATTTATTCTTACCAAGTGCCATCCTTTGTCTTCCTAGAGATGTTTTTGGAATACCACAGTATTGATATCAGAATCACAGAATTACAGATCTGAGAGAGACTCTGGAGATCATGTTATTGAAGCCCATTTTACAGATGAAGTTGAGGCCCAGAGATATTTAATCATTTTCCCACTGTGTCACCCAGTTTATCAGTGGTGGAATTGGTGGAATCCAGATAACCTGTCATTCACAGCTTTTTACTATATCATGCTGTACTTTATGCCCATTGTAGAGTTAGGGTTTTTTGGAATACTAAGGAAGTATTAGACATGTGTCCTGCCCTCAGGGTTTTGAAATTTAGTTGCTATGTACACAAAAGTTTAAAGAACAATTAAGTTCTGTTGTATGAAGAGGCAGGAAGGACAAACCAGAACTTTGGCTCTTGATTTCTCTTTCTAAGAGCTTCCCCCTTTTCTTGGCTTTCCTGGGAAAAGACAAACAAGGCTAAACAATATATCTTCCTTGCTCCATTAACAAAAACAGGAACAAGGTGTGAAGTAGAAGATACGATTTCAAATCCTCAAACCGTACATCTCATCATTTAATCATCTGGAATGCTCATCATTTAAATTAGTATATATTTATTGAATGCCTGCTGTGGTCCAGACCCTGTAGGGATTAGTGAGAATATACCATGTTAGGATACTACAGAGAATTTAAAATTTACTTGAAAAGACCAGATATATATGATGTAATTAAAGATTAACAAAATATAGTAATAACTATATAGATATTTCAAAGAACAAAGAGCTTTTGAGGGGAAGTTAACATAGGCTTTATGAAGGAGTTGGGACTTATGTTACTTCAGGGGTAGTTTAAGATAGGCTGGTGTGTGGGTAATAGTAGAGCCACATGAGTAAATTGACTCAGTAGACTTTTATGGAATATCTATTGGGTACTTTGCATTATGCAGGGTGCTGGCACTAAAGTGAAAAGGAGACGCTTACCTTTAGCAAGTAGAAGTAGAAAGGAATAATTCTGGCCTGTGTGAAGACAAGGGAGAAGTATTAAGACTGGTCTGGCTTGATATTAATATTTCATAATGTAGTCTGATGTTCGATCAAAAAGCGTTTGCCTGTAAAAATTCTCCCCAGCCCTCTTCATACTTAAAACAAGGTTCTATAGAGCAGATCATTTAAAAAGTTAAAATACTAAAAACTCACAACATTTCAGAACCTCAAGGTGAATGAACTAAATGAATGTGTTGAATTTTTAAAAATCTTGCAGGTACCATATAAAGGAAGTCTAAGTCTGTTAATTGTATTGCAGGCCATTTTCAATAACTGATATGCATTTTTTCTTATATGTGCTAGACAAGTGGAAAAATTAAATAATGATATTTCGGACCTGAAAGGTACATTTCACCACTGGTTCCAAGAACATTTACAAATACTTACAAGGGCTTAACCTCTGCTGTATTTTCCTAGGAAACTCTTTAGTCTCCTTCATAAGAAAAACTTTGATAATCACTTAGGAAAGCTGTAGAAATCCAACAAAAAGACCCTTCAGTTGCAGTGTATTTATTTTTGCAAAAGCAGACTTTGGCTGAACCATTTGTTTTTAGCATGTAGAACAGGAAGCAGCTGTTGCTCTTGCTGTTGTATACTGAGTTCCTGTGAGGATGTGGAGTGATTGTGCTTTTTTACCTTTTACCAAACTGTGTGGCTGAGCATCAGTGATTAAGAAGTAAAAAGAATCAAGGATTTGTGACACTTGCATTTCAGGCTTCATGAGAGCAGAGATTATGTGTGTTCTGGCCTCTGTGGTAGCCCCATACCTGGCAGTCAGTGCTTGGGAAAGCGCTGTTTATGAATATTGGGTATTAAAGGGTTTATTTATAAGTTATTAGACATGTCTTAACCATTCACAAGAGAGCAAAGGTTTCTTTTCAAAATGTGGTGAAAGTTTTCTTCTGTTACATTACATGCATTAAAGCTTACGTTCTAGTGCCTGAAAAATAGGTTAAGAATAGGAACATAAGAAGACTTATCAGTTGGGTCTATGCACTTACCAGCTAGTAGAAATGAACACAAAGATTTGGATTAGCTGTTAGGTAGTGTATATGCCAATATTTATCTAACTCTTTCCTGTGTCTTCTTTTCCAAGAGGAAATTAGATCCTTTCAGGATGGTCTTAGGGCCAACCTCATGTTTGTTTTCTAACTAATGACCTTTACACACCACAAGCTTCCATTCTTCTGTATATTTCTATAAAAAAGGTAGATGGATACAAGTGTGGCGGGAGAATGACATGAGCTCTGAAATTAATATTTTGGAGACTTGACAAAAACGCTTCCCCCAAATTTAAATGACTGTACCGTTTGACACACAGGGTTTTGGATAAAGTAGTTAATTAAAAGAGAACTATTTTTCACTTCCTACAGACATCAAAGTAAAGGAGCAGTCTTTGGAAAATCTAATCAAGTAAGTTCTTATTCTGAGAATGCTTATGTCTGTTTCTAATTCCTTATACAATAAATTCTACTTAAAGGACATGGGTTCTAAAGATTGTTGAAAATTAGCTTTCCTTAACTGGTAAAAATTAATCACCTCATCTTATGACGTGAAAAGCAGTGTGATGGAGTGGAAACAGCAATAGATCTCATGGATTCAGGACCACGACAGTGGTTGACACCTAATAGGCACTCTGTAAATATCTGTGGTGTGAATTAATGAATTGGTGGTCAGAAGAAGACGTGGATTTGAGTCCTGAGTCTGCCTCTGGTTATGTGCTCTTAGGCAAGCTACTTTGGTTTCTGAGTCTGCTTTGCCTCCTATGTGTGATGAGTGCTAAAATCCTTTTTTTGCTTATCGAGGCAATGTGCAGTACAGTAGCTACTATATATATATATATATATAACTACATATAATTAATGAGCGCTTGAAAAATGGCTAATGTAATTGAGGAACTGCCTTTATAATTTAATTTTAATTAATAAAAATACTCAACTTAGTTATTAGAAAAGTATATTTGGAGTAACTTCACTGTGTAAATCTTTTGCAACCATGAATTTTATGAAATTTAAATACAGATTAAGTATTTCCAATGAAAATTTAACACTTGAATTAATGCTATAAGTATGAAATAACAGATGTCAAAAACTTAGTACAAAAATAATCTCTTTAATACTTTTTATAGGAGTAAATGTTGAAATACAACATTGTGGATATAGTGGGTAAAATAGTATTGTTAAAATTAATTTTGCCTTCTTTTTTTACTTTTGTTAATATGACTACTAGAAAATTTAAAACTGTGGTTTGCATCATATTTCTCTTGGACAGTGCTGACTTTGAGAATTTTTTGGGGAGTCAGTAAGATAATCTGTATGAACCGTTTTGTAAGCTATGAAAACAGTATTTTTATTATGATCATGGGCAGATGTGGTAGGCTTTGAGGTATCAGAAGTAAACATATCTAACCCTCCAAGATTTTTAGATATTTACCACTTTAGTTTACTTTTCTTAGAGGAAGAAGTGAAAAGAGGAATATGTGGTTTAAACATGGTAATAAAATTGAACATGATAGAACCTGGTTAAGCCAGGATCTAGAACAAATTGCTGCTTAATTTGAACTGTTTTTGCCTGGGTTATCACTTTAAATAAAAGTAACTTTGATTTAGACATTTATCATTAAGTTGTTGGACTTTTATTTCTGCCAGCATTTCGGGGAGATCAGAGGACACTTGAAGTAGAACAATGAAAAAAGCTTAAACTTAAACAATTATGGTATTCATGTTTTAGTGTATACTTAAATGGGTAATGTGTGAATGCTTCAAACCATGTAGACTGTGGTACCTGAGGATTCCTGGGGGAATAACTGCATTAAAAATGTGTTATGTAATTTCATGGCTGAGGACAGTGGCATCTAGTTTTATATTTACAGGGGAAGGAAGATCTATGAACCTCCTCGGTATATGAGTGTAAACCAAGCAGCCCGGCAGCTTCTGGAGATTGTTCAGAATCAACGAGTACGAGGAAAAGAGCCAGGTACTCAAGGCCCTAAAAGGGTTCTCATGTTTCCCCACTGCTGTACTGAGATGTGCACATGGTATAACTTCACACACACCCCCCACTTCTGAAGTGAGGTTCGGTGTGCTTGCATAATACTTTTTCTTGTTTTTTTTTTTTTTTTTTTTTTTCAGTTTTCACTTAAATTTCATAGGCTAAAAGTAGTACTGAAGGAAAAATAATGGAGTTCTTCCTAGGAACATTAATACCATTCAAGAAAGTGAGGATTTTTCACAAGTTAACAGTAAATCAGGTTTAATGTAAACATGTTAATAAATACATAGGTAAAATGCAGAACTTCCTTTTTAGCCTAAATTTATGGTAAGATCTATCCTGCAAAAATATACTTATTCTGCTTTTTCTCTTTGTTCTCACTGAGACTGGGGGTAGTTTTCCTCAGGATAAAAACAAGAGAATTTATCCTTATATTCATAATATCTAGACACAGTACGTGGTATATAATAAAATGTTTGTCATCAGTAAATCTTTATTGAGAGATTCTTTTTTTTTTAATGTTTATTTTTACTTTGTGTGTGTGTGTGTGTGTGAGAGAGAGAGAGGCAGAGTGAGAACTGGGGAGGGACAGAGAGAAGGAGAGACACAGAATCTGAATCAGGCTCCAGGCTCTGAGCTGTCAGCACAGAGCCCGATGAGGGGCTCAAACTGAACAGACCGCAAGATCACGACCTGAGCCAAAGTCAGACCCTTCACAGACTGAGCCACCCAGGTGCTCCATTTATTGAGAGGTTTTTAAAAGAACTTGTCATTATATTCTGTTGTAAGTTGCTGACTGCCTTTGAGCACCAATCTCTTGATAGAAAAAATACATGAAGAGATTCTTGAATGACTGTTGCTTATTTTTTTTCTCATTAGTAGGTCTCATTAAAGTTATGAAACAAATAATTTGCAAGGGTATTCCATATCCATAATTTTGTACACTTAAGCCTAAACTTGCATGCCTGCTTGTCCTTGTAGATATCATTGTCCCATTTTTTAAACATGTATTTCTTTATTTTAAGAGAGAGTGAGTGAGCAGGGGAGGGGCAGAGAGAGAACGAGACAGAGAATCCCAAGCAGGCTTTGCACTGCCAGCTTGGAGCCCACCTTGGGGCTCGAACTCACAAACCATGAGAACATGCCCTGAACCGAAATCCAGAGTCAGACACTTAACCACCTGAGCCACCCAGGTGCCCCTCATTTGCCCCATTTCGATCATTGTTCAATCAAGACAGCTTTCCCAACTAAACAAAATCATGAAAAGGTCAGCACTTAAAAACATAAGTAATGTCATTATGCCCATTATTTGTTAAGGGCTCTGTAGTTTATTAAATACTTTCATGTCTGTTATCTCATCCCTTACAACTGCCATTTAAGAAAGATAGTATTATGTTTTGAAAAATGAAAAGAAAACTGAAGTTTGACATAGGTGATTATGTGGCCAAGCAAAAATTCAAATCTGTGTATTTATCTCATACTCCTCTTGTTTTTCTAGTATACCTTGGTCACTGGGAACATATATCAAGCAATTTATTAAAAATATAGGCAGGTTTGGAGCATCTGGGTGACTCAGTCGGTTAAGTGTCTGACTCTTGATTCAGCTCAGGTCATGATCTCATGTTTCTTGAGATCAAGCCATGTCAGGCTCCACATTAAGCATAGAGCCTGCTTGGGATTTTCTCTCTCTCTCTCTCTCTCTCTCTGTCTCTCTGCCCCTCTCCCAATCTCACTCTCTCTCTCAAAATAAATAAACTTTAAATATTCATAAGTGCCTTAAAAAATATATATATATATATATTTGGGCAGATAATAAACATTGTTCACTCAGAAGCTGTATAAAGACAAATGCTGGGGCACCTGGGTGCTTAGTTTGTTAAACGTCTGACTTCAGCTCGGGTCATGATCTCACGGTTCATGAGTTCGAGCCCTGCATCAGGCTCTGCGCTAACAGAGCAGAGCCTGCCAGAGATTCTTGTCTCCCTCTGTCTCTGTCCCTCCCCTGCTCATGTGTACATGTTCTTTCTCTCCTCTCAAAATAAATAAACATTAAAAACAAAATAAAGACAAATGCTAATCAGTTGTAAAGAGTATGGATATAGGCAATTGTTTATCAAATCCTGAAAACTTAAACTAGGGCAAGCCTTTGGAATTCCAAAAGGATAAAGTTAGGAAGAACTGCTTTATATGTCAGGTAGTGCATATAATTTAGAAAAGCCTTAGGTAAATCAATAGATAATTGGTCTGTAATATGTGACTAAAGAGATTTAAGATATTCAGGGCTTCTTTAAATGTACTTTTGGTACTAATGTTCATTTTAATGTTGGACAGGATAATGCAATTGCTGATTTGAATGGCAGTATCTTTTTCTTCTTCTTCTTAATAGCAGTCACCGAGAAGACACTCTGTGTTGGCTTAGCCAGGGTTGGAGCTGAGGACCAGAAAATTGCAGCAGGCACTTTGCAGCAAATGTGTACTGTGGACTTGGGAGGACCGTTACACTCTTTAATTATCACAGGAGACAACATGCATCCATTGGAGATGGAGATGCTAAGTCTGTTTTCCATACCAGAAAATAGCGCAGAATCCTAAAGCATTGATGGAATGGAAGCATAGACATTTTCTATTGTTAGATGTTAGTTTCAGTCATATCTGCACATACCCGTATTTGTATAATGAACAGTTCTTTTGGTGTACCTAATAATTATAAAACAAGTGACCAAGAAGAAAGATCTTGACTCAATAATACTTAGTTTCCTGTGGCAGTGAGTTTTTTCCTTATGACATCATCATCTGTTGCTGCTATTTTGGTGATTTTTGAGGATGTACACACATGGAGCAGACCAAGCCTGAAAACTTGTGGGCAGATATTCATATTGTTATTTAAAAGCAGTTTTTACTTACGAAATGAGTTTATACAATGTGGAACTTTCTTCTTTTTTAAAAGTCAGCTGTGCTGACCACAAGATGAATTGTCCTGACAGTAGTTGGTATTAGTGCTTTAAGCAGAGGTGGGAAGAGTAGGTACCACCCAACCGTCCTCTTACTTAAAGCTCAGCTGAGTACATGCCACAAAATGACATCTTTCTGAATTGCCTTGTCTTGTTTAGCTGACACTCTAATTATGTGGTTCATATTCTGCTGTATTTTGGAGGTTATATAATTGTTGAATTATAAATGTTCAGCCAGCCATGGACAGTTGCTGTTTGGTTTTAAATAGCATCTTTCACATCCAAGTGGACAAATGGAAAACTTAATGACTATAAAATATGGCTTTAAAAAATTTAAGTTTGAAGACATTGGGTTAGGCAAGATTTGTCATATCACTTAACTCAGTAATATGCCACCGTATGTATGTAAGTAGTCACATTCTTTTTCCTAGTTATAAACAGCTCTGCATTTATAATATTTCATGACTACTGTAGAGTCTTGTACTTTTTGTTCATAACAAAAATAGCTTTGCTAGATGCTAGTTTGGTTGGTCTAACTCTAAATATTTCCATGGCTTAATCAACCATAGCTTAAATTTTGTTAAATTCATTGGAAGTTGAACATATACTTCCCTACTTCCTGGGAGCATTAATTAACAAGAGATTATTCTGACTTATTTCATTTGAGATAAAAGGTATTTTAAATATATATGAAATATTCTGTTTTTAATCTGTTACATAAAAAGGGAGAGAGCCAAGGACATTTAAGTACCAGTTCTGTGTTGTTTTCTTCTGAGGCATTAAAGCAAGCATTGAAGAATTATGTAAGGAAGGACTTCTGGCTTTGGTAATGGTGGAATAGCTTGTAATGTACAAGCCCTCCCAATTATAAACTCTGGGAAAAACATAACTGTCTGAAGACACTGGGGAATGACCAAAAGCAGGCTGAGAACTATACTTATATATAGCTTTTTCCCTCAGGCCATTCCCCAGTCTGTCTGGTAAGGGATGGCTAGAATTCAAGAGAAGGCTAGAATTCAAGAGTCTTATTGGCTTGAGGTGTCAGAGAAATTGGGGGCTGCTAGAGGAGCTGTAAAGTGAGGAGGAAATTCTAGAAATGGAGATGGCACTGAAGGAGGAGCCAGCCTTACAGTCTGTATACGAATCTCCTCTTAATTCTTTGGCTAACTGCTGAATTATGCTTTGTACAGGGGAAGACTCCATGAACCTGGTGGAAAGCCATAGCCTGAAGGCTGAAAAATCTGAGCAAAGTTTGTTGCTTTGTATTGCAAGGGAAAACAGTTTTGAGTTTGAATCCCGTCAAGTTAGAAGGCTTGGTAAGCACTTTAGGCTTTCTGTCTAATCTCTAGAATGGCTGTGTATTAGAAGAGACCATGCCCAGGACTAAGGATTTGCCTGAAACTAAAGACAAAACCTTTAACATAATGTAAAATCAATCCTCCATGAAATCAAGGTGATTAGTCCATAATTTAACTGCCTGCTGGAACAAATCTTAACACTTGTAGGGCATGATAACAAATTGAGTCTCTTTAGCATATCAACAGTGACTAGGAACAATAGTTGTAATGAATGTATATAGATGAGTGCTGTCAGAGAAATGGAAGCAAAAACCCAAATGGTTGGACCTAACAGCAGAGTGCAGATGACAGGTGGATAGAAATTGTCCTGATGAATAAAGGCTAAAAAATAACTGGAAAGAAGAAAACAGCACAGTGCTTCAAAGTCATGGGGGGCAGTATTCAGCAGTCCAATGCATATGTAATTGAATTCCCAGAAGGAGAAGAGAGAGAAAATAGGGCAGAAAAATTATGAGTAGGTTAAGATCAAAATTTTCCCAAGTTTGGTGAAACTATCAGTACATAGATCCAGTAAGCTCAGTGAACTCCAAACAAAATAAATGTAAAGAAAACAAGACCTAACACATCATAGCTAAAACTGATGAGAACCAAAGATAAGAGAAAAATCTTAAAAGCAACCAAGAGTGGTAGTCGGGAACCCACTACACACAGGGGAGCAATAAATGTTGGGCTGCTTCACCTCAGAAACCGTGGAGGTCATGAGACAAAAGAAGAACATCTGTAAAGTACTGAAATTAAAAAGTAAAACCAAACCAAATCTTATCAGTCCAGAGTGGCAGAGTTCTTACATTTTATTTAAAGCAGCGGAATACTAATTGTAGACTGATCAGGTCTATGTAGGTTATGTATTGAAATCTTTTGGCAACTGCAATAAAGAAGAAAGGCAGAAGTAAAAAAAAAAAAAATTAGAGGAATTAAAATTGAATACTGAAAGATATATGATTCATCAAAAAAAAAAAAGGCAAGAAAGGAGGAAATATAGGTACAAAATATATAGGACAAATAGAAAAATAGCAAAATGATAGACCTAAATTTAACCAAATCAGTAATTACTTAAATGTAAACCAAACACTCCAATGAAAAGAACTAGATTTTTTTAAAGGTCCAACTATATGTTGTCTATAAGAGAGTTAAACTTTAAGTGTAAAGACACAAGATGAAAGTAAAAGAATGGGGGAAAAACAGACTATACAAACAGAAAACAAAAGAAAACAAGTGGCTGTATTAATAGAGATAAAATAGACTTCAAAAGGAGTATAATGGAGATAAAAAAGGACTTTTCATAAAGAAAGGATAGTTCATCAAGAAGACAAAATCCTAAAGGTATATTCCTTGAATACCAGCTTTAAGATACATGAGGCAGAAACTAACAAAAGGGAGATACAGCCATATCTACAATCAGAGTTGAGGATTTTAACAACCTCTTGGCAACTGATAGGCAAAACATTAGCAAAAATACTGACAGTTTGAACAAAAACCATTTGCACCCAACTGATACTGAAAGATCACTACACCCAATAGTGGTAGAATAGACCTTATTTTCAAGCATGTATGAAACATTCAGCAAAGTAGACCATATGCTTGGCTATTAAATTAAAAGTCACCAGGGGCACCTGGGTGGCTCAGTCGGTTGAGCGTCCAACTTCGGCCCAGGTCACGATCTCACAGTCTGTGAGTTCGAGCCCCGCGTCAGGCTCTGTGCTGACAGCTCAGAGCCTGGAGCCTGCCTGGGATTCTGTGTCTCCCTCTCTCTCTGCCCCTCCCCCATTCACACTCTTATGTTTCTCAAAAACAAACATTAAGAAAAAATTTTTTTAAATCACTATCACTAACAAAAAGATGTCTAGAAAAGTCCCAAATATTTGGAAATAACATTTATTTTAACTGAATAAAAACAATATTAAATATGAAAATTTGTGGGATGCAGGTAAAGCAGTTCTTAGAAATTATAGCTTTGGAAATCTATATTAGAAGACAAGTTTTAAAATCAATGATATGTTTCCATCTTAGCTAGAAAAAAAAGTGTATAAAAACTAAGTAGAGGAAAGGAAATACTGAACATCACGGCAGAAATCAGTGAAATAGAAAATGGTCAAACAATAAAATTAACAAAGCCAATGGAATGTCAAAGATTTTGAAGGCTAACAACAGTAAAAGTTGCAAGGATATGGAGTAACTGAAATTTTCCTGCTGTTGGGAAGAATATAAATGGGCATAACTACTTTGGAAAGTAGTTTTCAGTTTCTTATAAATTAAAGCCATGAACTAGTAAAATCAGTTCTAGGTATTTACCCAAAAGAAATGAAAACATTGACAAAACAATTGCATAAGAATGCTTTTAACTTTATATATTTATTCGCTTATAGCCCCAAACTGGAACCAAGCCATGTGTCCAGTAGGAGAATAGATTTTAAAATTTGCTGTATTTTACAATGGAATATTAATTAACAATAAAAAAGAATGAACCACTGACTTCTACAACATGAATTAATTTTAAAAACATGTTAGCAACAGGGAAAAGTAGTCACAAGAAAATAGTATTTGCCCATGGAGAGAATGAAGATTGGCTGGCTGGGGATAATAGGGAACCTGAGGTAATGGAAATATTCTGTATCTTGATTGGGTGTTGGTTGTATGGGTATAAACATTTACCAAAATTCATTCAAATATATACATTTAGGATCTGTGCATTTTTCTGTATTAGGATTGCCAGATCAAATAAAATAATCCAGTTAAATTGAATTTCAGATAAACGTGTGTGTGGGTGTGTGTGTGTGTGTACATACACAGAGGTGTATATATATATATTCAGAACAAGTATGTCCCATTCCGTATTTGGGACACATTTATACTACAAATGATTATTTGAAGTGAAATGTTACTGGGATCCTTTATTTATTTATTTATTTATTTATTTATTTATTTATTTTGCTAAATCTGGTGACACTATTCTGTATGTAATTTCACCTCAATTTAAATGAAATTGTAAAATGAAAAATGTGTATTATTCATCAGCGGAAAAAGGAACAATACTATTTTTGGTCTGTCATGAAATCCCAGTGTTTGGTAGTTAAATTAGAAACACCTGAACACTACATTCATTTGTTTGTTTAGTTTTTAGCTCTTTAAATTCTCAGTGAATCCACCCTTATAATCTAGACACAAAAGTTTCATCACCAAAAAAACTTCTTCCCACTATACCTATATATTCATGCCTCTACCCACCCACTTCTTACCAATAATAGATATAGATATAGATATATGCACATACATACATACGAATGTTAAAACATTCATATTTAGGTTTTTATGTGACATGAGTTTTAATTTTTCTGGAGTTAGATAGGAGTGGGATTCCTGGTCATATGGTAGATGCACATTTAATTTCACAAAAATCTTCGAAAACGATTTGCAGAGTAGCTCTATCATTTTGCATTCCCACCAGTATTATGAAAGAGTTCCTGTTGCTCTGTATCTTTGCCAGCATTTCTTACTGGCAATATTTTCTATTTTAGCTATTCTGGTAAGTGTGTTGTGGTATGTCATCATAGTTGTGTTTTTTTTTTTTTGTTTTGTTTTGTTTTGTTAATATATGAAGTTTATTGTCAAATTGGTTTCCATACAACACCCAGTGCTCATCCCAAAAGGTGCCCTCCTCAATACCCATCACCCACTCTCCCCTCCCTCCCACCCCCCATTAACCCTCAGTTTGTTCTCAGTTTTTATTTATTTATTTATTTTTATTTATTTATTTATTTTTTTTCAACGTTTATTTATTTTTGGGACAGAGAGAGACAGAGCATGAACGGGGGAGGGGCAGAGAGAGACGGAGACACAGAATCGGAAACAGGCTCCAGGCTCTGAGCCATCAGCCCAGAGCCCGACGCGGGGCTCGAACTCACGGACCGCGAGATCGTGACCTGGCTGAAGTCGGACGCTCAACCGACTGCGCCACCCAGGCGCCCCTGTTCTCAGTTTTTAAGAGTCTCTTATGCTTTGGCTCTCTTCCACTCTAACCTCTTTTTTTTTTTCCTTCCCCTCCCCCATGGGTTCCTGTTAAGTTTCTCAGGATCCACATAAGAGTGAAACCATAGGGTATCTGTCTTTCTCTGTATGGCTTATTTCACTTAGCATAACACTCTCCAGTTCCGTCCACGTTGCTACAAAGGGCCATATTTCATTCTTTCTCACTGCCACGTAGTACTCCATTGTGTATATAAACCACAATTTCTTTATCCGTTCATCAGTTGATGGACATTTAGGCTCTTTCCATAATTTGGCTATTGTTGAGAGTGCTGCTATAAACATTGGCGTACAAGTGCCCCTATGCATCAGTACTCTTGTATCCCTTGGGTAAATTCCTAGCAACTACTGGGAAGAGGAAACAACCAACAAAACTAAAAGGCAACCAACGGAATGGGAAAAGATATTTGCAAATGACATATCGGACAAAGGGCTAGTATCCAAAATCTATAAAGAGCTCACCAAACTCCACACCCGAAAAACAAATAACCCAGTGAAGAAATGGGCAGAAAACATGAATAGACACTTCTCTAAAGAAGACATCCAGATGGCCAACAGGCACATGAAAAGATGCTCAACGTCACTCCTCATCAGGGAAATACAAATCAAAACCACACTCAGATATCACCTCACACCAGTCAGAGTGGCCAAAAGGAACAAATCAGGAGACTATAGATGCTGGAGAGGATGTGGAGAAATGGGAACCCTCTTGCACTGTTGGTGGGAATGCAAATTGGTGCAGCCACTCTGGAAAACAGTGTGGAGGTTCCTCAAAAAATTAAAAATAGACCTACCCTATGACCCAGTCATCATAGTTTTAATTTGCATTTCCCTAGTGGATAATGATGTTAACCTCTTTTCACATGCTTATTAATCATTTTTGTATCCTATTTAATGAAGCATCCATTTCATGGCTTTTGCCTACTTTTAATTTGGATTGTTTTCTTATGGTTAAGTTTTAAACATTCTTTACATATTCTGGACACAAGTCTTTGCCAGATACATGATTTGCAAATATTTTCTCCAAGTCCATAGCTTGTCCTCTTATTCCCTCAACCATGTCTTTAGTAAAAACAAAAGTTTTTCATTTTGATGAAATCAAAATCGAGAGTATCAGTATTTTCTTGTGTGGATCATGTTTTTTTGTTACAATGTCTAAGAACCCATCATCAAACTGACACATACATTTTATCCTATGCTTTCTTATAGTTTTGCATTTTACATTTAGATCTAGATTTAGAGTTAATTTTTGTATGAAGTGTAAGTTTTAATGGAAAGGATCCTTTTTTTTTTTTTTTTTTTTGCATATAGATGTCAATTACTCCAGCACCATTAGTTTTTTTTTAAAAAGACTATCCTTTCTCTGTTGAATTGTTTTAGCACCATTGTCAAAAATCAGTTGGCCATATTTGTGTGGATCTTTTTGCTGTTATGTTGATTTATGTCTCTCCCTTCTATGATACCACACTGTCTTGATTACTTTAGGTTTATGGTAAATCTTAAAAATAGGTAGTGTGATTCCTCTAATTTTCTTCTTTTTTCAAAACTGATCTAGTTCTTTTGCCTTTCCATATGAATGTTAGAATGAACTTGTTGACATCTGTAATAAAACCCATGAGATTTTGATTGCATTTATTTGATTATGATGCATTTAGGTGTGGATATTTTGGGGTTTGACCTTTTTGGAGTTTGCTTAGCCTCTTGAATCTATAGGTTAATGTCACCAAATTTGGCAACTTTTCAGCCATTATTTCAAATATTTTTCCAGCACTGTCTGGTTCAGCACCTTCAGTCCTTTCTTCCCAGGACTCTGATAACATGAGTGTTAGACATTTCTTATTGTCCCACAGATCTCTGAGCTCTTTTCCTTCCTTCCTTCCTTCCTTCCTTCCTTCCTTCCTTCCTTCCTTCCTTCCTTCCTTCCTTTTTCTGGCTGTTATTCTCTGCCATTCAGAATAGATAATTTGTTTTAAGTTTATTGATTTATTTAGTAACCTCTACACCGTGTGAGTCTTGAACTCACAACCCCAAGATCAAGAGTTTCATGTTCTTCTGACTGAGCCAGCCAGACATCCCTAGAGTGGATAAGTTTTATTGATCTGTCTTCAAGTTCATTAACTCTTACCTCTGCTGCATTTGCTGTTGAATCCATTTGTATGTGTGTTTTTAAATTTGAGTTACTGTTCTAATACTTCCATTTGTTTCTTTTTTATATCTTCTATTTTGTTTTAATATTTATTGCAAGATTATTTCTGATGGCTTATTCAAGTATTTTTATAATAGCTGCTGTAAAGTCTTTCTCAGATAATTCCAATATTGATGTCATCTCAGCCTCATCTATTATTTTTCTAACATAAGTTGAAATTTTTGTGGCACTATGCAGGGTAATTTTTGATTATAGTATGGACATTGTAAATATTATTTTAGAAGATTCATTCTAGATCTTGCTTAGATTCTATGGAGAATGCCAATCTATTTATTCTAACAGGCAGTCAACCTGGTTAGGTTCAGGTTGCAATAACCAATCTACCTGTGGTCTATGGTTCCAGTGTCAGTTCACTTTTCAAGGATTGCGGTTCTCTTTGGATCTATTTCAAGTTTGTGCTACTCAGTGTGGGACCTAGACAGTCTGGGACCTAGTTGATTGGATAGTTTAGTTCTGAAGGTGTTTTGGTATGCTGAGTAGGAGCAGATCCGAGCATCAGTGACTTGAGCATGTCCCTTGGGGTTTGTAAACAACTTTATGAGATTGCTTTCCTGTGCCCCTCCCATTCCATGACCTCTCTGCCACTTCCTCATTTTCAGTCCTCTGCCAGAAACTTGGGGTTCTAGTACCTCTATTCTGTTGCTGTCTGTCTCAGAGCTTCATGATTGAGCCTACATCCTGACCCATGTGGAGGGACAGAAAGAAGAAAAGCAACAGGGGGTTGCTCTATGCTTTTGAAACCACAGCTCTAGGAAACAGAGAAAAATTCCCTCCTCTTGCTGGTAGCTATTGTGGATTTCCATGGTTTTTGGTCACCACTACAGAATTGCTTGGAGGAAGTCTCTGGAAGCCAATAAGAAGCCTTTGCTTCAACTATTATTATTACAAGTGTAGTAACTTTGTTTTGTTGTGAAGTTCTGTAGAAATCTATCATCTGTGTACAAAGTATTGCTCAAGGGGAAGTAGTATGATGCACATACAGGACAGATAACCCCTGTAAAGTTGGACAACAGTCTGACCTCACTTAATGCCTAGGGTGGGAAGAGTGATGGCTAATCAGATAGATATTTATCATTTTGGAAGTGGTATGTTATTTTCAAAAGTCCAAGCCAAATAGTAGGATTTTAATTGATGTGAAACTGTACTAAGATTAGATATGAATCTGAATTTCATGTTTATTTATATAGTGTCACTCTTTTAAAATACTGTTATCTGCCTACATTCAGGAAATACTTTCAAATGCTTTTAATTTTTTTGTTTTTAATTCTTTGATTTTAGCAGTGGCTTGCAGTTTACTTGACAGTGTATACAGAAACATTTTCCAAGGAGGAATTAAACTTCATATTAAATTAATCAATTTTCCCAATAAATTTTGATTGCTTAAAGTGTGCCAGACTCCATACATTTTGAGTATTATCTTACTGTTACCATTATTACTTCTCTTGGTTATAGAAATTTAGCAGATAAAGTTGAAATGTACATTTAAAGTTAATAGCATGTGCTAAGTCTGAAATATGGTAGACTTTTTTTTAAACCCCCCTTTTTTTTTTAATCTGGAAATAAGGCTGGATGAGCTGACAGATTGTTTGAATGAACTAGAATCTCATTGAGATGCGGTTTTCTTTTTCTTTCATTTGTTTCCTCCCTCCCACTATTCCTACCTTCATTTGTTTTTCCAGAATGAAAAATACTGAATTGCTGTCATTCTATCTGCATGTTGGGCCTGCTGGTCTCTCCAGTCTGCTCTTTCCCTGGTCTAGAGTGTTATTTTGCTTATTGCCATGTTGTGGGTAATTACATTGAACAGGGAGGAGAGGAAAAGCATTATGAGTTTCTAAAGTTGTTCAGAAGAATTTGTATTTGATGAGCATTAGGGAGTCACTAGATTCCTGAGCTGGAGGACTGATACTGAAAACTGAGAAGCGCACTTAGTCTGTCAGTACAGTAACAGGGTGGCTTCTGTGGGGAAGGAAACAAAAACTCTAGATAAAGATGAGGTAGTGGAGTATTGTAGTAAATAATTTGCTTACACCAGTATATAAACAGAAGAGGCTGCTCTGAGGGCGTGGTGATGGGCCACTGTAGTTTCAGATGCTAATTCTAGAGAACACAGGAAAGGCAGGGAGTCCTGGCAGGTGCTCTAGATCTAGCAGGTCAAAGTCCAGGGTACAGAAGGGCCAACAGAAAGTAATCAGGAAGCCAGGGTAGGGGAATGTTTTCAGAATGCTTGGGCAAAAGTCTGATTCTGCAGAAATCCCTTGTACTTCCTGCCTATGGCCAGAATTGTGTTTGTGGTGATGTGGGGAGGCGGGGGTTGGGGGGCAGGGACTGACATGGAGGTGGCTCAAGCTGGGCATGAAAAAGACAGGAAGCTAGGTAGTCTCACATGCATGTACTCATCACGGGCATCCCGGAATAAGGCAGTGGAAGTGGAAAAGGTGAATTTAAAAGATATCAAAGGAATGAAGGGAAGGATGTTGCAATAGGGAATTTAGAAAATGGAGGTGGCAAAAGCAGTGTTTTGATTTCCAAGCATTATGTAAGGGAGTCTGACAGAAACTGGTAGTTGAGAAGAGATTTGAGTGGGAAAAAAAATACATTTTTTTTCTTTGTTGATTTTGAGATGTATGAATGTAACCAGAATTAAGCCACGATGGCCTCTGATTAACTTCTAAAATATAAAGAAGAGCAAAGCCGTATCAGCAGGAGCTATGGAAATGGTTAGAAAGGACACATTAGAAGCACATGCAGACCACAGAAAAGGTGTCAACAGTAGACACACTAAAGATAAAGCCCTTATTACAGAACAGAGATTAATAGTAAAGAGGCTGCTTTAATAGACTATGTGTGAGAAGGTGGGATGAGTGGGATCTTAGATTTTGTGGAGAAGTGATTTTTTTTTTTTAACTGCTTCTGAATAGAGGGAAAAAATTTGGAAAGATAACAGAGGCTCATGTCTGGTTTTGGTCTTTATTTCTTGTAAGCTGGTATCATACACAGGGAATGAGGTGAAAGAACAATTCAGGGTTAATCCAAATATCTGGAAACAAATACTGTGAGATGGTGTTCATCAGGTAAAATAATCAGAGCCACAATGAGGACCTTCACATGTTAAGACCTTACCAATCTCCAAGCATTTCCTCTCTCTGGTGAGTTTTCTTGTTTTTTGGTCTTGAACACCATTCTTTAAGACTTCTAGGATTCATTCCAATACTTGTTTGGTTCACAATGTTCCTTTCAATTTGTCAAACTAATAGACACAATTCAGGTGAAGGTTTTGAAACAAATTTTATTGGAAGAATTTTGTTACAATTGTTTATTCTTTTTAAATACATCTGAAGTTAAAATATATACATGAATGTCTTCAAGTAGAAAAAAGTGAAATATACAGGATGGATTTGTTGTATTACACTTAGGCAAATCATAATTGTTCACTTTAGCATATTCAAACCAAAGTACAACAGTCTGAAATTTGACATTGCAATCTAGCCTTGTACTCAAACATTTGTTTAGAAATGTTTTGATGCCATAATCTTCACCAAAGGAATCAAACCCAAATTCAAACTTGGCAGGAAAAGACAGGGAGGTAAAATGTTGTAGGGGTATTTAGAATATACTGAGAAGGGATTTGGCAATTTCTAATTCACAGTATTTCTGATATAAAAAGATCCATTCTGTTTACTGATCAAACTCACCAATGTCGGGGCAAAGTATCAGTTGGGAAGAAATCTCTGAAATTTTGCTATCAGAGGAAGCAATGGGATTACTTAGCAAATTCTTGACAGGATACTTCTAGTTCAAAACCAAATCTTCATTGAGGCTAACTAATGCATGATACGTGGTACATAAACAAAATTCAAATACTAAAATTAAAAATAAAGCTTTCTTTTCACTTAGTAAAAAGGGGAAATTTTACCGTGGCAGCAGCAATTAATTAAAAGAGATGAAAAATAAGAAATATAGAGAAGCTCTACTAAAATTTAAGATTTAGAGGGGAAAGGAGAAAAGAAAAAAAGCTAAGAAATATTTAAATCACTTAATACATGTAGTGTTTGTTTTTTTGGAAGCACCTTTAGGATATACCACTAAGAGTTTTGGATAGTCCTACATATGGGGATAAATGAAACAAAGTATGTTATACACAGATCCTTAAAGTAATAGGAATATGGCAATTTTCCATAGAAACCAAGGAGGCAATGTGGTTTCTCATTTGGCAATACATAATGTAAAAATTCAAGTGACCCAGCTTCCACGGTCCCAGTGCTGCCAAATTCCTATCCAACAACATGGATAACATCTCTATACTTGGTCTACTGTTCCTGGATTAAAATTGAGAAGCAGCTCACAGGGTTCCTTGAAAAAAAAATGGCCAAAGTGAATACAAAGTCACTTACTTGTGCAAAAATGCCAAAGAAAAGTGGAGGTGCCTTCTGTAATAAACAATAAATTACTGGTTCTCTCTGTCCACAGCCCATACTTACTTTTGTATCCAGTACCATCTACAAGAGTTACTCACTAGTTAACCAAACATTTACTGAGCATATAAGCTCGTGCTAAGTTTGGGGATAATGGGATGGATGAAGAGACACTTTTTTTGTTTTGTTTTTTTTTTTTTTTTTTTTTTTACAAACTTGCCAATATTACCAGAATTGCAAATACTAAATTTTCAAAGCCTCAGGAAGAGTTCAAAGTTCAGTATTATTATTAAGCATAGATTGCTACTAATTAAGAAATAGAGTTCTTCCTTGAAAAGGTGTCTGTACAATGTAATGTTGTAAATCAAATCCTCAGATCCCTCTCCAGCAGCACAAATTATTTGTACTTCTTGGAAGAGAATTCCCTCATCAATTAAGTTAACCTCTCTCTTAGCCAGGGTGAGTTCAGGTTCTCCTTACTCATACATAGGCTCTCTTCTGAATCCCTCCCTTTTTTAAGCAGCTTAATCTGAGCATTATTAGTAAAACTTTTTTTTTCCTAAAGATTTTGAAATACTGATTCTGATTATTCTTTTTAGTAAAGGGCACTGCAGGGCAAGGAGGTGGTGCAAGGTGGCTGCACAGTTTAAATTCAGTGGCAAAGGTAGGAAATACGCATGAGAGCACTGAATGAAAGAATGAATTTAAGCAATGTATATGGAACTATTGCACCATAATCTATTTTGTCATGGTAATTGTTCACTGATTTTACTAGAGAGTCTGTTTAAGTCAGCTACAACTTCTTGGGTCTTTAAACCACAGCAGAATGAAGTACTTAATACAGCAGTCATCAGAAAAACACTGGATTTAAGGTCAGTACCTTACCACTGGCTATCCCTCAGGCAAGTCATTTAAAGTCTCCCAAAACAGCTTCCTCATCTGTAAAATAAAATGCAGTTAAGAATTCCTTCCCCAGAGATGGGGTTGGGGTGGGATTTGAAAATGCTCTATCAATCATAAAAGCATGCAAAATTCTTTATTGAAATATGAGGATTTCAAATGTGATAACCTGGAAAAGACCACACAAAGAACCTGACACAGAAATACTAATATACGTTGACCCCCAATCTTTGTTTTAATCTGTAGTTAGGAAATGGTTAAACATAAACCAAAAGATGGTCTCATCAAAAAGACTCCCATCTATTTAGCTTTTAACTATACGTCTCTGCAAATGTTTTTTTTTTTTTGGTACGTAATTTTTCATTGTATTTGTGGGTCTAGATTCTATGGTAGAGATCTAGATGACTAAGGCTTCTGGTGGCTCATGTCTTGAAACCATCTTCTTCCATTAATAAAACTTTTGGTGAGCTTCAAAGAATAACATTTATTTATTTTTGCCAACGTTCTTGTGAACTGTAAAATAATTTGTTTTGAAGATGGTAACAGAAAGAAAAAAGTTTAACTTTATCAAGGTAATGCTTTTATGTTGAAAGTAAGCAATTGAATATTTGGGGTTCAGGTAAGACTTCAAAAATTCACCCTATTGATTTAAAAAACTTGTTTGATTCTGTATTTCATTTAATGCCCAATTTTGTGTGGCTCTGAGAACAAATATTAAAAACTCAAAAAAGCTCCCTAAGTAATAAAACTACCAAGTGTCAAGACTGAAATGGTATATATAACCCGTGAGAATTAGCCTAGTTTCTGAAAAGTACCAGCTCAGAGAATATAAACAAAATAAAGAAACTAAGCAATCCTTAAACTGGGTTTAGCCTCGAGCAATTAACAGAAAATTTCACTCACAAGTTAAAAGTATCCAAGAGCACAGATGTCATTGTATTTTAAAAATCAGGAACTGGTTTCATAAGAGTAAAAAAGTAAAAGAGAGTACAAAAATTATATTTTCCACAAAGAATATTCTAAACCTCATAATGAAAGTATGGAAATAATATTCTAAATCTCATAATTACTTACGAAAAACAAGACAATAAAACTCCATTTATAAAGTGCCTTAATGTACCAAAAATGGAGGTCAGCTTCCCTTTATTTACAAATGATTTTTCATCACATTTACAGAAAGGCAAATATTACACTGGAGAGGCAGCACAACAGAGTAGAAAGAACTTGACTTGGAGTCAGAAGACCTGGGTTCTAGTCTTGGCTTCGCCACTAATTCTCTCTGTGACCTTGAGTAAATGACAGCATTTCTGGGCTTCAATTTTCTCATCTCTAAAATGAGAGGTAGAATGAGACTGCTTTTAAGGACAGTCCCTTAGATGTAAAATTCTGTTACGCAATGAAATCTTTTTGTTCTTAAATCCCAGCATTGTAGGAGCATGCCACAATGTTAATAATCTATACAAAATCGATTATCCCATAGTAGGTAAAAACATCACAAAACTCTCATCAACTACATTTGGAGTCACTCACTGGGCTACTTTACAAAGGTGTACAAGTCACAGTATTTTGGTTCCTGGCGTATACATGTAGGCTTTGAAGAATGCCGAAGCATCTGGATACAAGGTAAGTCCCAGTGCCACCACCTACTACTTCTTTATGCCTCTGCACAAGACAGCTTGGCGACAATGAGAAGAATACGGAGCTACAGATTACACACTGCCCCTCACAAAAGTGCACAGGGAGTCAGCAAAATAAAACACACACAGTAAGCCCTTTGAGTAATATAATCTAGATTTCAAAACACAAAACTAATATAGGTAATTTCAGTTTGGGGAAGTTTACCTTGCTAAGTAAACTGCCCCAGAGCAAAACAAATTTGTTCTCCAGAGAATATTTTGGTTTTTAAAAAATTGGCAAACTTCTACTCAGAGATTCATCCCCCTCCCTTGAGCCCCAAGAATTACTTAGCTCAATAATAAAGACCTCTCAAATCTTTAACAACAATCAGGTAATGTTTCTGAGTGGAATTATCTATTTTAGCAGTACACCTGTGCCAAAAACACAGATGAGACAGAGTATTTGTTATAACAGTATTTGTGAGAACAAAGTTGCTTTTTTCACACTAATTTGTCCTTACTGCACACACAGGTTTAAGGACATTTAATTAAAGCATAAATGTAAATGCCAACCTGCTAAATCATACAAGCTGGCAACCTCTTGTAACAGGTGCAAAATCAGAGTTCCATATCAGTCTAATAATGCGTATGCTCAATGCCTTATCAAAGAAAAGACATACGCATGCACTTGTGTATTGAGAATATAGTTAAAATGATGCAAAACTTCACTTGGAGTGGAGGGCTTGGTGAAAGGCAGAACTGCATCTGCAAATGCACTGGTCAGTTTTACAGGCCAGTGCAAATATTACCTCCACATGTGAACAATCAGTACAATTATGTATAATATTAGTTTTTAAAGGCACACAACCAAAATTCCTGCCTTCATCTAGACTCACATTTTCCACAATATGCCAAAACCCACAGAACACCCCAGGCTTCTATCAGGCTTGGTAGTGGATGAAAACTTCCAAATGACTACTTAGACTTATAATGAAAAAGCAGTACATTATCAGGACGTTTCCTTTTATACTTTCCCTCCTTAAACATCTCAACAGTTGTTTTCATCAAACATATTCTGTTGCAGGAATTCTTAGCTTCAGAACTGCCTGGCAGTAAGTAGAAATGTTTTGAAAATACTGCTTAATCTGCAAAACGGAGACTGTCAACAACTCATAGCAATTGGCAGCAGTTTAGAAAAGCATAAAGTAGTCCAGTTTTCCTACTATAGTTCATAAACTGTAGATCAGAAATAGGGAGAAAGATACTCTATAACTTAGACAAAATAACAGCGATTTCTGCCCCATCAGTGAAAAAGTGCTTATTATTGGTTTACATTCTAAACAAGTATTTCCATCCTGCAGGGTTTTTTCCCCCAAGAATTCAGTTTTTTAAAGTTAAAAGGGAAGATATCTTATGATAAAACAAAGAACAATGGGTACATGTCTATCCAGATCAATATTTCTTCATAAACCACAGAGAATCTTTGAGTGTTCAAGCACTTGTCATCTCAAATCACGATTTTATTTTTCAAATACACCAGAACCCAGAAATCAACTTATTTATTACTTCTAAGACACCTGTTTTATCACAACTGATCTGTATCTTCAATAGTTCAAACTCAATAAAATGTTGCTTTTAGGATCTCTGAAAGCAACTGTATTTGTGCAAGGCTTGCACAAGAAAACAAATTGTATGACTTAGCATTTGAAGAATGAAAAAACACAATAACACTGTCACAACCATTTCTGCCTTCACTCTACATTGCCTTTCCTTTCATTAAGAAAATCCATCAACAGCGAGGAGACATAGCAAAGGTTATCACAGACAAGTAGCTTTTAGAGAAATTTGGGATTTAGCAGATGTTTTAAGTTAGTCAAAACAACCGTCTGTAAAACAAATGCTTTGCAAAGTTTTGAAAATACAGTCCATGAAATAATGCAATGTGATAACTGAATTTGATTTAAAAAGCAAAATAACACCTGTTTTTTGATGAGGTAAAGCAGTAAGAGGAAACTTTTCATATATTTAAACCTATGCTGGAAGGACACGAAAAGACAATCTGTATACATCACTAACAAGAGTCTTCCACCTTGTACAGATTACAGAATTACCCATTAAAAAACATATGCATGACCTTTGATGGTACATTTTTATGCTGGCAAATACATTTTCTGATACAAAGGCACTTTGAAAACCCAATATGGTTTGGTTCATAAGTTTGCAAGGTACAAACAATTTTACAAACATATGATTATACTGAAGAACGTCAACAATCGTGACATTACATATAAAATGATTTTTTTTTTCTTTTCTTTTTTTTTTTTTAAAGTAACATTTGTTTTGTGGAAAGGAAGCAGTGGCTTCCATCAGCTTCAGCGAAGACATTCAGATGCCTGGAGGCCCATAGTCCGAATTCTTACTGGCTAGAGGAGAACTGGGAGTGAGGGCATTTGTGAAATGGAAAAAGAAAGGAAAGGAAACAAAAACTAACATCCTGGAACAAAACTAGAAACCTCAGAAATCAAAATGGTTTGGAGGGAAGAGCACAAAAGACAAGACCAACAGTCCAGGAGGGACCCTCTTAACTCTGATCCCTCAGCTGTGAAGTCCTGGCAGAGCACAAAAGGCTGACGCTACCTGGTGTACTTGGAGCTGGGGATTTGTAGTGACGATTTCCGTCTTAAAAAGCTAGGTACAGTGTTTTGGATTGTACAGTACCAGAAATATTGGGTCCCCCAAAAGGACAATTTCTTTTCATTCATTACATGGCCGCAAAGTCAATCTGTACATAAAGCTGTCTCACTCCAGCCTGAAAAGTAAAAAAAAAAAAAAAAAAAATAGAAAATCAAACCAATAACACACTACACATTTCAGAAAATTAATTTAAAAAAAAAAACTTTTTTTTTTTTTTTTTTTAAAGGAAAGCATTACTTTTCTCTTCTGCCTCTGGAACAATAATTCTCTATTTTTCATCATAAAGGGCCAGCAATGTTACTTTAGAAATAAGCATAGTGACAAGTTGCAAAAAAACATCCTTCATTTGCCTCTAGGGAAGAAAGCCATGCTACTGATTATAAACCATGTCCCAGCGAAATTTGGAACAATTAGGTTACCCGTGTACTACCATACACCATAGTGCTTGCTTAGTTGGCTACTAAAATCATAAATCGATCCAGGCCCCATCTCCCTGTGACGGATGATTAGTAAACACTTACGTATGACCATCTGTTGGTCATTTAAATACATTCTACTCCTCTCTTCCATTTTGGATATGAACTCACTACTCAAAGACTGTTCTCTAAATTGCCACCAGCTCTCCTACATTACCAATTTTTGTGTATTTGCCGCCTACAATTCCTTTTCTCTCTTCTCTTGAACACATTTCAGCTGAACTTTTGCCACCCACCACTTTGCAAAGCTGTTGGTCAGGGTCGCCTCCAAGGTGCTCAGACCAGTGCTCACTTGTCAGTCCTCTTAGCAGTTAGTCTATCAGCAAGGACACAGGCGATCTCCTCTCCTAACGAAAACGCTTTTCCCCTCTTGGCTTCCAGAGAATACTCACTGGTAACTTTTTACCTCATTTATCAGTCTTAATCTCCTTTGGTGCTTCTTTCTCCTAACTTGGAGTACTAAGCACTAACTACCCAAAGGCCCAGTCCTCAGATTCCTTCTTTTTCTGCACTGTTCCCTAGCTGATCTCATCTAATATCCAGACTTTCAGTACCAGGTATATGCTCATCCTCCCACATTTGTATTTCTACATTGGAACCTACCAACCGTCTACTTGACAGTTTCAGCTAGATGTCTGACAAGTATTACAACACAGCCAAACTGAACACTATTGCCTCCCCTCAAAGCCTGGTGCTCTTGCATCTTCTACGGTTCAATCCTACCCTTAATGTTACAACTGAAAGACCTTTCTCCACACTCAGCCCATTAGGAATACCTGTTTGCCTCACTTTCAAAACACCACAGTCCCAGAATCTGACCACTTCACATCACCTCCAATTGCTGCCACTTTGGCCTGAGGCACTCTCATCTCTTGCCTGGATTTTGTAATGGCTTCCGATCTAGTTCCCATGCCTCTGCCTTTGCCTTCCTTTGGTCTACGTGCAGCAGAACAGTGGCAGTGGTATCACTCCAGCACTCAAAGCCTACAACTGCTCATCTTCCTTGGTCCTTACAGTGGCCTACAAACCCCCGTGACCTGGTCCCAATTACCTCTCTGACTCCTCTCCCCTTGTTCCAGCTTCACTCGACCCTTCTGCCAGTAACAGCGTTCCCTGAGATAACCATGTGACATGCTCCCCCTCTCCGGTCAGACACCAGTGAGGCCTACCCTATATAAAATGCATTCAGTTCATTTATCCAACAAGTATGCTCCCTACCCTTCCCTAACCCTGATTCCCCTATCCACAACACTTACCACCTCCTGACACATTATAAAATTTAGCATTTGATATGCTGCTGTGTTTACTGTTGCTCACCCATTATCATGTAATCTCTCCAAAAAAAAGGATTTTGTCTTTTTTTTCACTGCTGACCTCTATACCTCAAGTAATGCCTGGCACAGAGTAAGTAATCAGTAAATGTTTACTGGATGAACAGAAATTCTACTAAATCCCTTCTTTCAAATAAAAATAATTGTTTAAATGAAAGCATACAATAGTTTAAGAATTTTCTTGTCAGTACCACAGAATGAAAGGTAAATCAGAATGTTAATGGAAAGGAAAAGAGCCAGAGTGGGGATAAAAATCTATTAACACTACCATCTTGAGGTCATTTCTAGCATGGCTTTATTTCCTAGCGTTCACGGCGGAGGGCTCTGCACGGCACTGATGGGTGTGTGGGAGGAGCAGGAGCGACTCTGATGGGATAAAACACTGGGGAGACCTGGAAGCTTCCCAGCACAGAACACCCTTCAGCTTTCTTGCTGCATTAAAAAATAATAATAAAAGAAATCTTTGCTGCGGTCAAGTTAAAGCTGTTATTCAAAATTGTTATTTGTTATTCAAATTTCCGGAAAATACATTTAATAGCAGCCTCTCCTTAAAGAGGCTTCTGGCAGAAAACAGAAGGATTTGGGGCTAACATTTAGAACAAACCTCAATTGTCTCATTGTAAAAGCGTCAATACATACCAAGCCTACTCATCTCACAAAACTGTTACATGTTCATCCAGTATTTGACAAATGTTTAATAAAGCCTTGTTCCATACCAGGCACTACTGGAAGGAACATATGTGAACATATAAGAAAGGATTTCATGTGCTATTAAAGTCTACGGAAACAAATTATTATGATTCATTCTAAGTAAGTGTATTTGATTTACTCAACCCAGATGGCCTCTGAAATAATGAAGGAACTCTTCTGCAAAATTCCTGTATGTCTGACCTTAAAAAAACAACTTCGGCCCAAATAACTGGCTTAATTTCTTATCTCTTTTAACAAAATTGTTAATGAAAGTAAAATGGGCAAACTAAGTTGGGCTCCTGTCACTAGCCCTGTCACTTTCCTCACTCCCAGCCCTACTACAGTGAAAATGGTAATAAGAAATGAGGTTAGCCCAAGGCAATAAAAAAAAGAGGAAAAACAAAGAGGCTAGGTAAATTGATCTTTGCATAATCATGAGTTAATTACTCAAGCATATATCTTTCCCCTGAGAGGCTACAGCTTTACATAAAAGCTTGGTCTAACAGAAGCAGTCATTTTGCTTCATCCAGCTGTCCTGAGGGGGACAGCCTCAAGTCTTCCAGCTTCCCATGTTCCTTTCTCCGTTTCCTTCAAAGTAGAGAAGCAGAATTGCCAAAGAATCCTATACTGAGTCATGTACTCCCTGAATGCAAACCAGGTTTTCAATACAGTTTACTCTCACCATAAAGACAGGACAAATACTCTAGCAGATCAAAACAGGGCTTGGTTACATTAAAACATTCTACCACTGGGATGGCACCAGGAGTCATAGCCTGGCAGGGGATTGTCTTTAAAAAGTGAAAACTATATAATATTCATTGTATCTTATATCATGAGAGTAATATAAACCAGAATTCAGTCAACACTTTTTAAAACTAAGACTTATTTTTTAACACACATGCACTGCTAAGAAAATAAATGTTAACCTGGTGCCATAGACTTAGAAAATCCTCAATAAATACTCACTGTTGTGGAAAGGCAAATGACTCAGAAACTTTTAAAAAATTAGGAAAGTAAACAGGAAAATGGCTACAGAAAATTCTGGTTTGTGTTCTCTACCAAATTCTACAGAAGCTTTCTACTTTTTAGTTTTTGAATATATAATATTAACTTTATCCTTTTATTTATTTATTTTTAAACATTCATTTTTAAGAGACAGTGTAAGTGGGGGAGGGGCAGAGAGAGAAGGAGACACAGAATCTGAAACAGGCTGCAGGCTCTGGAGTTGTCAGCACAGAGCCCAATGCTGGGCTTGAACTCGCAGACCATGACATCATGACCTGTGCCGAAGTTGAACACTTAACTAACTGACTGAGACACCCAGCCGCCCCTGACTTTATCCTTTTAAACTGAAGTGTTGAAAACTGCCTTAGTCTTGCATATAAAACTAAAGCATCTCAGAATTAGTGAAACAGCAAGTGAATATGATAAAATTATTTTTTAATTTTTTTTTTAACGTTTATTCATTTTTGAAAGAGAGAGACGGAGCATGAGTGGAGGAGGGGCACAGAGAGAGGGAGACACAGAATCCGAGACAGGCTCCAGGCACCAAGCTGTCAGCACAGAGCCTGATGCGGGTCTTGAACTCATGAACCGTGAGATCATGACCTGAGCCAAAGTCGGATGCCCAACCAACTGAGCCAGCCAGGCACCCTGGTGAATGTGATGAAATTGTAAGTCATGAGCAATAACTTGGGCCCGGGTTCCTTTTTCTAAAAATTGCAAATAATAGAACCTGTTTTGTGAGGCTAGATTATTATGTTAAGCACCTGTCAAAATGCTTGGCACTGGTGGGCTCTCAATAAAGGTGATTTGCTACTGCTATTATTTTCTGCCCTCCATCAACCAACCAATGAAAGCTTAAACCTTGTGGATTAATTAAAAACAATAAACCTAGGGACCTGTCTGCCTCACATCCTACGGCTGTTTACTCCAACCTCCTCAGAAGGTGCACATACAATGAAAAAAATGTAAAGTTGGATAAGGAAAAGTTGAAGAGTTGGGAAGCAGAATCGATACATAAAAATTAAGATTAAAACCATCTACAAACAGGAAAGGGGTAGGTAGCTTCTCCCACTTGCTACCCTTACCCTCCAGCAGGCATGAGGCTGGGGGAGGTCTATGGTCAGACAGGGAGGGATCAGGAGCATGGAGGGATGGGGAGGTTCCTGAAACGTGGGTAACTCCCATTTGCGCATGTGAAGAGGCTTTCTGGTTCCTTCCTGGATTATCAGTATGAACTTCTATTTTGAGGCTAGAGAATACAGCACAAAAAGCTGAAGCAGGAAGCGGGGGTTCAGGACTTAATATGCATAATAGACACAGGAGAGTAGAAAAGATGAAAGAAATCATGATAGAAGTTCTATCACTGAATAAAGAGCATGTCTTAAGCTTGACTGTCTTCAGTGCTTTGTGGAACTGAAGAGGGCAATGAAACTGAAGCATATTTGAGATTTTTTCTTCGAACATTATTTCTAACAAAACAGTATATTAAAAAAATTAACAGATGATATCAGCAAGTTTTAAAGAAACATAAAATGTTAAATTGCCGGCTTAATCCAGTATCCTTTCTCTTCCTGTTCATACACCAAATATAAAAAATAAGTTTTCTATCTCCTCAATTGCCAAATGATAACTCATTTTTTAAAAGTTAGTGCAGGGGAGAATGGGAGACAGAACTTTTTTTATGCCAACAGAAAACCTTGTAGTTTAAAAATCGTATTATCCCTTAACTAAAAATCCCTAAGGAATCTAAGTTCACCAATTCACTCGTTTTACTCCCTCTTCATGCACAGCAAGCCAACACCTTTGGCCATTAAAGATTAATTGATAACCAAGGAAAACGAGAATAAAAAGGACATGCCTAATATACAGTTCTAAAGAGTCATGAAGCTTACAGTTTTATCACCAGAATGGAAAATTATAATTCGCAGACTGATGTTGGTCCTTTCAGTTTAAGGTTACTTCATATACAGTTTAGCAAGAACAACTTACTAACCAAAAACTATTACTTAAATTCTGATTTAAGATCAGCTGTAAGAAAGACACCTGAAAATGTCATAAAACCAAAAAGTGTAACTTATTATTGAGAAGATCCTTCTCAGTCTTTTGGAACTTCAATTTCTGCTATGTCAGAACCAAAACAATGATCACCAAACAACTGTAAAATAATTAAAGGATGGAATGAAACATCAGTAGGGTGACCCCTGCTCCTCTCTAGAAAAAACGTGTTGACCATCTTCACTGCAAATCCCTGGTGTCTGCTGAGCGTGGAACATGGTGGCTTGACCCTGGCTGATGAAAAGGCTTAAAATATTTTTCAGAGCTTAAAAATTTCAAAACCCAAATACAGTCTCCAAAACCAAAGAAGCAGCTGAATAAACTTTCAGCTTCAGCCATTTGAAAAGCCAAGATTTCCAGGGTTACCAGAAGAACGTCCTCCACCTACTTCAGTTACAACTTCAGCAGTTCCTAAGCACAGACACAGCTGCTTGTGCATTTCTAAACCTAGAAGTGGCATTTCCTTTGCAGAGGGAAAACCGTGACTAAGCGCCCAAGTCACAGAAGAGTACAGTGTGTCCTACAGGTCAACAGAGGCTCATACAATGGGCGTGGAAGGACATGGTAGAACCAGAAGAAAAAGGTAAAGGAGAGAATGATGATCTAGAAATAACGGGGGAAGAGCAAAGTTATTGCTAGCCACATTCTCCTTTGGCCTCTAACACAGGAAGGAGGTGGGAGAAGGATTCAGACGTACTGTGAAGGTCTTGCACACTTCATTATGACATGAAAGTCATAATCATACAGACTTATTATAGTGTCTGTTAAGAAAAGACACGTAGTTCTTCAGATCCCAGAGTAAGTGGTACCAGCAGACTGTTTTATACTAGAGTAAGTCTTGCTGTTGCCTATACATAAAATTATTTATTACTTATCCCCCAAGGAACATTAACATACATTTCTCATTATTAGAGAAGAGAAATCATTTCATTTCTTTTCCTATTTTTTTTGAGATGTCATTTAATTTGTACTAAGGTCCTGAACTTAACTAAACTGCATATTATGTTCTGTTGTCCATGTCTGAAGATAATGATGTTTCTCTCCCTCTCTTCCTTTTTCTCTCCCTCTTTCCCTTTCTGTGTGTGTGTGTGTGTGTGTGTGTGTGTGTATCATGACTGTATTTTTGTGTTGTGGTTAAAAAGACCAATGAGAACCCAACCATACTTTTTCCATACTTAGCATATGTAAAGACAGTTTTGTTCAAATACAATCTTAAGAATTTGTTTATTCAACAAATTTATTACACATGTACATTTTTCTAAGTATTGGGAATGCAAAATCATGATGTCTGGAAGGAACCTGCAGATAAATATGTATTATCACAGGATAAAGTAATGCTGCTTGGAGGGGTTTTTAGGCTTCAGAGGGAAAGTAACAATTGAAATGGACCTTTAGATTAGAGTACAATTTGTCCCACACAGGAAAGTAAATAGTCTGGAGGGATATGAAGTACATGGGAATGAAGAACAGGAGGCTTGAAAACTGAATTGGGCTGTGCTGAAGTTTGGGTTTTATCCTGGTGGCAATGAGGAGTCTCTAAAGTTTTTATTTTTTAACTTTTTTATTTTGAAAAACTTTAAGATCAAAAGAATAGTATGATAAATACCTATCTACCCATCGCCTACATTCACCAGTCGCTAACATTCTGCCACATTTCCTTTATTTCTCTAAAAGGAATCTTTTCACTTTTGCTGAACCATTTGAAAATCAGACATCCTGATCCTTTGCCGCTAAATCCTTCAGCATGTATCTGCTCAGAATGGGAACTTTCTTTGATAACCACAATATCATTATCACACCCAAGAAATCTAACACCTACACAATTATTATGAACTACTATGCAGTCCATATTCGAATTTCCCAATCACCCAATAATTTCCTCTGTGCCTGTTTTTTTATTTCCAATCCAAGATTCAACCAAGGATTATGCATTGCATTTAATTGTGAAGTCTCTAATCTAGCATAATCCCCTAGTGGTTATTTTCCCCCTTTCTTGACACTGACAGTTGGTAACAATGCAGGCTAACAGTCTTGTAGAAGTTTCTACAAGCTGGGATTGTTTGATTGTTTGCTAGTTATTAGATTCACGTTAACCATCTCTGGCAAGAATACCACACAGGTGGTGTTATATGCTTCTCACTGCTTCACACCAGGAGGCATGTGCCAGTTTTAAAGCACACAGTTTCAAGGCATGGAAACAGTTCCTCACTAGATCTATGTGCTAGATAATTTTGGCAGCAGTGTCAACATCTAGATTATTTTGCCAAACGTTTCCAGCAAACTGGAGTGAGAGAAGAATTTCTATTTTCTCACTCTCTCCTTAGATGTTCTTATTCTCCCAATAGGTAAGAGAAGAACACAGTAATCACTCCTCCAATGGTTATTGGTCACATGACTATGTCAACCCACGATGGCTTAAGCATTAATGTAATGAAATAATTTGGTTGCAGGCATGCATTGACTAATTTATGAACCCAAACACAACAGCATATTAAGCTTTTACATCAACACAGAACTATGGCTTTGCTATCATACAAAACCGTTAACACAGTCTACTTTTAGCTAAAGCCACTGACAAGGCATTATTCTTATTCCAAATGCTATTTTAGTTCCTGGCTTTAAAAAGCATTTAATATGCCTTGTAAGGAGTATACAATAAAGGAGGATCTACTTTTTCTTAAAAGAATTCAAATTAGTGCAATAATGAGTAAATAGGGATATCTTCCTTAAGAGTATTAACTAAAATTAGAATCCCAAATTTGACAGTATGAGTGAAAAAAGTACCTTTATGCTTTCCTCATAGTATAGGATAGATATAAGTATTTACTCTGTTAAATAGTAAATATTTTTTAAACTAGTAGATAAATTCAAAGATCCTTAAGAAGTTAATAAAAAAAGTCATACCTGAGTAAAAATGTTATGTGTTTGGCTTAAAATCCACCTGGCATCAGCATCAGGTGCTACTACTAATTTCAAGGTCCCAACGTAAACATCAGAACATAAGGTCCAGAAGTGCTGTTCTTGTAAACTGTAAACTCCTTGTAACTGCTGCACCTGAAATATAAAGGACAGATATTAGCATCGTAATTAAGCACAAGGGCCCCCTTATTTTATTATGTATGCTATTTTATTATTATTATATGCAACAGTTCAGTAAGCTCTTACTTAAATTATTAACCATAATATTATCATATTATTACGTGGCATTTCAGTAAACATGGATTCTATTCTCTGGTTCAAAAACGGGTTGGAGAGGGGTGCTTGGGTGGCTCAGTTGTTAAAGGTCCGACTTTGGCTCAGGTCATGATTTCACAGTTCGTGGGTTCGAACCCCACGTCGGGCTCTGTGTTGACAGCTCAGAGCCTGGAGCCTGCTTTGGATTCTGTGTCTCCCTCTGTCTCTATCCCTCCCCTGCTCACACTCTGTCTCTGTCTCTCTCAATAATAAATAAACATTAAAAATAATGTAAAAAGGGGCTGGAGATATTTGAATTAACTAGCAAATACGTATTAGGTACTCATTATGTGCTGTGGCAGGTGTTTGGGAAATATGAATGAAGCCCTATCAAAATATGTAGGGTACAGCTAACAGAGCACCTAGATGGAAATTTACATTTTCAAATACATTGATCAGAGAACACAAATGAGCTAAGAAACTAGAACAACAAAGTGAACTCCACGAAATTGGAAGGAAGGAAATAAAGGACAGAAATTAATGAACCAGAGATTTAGAAACTTAGAATTCACAATATCAAAAAAGTAGCTCTTTGAAAGATTAGTGAAGTAGAGAAGTCAGTATTTCTTAAAGGGGGCATATTTTGGACAGGACAGTTCTTCACTGTGCCAGAAACTACAAGACCTTTGCATCCCCAAGCCCCCAAGGAGCTAAATGCCAATACAAACCCTTCTCTGAATCATGTGATAACAAAAAAGAGAAGTCGCTAAGTTTTTCCAATGGCTCCTTAAGGTTGTCCTTAAGCTGACAACCATTGGGAAGACAACCTCTGATGGAGGTTAAAAAAAAAAAAAAAAAAAAAAAGAATGAAAAGGGAAACCAACTACACACAACAGATTTTAAAAGTTGAATCCAAACACTTCTCACCATCTCCACTGCTATCAGCCTAGCTGAAGACAGCATTATCTCAAGTCTGGATTATATCTCAAGTATATCTCAATTATATATCTCAAGTATATATCAAGTATTATTATCTCAAGTATAATTATAATAATAATAAAATATTTTAATAACTGCTCTATTTCTATTCTTGCACCTCTTCCATCTATTCTCATCACAGTAGCCCGAGTGCGATCCTGTTAGTTTGGGTCAGATGCTGCCACTTGCCTGTTCAAAATCCTCCAAGGACTTCCCATCATACACTGAACAAAAACCAATGTTTTCACGATGACTTACATGGACCCGTGTCACATGGCCCCCCCTTTACCTAACCACTTCATCTCCTATTGCCCCGGCCTTGCTCCTTCTTCCCCAGCTAAACCAGCGTCCTCGCCACTGGCTGAAAAGTCTGGCACACTCCCGCCTCCGGGTGTTTGCTGTTCCCTCTGCCTGCAGTGTACCTCCCTTCCTGATTTCTACTCGCTTGACTATGTGTGGGTTTTTAGGCAAATGTCATCTCAGTAAGTTACTGTAACTCCGTGCTCTGGGTCTTCTGTTACTTTATCTAAAATAATGTTTTCACTTTCATGTTTCTCTGTTTTTTTTCTTTTCTTTTTTTTTTTTTTAACTTTTTAGAGCATATTGTCACATACTGCATTACTCCTTTATATTACTTATAATTTTTATTGCCTACCTCTCCAACAGAACTTAAGCTCAATAAGAGCAGGGATGTATTTTTGTTTTTTTATGTTTTCTATCCTTAGCACCTAAAAACAATTCCTGCCCCAAGTAAGTTGCTCAGTAAATTGTGTGTGTGTCTATGTGTGTGTATAATATATATACATAAACACACACAAAATAAAAACATGATTTTGAAAACCTAAACAAAATGGATACGTTTTTGGAAATACAGAAAATGCTGTAATATGAGAAAAAAAGTAAATGTGGGAAAGGACCATTAAAAATTGAATATGTAGGGGTTAATATACAAAATATAAAAATAACTCATACAACTCAATAGCAGAAAACCAAACTCTCTGATTAAAAAATGGACAGGGGTGCCTGAGTGGCTCAGTCAGTTAAGCATCCGGCTTTGGCTCTGGTCATGATCCTGCAGTTCGTGAGTTCAAGCCCCATGTTGGACTCTGTGCTGACAGCTCAGAGCCTGAAGCCTGCTTCGGATTCTGTGTCTCCCTCTCTCTCTGCCCCTTCCCCACTCATGCTCTGTCTCTCTCTCAAAAATAAATAAACGTTAAAAAAAATGGACAGAGGATTAGAATAGACATTTTTCCAGAGAAGACATACAGATGACCAACAGATAGGTAAAAAGGAGTTCAACTCATTAATCACTAGAGAAATGCAAATCAAAACCACAATGAATTACCACCTTACACCTGTTAGAATGCCTATTACCAAAAAGACAAGATCCTTTTCAATTCTGAGATTCTCTGATTTTTAAGTAATCCATTTGGGATGTTAATTAAGAAAAAGTGGAACTTAGATCTATCAAAAATATTCATTTTTATCAGAATTTGATGAACATAGGCATTATTTTCTATAAACTCCAAGACAGTTGGTAGGAAATTTGAGACACTACCCACCATGCCCTTTTTAAAAACTGCTTTTACTGGGAAAAGAGGTCAAGGTGGACTTTTTCTTCCTCTTTCAGGACTCTGATGATGTAGTAGCTAGAACCTGATTATCACCCAACATTTTTCTAATTGGCATCCTCAGGGGATATACTGTGAGTGAAATAACCAACTGAATAGATTTCTTCTACCTCTAAGAAAGCAAGTACTCTTGTAGTAAGACTAAGGAATGATTCCTATACAAACTGACTTTAACTCTCCTCACATTAAAAAATATGGGGAAACTGTAGTTACAGATGAAAATCTGTGTTGCTTTTCCTACTCTGATGGTGTGGTAGAACAGAAAGGGCGTGAGCTTTGGAGTCAGATGGATAAGGAGTAGAATGCTGGTTCAGCCACTAGCATTTGTGACCTTGGATGAGTTAAATTCTCCGAGCCTCAATTTTACCTATGCAAAGGACGATAAAACTTACCCTGTATAAATATGGTGAAGACCAGAAACAATATATGTAAAATACTTAGTACAGGAACCAGCTTTATAGTAAACATTTAATAAATTGCTCCCTTCTCTTCCACAATTATGATGACTATCCTACCTTACAATCATAACCACAAATATCAAAATGGGCAACACTTCACTTTCCCTCCTTCAAAAAAACCCCCCTTTTACACCTTCTTCTTTTTTCCTCTGGCTTTCTAAGCTTTTTTGTTTGATTACACTGCCTTATAAATCATAAAGAAAATAAAAGTATATAGAAAATCCCTTATCCTATACCACCAAATCCACCAGTTGACCCTCATCTAAGTCAGCACATTTTTTTTTTAAGTTTATTTATTTATTTTGAGAAAGAGAAAGACAACATATGAGCAGGGGAGGGGCAGAGAGAGAGAATCCCAAGCAGGCCCCACACTGCCAGGGCAGAGCCCGACACGGGGCTTGAACCCAGGAACCATGAGATCATGACCTGAGCCAAAGTCAATGCTTAACTGACTGAACCCTATGTCAGCACTTTCTGCCCCCCCCCCCCCCCCCTCCAGGGATACAGTACCCCTGGCTTCCTTCTACACTGAATTCCCCCATAGGGCTTTCAGTTCTATCCTTTTTCTTCTTAAGAACTTCATTCTTTCAATAACCACCTTTACTACCATACCATCGATTTCTTCCTCTAGGATGGCCCATTCCTATCAATAACAAACATGCTCCTGAACTACGCTGTGTAATACAGAAATAACTACACACATGTGCCTGTTTAACTACATGAGAATTAAAATACATTAACAAAGTCAGTTGTGCTAGCCATACTTCAAGTGCTCAATAGCCACATGCTGTTTCTGATCTCTGTACTGGATGGTGCAGATTATACAATATTTCCATTACTGGGAAAAGTTCTATGGGACAGCACTGTTCTAAAATATCTTATTTTAAAAACTGATACTGCCTGATACTACATCCATACCAGGCTGTCACCTCATTTCTTTGCTCCTTTTAACAGCAGCACTTCTTTTTTTTTTTACTTTTTACATTTTTTTTTATTATTCTTTTTAAATTTTTATTTAGTTTATTTTTTTAATTTACATCCAAGTTAGTTAGCATATAGTGCAACAATGATTTCAGGAGTAGATTCCCTAGTGCCCCTTACCCATTTAGCCCATCCCCCCCTCCCACAACCCCTCCATAACCCTCTGTTTGTTCTCCATATTTATGAGTCTCTTCTGTTTTGTCCCCCTCCCTGTTTTTATATTATTTTTGTTTCCCTTCCCTTATGTTCATCTGTTTTGTCTCTTAAAGTCCTCATATGAGTGAAGTCATATGATTTTTGTCTTTCTCTAATTTCACTTAGCATAATACCCTCCAGTTCCATCCATGCAGCTGTAAATGGCAAGATTTCATTCTTTTTGATTGCTGAGTAATACTCCATTGTATATATATACCACCTCTTCTTTATCCATTCATCCATCGATGAATTTATATTTCCCCTATACCAATAGTAGGTGCTTCAATTCTAACATATGCAGAATAGAACTCTTGATTTGGGGGATTTTCCATCCTCAAACCTACATCAATACAACCTTAATCTTAACAAATGGTATCAGCATCTGCCTAGCTGAGAGGCAATACTTTTTCTCCTCTCCACTAATATATAATCCATCTCCGAAAATGTATCCCAAATATGTCCTTACCTCCATCTTCACTGCTACCTCTTTAGTCCTAGGCACTATTTCTCCCCACATAGATAACAACAGCCTCATCACTGGCTTTCTTTCTTTCATTCTCTCTAGAATGTGTTCTCCAGTAGCAAGCAGAATAATCTTTTAAAAACCTAAGTTTTAGGACACTGTACCTGCCTAAAAATTTTCTAATGCTTCCCACTGGATTAAAATTAAATCTAAACTTCTTGGTAAGACCAAAATCTCTGTATGATCTGGCCCCTACCATTCTCTGCAGCCTTTCCAGCCACTCATCCCTTTGTTGATTACACTCCAGCCACAGTAGCCTTTTCTTCTGTTCCTCACAACTCAAAATTAGTTCCAGCCACAGAACTTCTGCGCTAAGCATAAACTGTTCCTTTGCCCGAAACCCTCTCCTCCACGACTTTCATAAGGCTGGCTCCTTCATGTCATCAACGTTTCGATTTCCTTGAATATAATTTCCTTAGTGAATCTAAGGTAACCATCCATGTCTACCACATCACTTTGTTTTACTTCTATTATAGTAACGTCATGGATATTTTCTTAATTCTCAAGGTATTTAGTGCCTGTTTTTCCCCACTAGACTGTACACTCTTCGAGAACAGAGACACTGTCTGTCTTGCTTACTCTTATATCCTTAGTACCTTATTAGAATACCCGGCACAAAGTAGGAGCTCAAAAAATACAGGTTGAATAAATGCTTATATCATCTGCTATTCATACCTATATTTTAAAAGAACTGCTCAAATTCTAAACGGGGACAAGTTCTACCACATTTTCCTTAGTAAAGTTCAGTATTTTCCAATGATTTTATTCTGGTTTGTGTAAATAGCATTCATGGTCAGCATTCAATCTTGAAGAAATACTAAATTATATACATATGCTACCCATATTTGTAAAAGTTAAAAACCCTAACAGCTTGGAAACAACATAAAATTTAATGGCTTGGAAGCTCTGAAACTTACCCTCTGATAGCACTGAGGCAGAGTATTTTCCAACACTGGAGGGGTTCTCTGCATTAATATGCCAACAGATTCTCTTAAAAGAGGAATAACGCTAAAGAAAAGGAAGAAAACATTTATTAAATCCATTCTGACAATCCCATTCTGCAAGAAAGTAATAATATACCTCCCTATACTAGAACATAGTAAGATTTATCAGAATAATATGAAGAAGAAAGAATCTAGTCATTGTTCTAAATTTGTCCTGTGATCGGTAAGTTATTATTAAAAATAAAAGAGCTAGATAAAATGCACTAACATACGAAACACTGAACTATACTACTGAATAGTATTGAAGCATCAAAAATCTAAACATAGGAGTCATTCAACTGCTATTTAAAGCATTCTTTCAATTGACCAGAATCTTCCAATGTAATCTATAAAATATACAATGGCCAACTGGTCCTTATTGTTTATCAAATATTACATGTATGTATCTGAATAGTATTGTAAGGAAAAATACAAAAAAATTAATATGGTGTATTAGTTCGTTCATCCAATATTTTTACAGCCCAATTACATATCAATTATATATCTTTTGTTACCAGCTATATATCTTTCATTATTTAAAAAAATAGAAGAGAGGGGTGCCTGGGTGGCTCAGTTAAGTGTCTGACTCTGGCTCAGGTCATGATCTCACAGTTCGTGAGTTCGAACCCTGCGTCGGGCTCTGTGTGACAGCTCGGAGCCTGGAGCCTGCTTCAGATCCCATGTCTCCCTCTCTGTTCCTCCCTTGCTCGCACTCTGTCTCTTTCTCAAAAAAAAAAAAAAAAAATTAATAATAATAATAATAATAATAATAATAATAATAAATATAGATTTTAAAAATTTAAATAAAATAAAATAAAAAGTAGAGAAGCCTCAATATAACCACAGATCTAGTGCATCAGCACCTTTAGTGACAGGGTCTGAATGTCTGTGTGTATTGCTGTAGCCAGTCCTCCACCAGTATTTGGAAATCACTACTTTAAGCTCTTTGGATGGTTAAATGTCCACAAAACAACTAACAGTACAATGATGAGGGTGACTCTACTGCAGTAGTTCTCTTAACTATCTAGACATCAAATTCACCTTAGAGTCTTATTTGTTTTCATTTCTGACAGATTAAATCAGAATCTTTGAAGGGAAGTCAAGGCATCTGTTCTCATTTGTTTACTATTTTTAAAAGTTTTTATTTATTTATCTTGAGGGGGAGAGAGAGAGAGAGACAGCACAAAGAGGGCAGGGGCAGAGAGAGGAGAGAGGAGAATCCCAAGTAGGCTCCATGCTGTCAGTGTGGAGCCCGATACGGAGCTCAAACTCACAAACCGTGAGATCATGAGCTGAGTTGATACCAAGAGGTGGACACTCAAGCAACTGAGCCACCCAGGTATTCCACGGCATATGTTTTTAAAAAGCTCTCCACATGATTCCAGTGGGTCAGGGTGGCCAGGCACAGCTCTACTGCTTGAAGCAGACTGAGAGGAGGTCAGAAAAAGCTTTACTGCACTAATAACTTAAGCCAGTGCTCTTTTTTAAATGTGGACAATCTCAAAATTTCCAAAGTAAAATCCCTTCTAGTTACAGCTGTAGGAGACAGAGACAAAAGAAACATATATTTCAAGATAGGCAGAAGTTGAAATGTACCTTAAATATTAGTGATATTTCTTTTTTTTTTTTTAAGTTTTGTTTTTATTTAAGTAATCTCTACATCTGATGTGGTGCTTGAATTCACAACTCCAAAATCAAGAGTCACGTACTCCTCTGTTTGAGCCAGCCAGGCACCCCCCAAAATTAGTGATGTTTCTGACAGGTGGAAAGGAAGAGGAGACATTCAAAGAACAAAGACAATGAGAACAGAGAGGATGCTTGTCTTCCTCACAATTCCCAAGGAGGCCTAGTAAAGTGCTGGTTCCAAAGTCAGCCCACAATAAATACTTGTTAGTTAAATCAATGATAGATAAGCAAATATTAGATGTTTTAGAATCTAGATTAAAGATAGGAAATGGGCAGAAGGAAGCAATTACGAGACTGTTCCCACACGTTAAGTGCACAGTGATAACTACTTGGATAATGAAAATAAGATAGGAACAGAGCTAGGAACAGAGATAACTAGGAAAATTAAACAGATATGGAGAGATATAACTGGTGTCTAACTGGATGTAGTGAAGAAATAGTGAAGTGACACCAAGGACAAGTCCAAAAGACAAAAAGCATGGAGGGAATGGCAGTAGTGAAGATGAAAACTCAGTGTAGACAGGAGGTTAAGTCACATTCAAGTGAAAATATTCTTTAGTCAGATTAAGAGCTAAGTACGAATAATTAGATGCCACCTTTAATTCCTTCTTCTCCCTTTAAACCCCCATGCTCTAAATCACTAAGTTCTCAAGATTTAACATCCTAAATCTCTCTTGCCTCCATCCTTGTCATTCTACTACACTTGTCTACAATAATCTCTACATCTTCACTTGGATTATTATAATAGTTTCCTAGCGGGCCATTTTTGCCTCTAGTCTTACTTCAAGTCCATTGTGATAAGCAGCTTCAAAGATGGATCCCAATGGCCCATGCCTCCCTACTATTCATGTTCTTGTGCAATCCCGTACTCTTGAGTGTGGGCTGGACCTAGTGACTTGAATACAGCACAGCAAAAGTGGGACATGGCACTTCTAAAATCAGGTTAAAAGACTCTGGCTTCCATCTTGTTCGCCCTGCTCTCTTACGCTCTCACTTTGCTCACAGCTGTCATGTTGTGACCTGTTCTAAGGAAAAGCCCAAGTGACAAGCAACTGAGGGATGCCTCCTTGGAGGAACTGAGACCCTCAGTCCAGTAGTCCAAAAGGAACTCAGTACTTTCAACAACCACTTCAGTGAGCTTAGAAGTGGATTCTCCCCCAAATGAACCTTAGAATGACTGTAGCCCTGGCTGACACCTTGACTGCCATCTTGTGAGTGACTGAGCCAAGGATCCTCACTGACTATGACCAGGTTCCTGAACCAAAACTGTAAGATAATGCCCATTATTTTAGCTACTAGGTTTTTTTTTTATTTGTTATGCATTCTTAGATAGCTAATACAACCATTCTTTTTAAAACTATTAGACTATCTAAAATCAGTATCTGACCCTATTATCCCTTCCCCATTAAAAAAAAATCCCTTAAAAGCTCCCCACTGCCTAGGGGATTAAATGTAAGCTCTTCAACATGGTATATTTTTGGATCTGCCCTGCTTAGCTTCACATCCTATCAATCCTTGCTTCACATTTTAAGCCCTCAAACCAAACATACTTGCACTTTACTTTTAGCTGTTTCTTCTTTTCATGCTTACTCATGCTGTCACTTCTGCCTAGAATGTCCCTAAACTGCCTTGTAGTCTGGCTTCTATTCCTTCTCTAAAATCTCAAGTGTCACCCCTTCTAGGGTATATTTCCTGATCCCAAACTGTTCTCTCAACTGTACGAAATGTCCTTCTGTGCTCCTTAAAAAAAAAAAAAATCTGCGCTACCTATGGCAACGTTAGAGCAACTAGAAGTGGGGTTAAGGATTTTTACAGCAAAAGAATATTGGTTATGCCTTCATGTAACCTGAAGAGCAGTGTCTGTTTCTATCTACTGTGCTGTTATTATTATACAGGTGAGGATGCCCTGGGTTTATAAAAAAGGCAAAGAAAAACATGTTGGTAGACTCACAGGCTACAATTCAACCATCATAACATTTTTCTTTCCCCTCTCCATTATTTCTCAAGAAAAAGAAAGGACCAGTCACAGAATATTTTTACAAACTAACTTACAATTTTTATGTTTTCCTACTTTCCTTACTGTACTTTTCAGAAAGTGAGGCACAAAAATGGTTCTGCTATAATGAAAGTTTGAGAAAAAAGAGGTTTTTTTTTTCCTATGTACCTCTTAGAACCACACAGAAAAAATTAGCTATTTTGATCATTTCTTCTTCACTCTTTATCCCAAGGAACTGCTAATAATGCCTAAAGATATCTGAGGTAGAAAATGGACTCATGATACTTGGGTTCTAATTCTGCCATTAAATAACTCTGGACAAATTGTATAGCCTTCCAGAGCACCAATTTTCTCATCTGTAAAATGAGGAAGTGGATTAAATATCTAGGCAATTCCTTCCATCTTCATTTTTCATTCCATAAGGAAAAAAATGGTCAAACTACAAGGAATACTAGTGCAAGAATATATCTGGAAATGAAAGAAAATGTTACATATATATACATCTGTATATATGTATATCAAGCATCACAAAATGAGGAGAGATCTACTTGGCAAACTGATTTACTCCTGCAAATGGATTTTATTAAGCAAGCAATATGAATAAGCAACTATTGAACTATTTGGTATCATATTTCCTAGAACTAGATGGAATCTTACTCCAGATTTGGAAATGATGGTCTAGAACACCAAAGGAACTTGCTGAAGGACACAGCTAGTGAGTAGGAGAGCTAGAATAAAAAGACCAAGACTTTGGACTCCAAATTCAATTTTGAAAAGTTCAAATCAACATTTATTATATGCCTACTATGAGCCAAGCATGTGCTAGGCACTGGAAATAAAACGATAAATAATACACAATAGCTACTTTAATGGAATCCACAACTTTTGAAAAAGCCTATAGAGAGGTCACTGGAAATCAGGCAACACACACTCATTCAGGGCCCAGCATTTGGAAGAAGGTGCATATGAATGGAAAACAACTAGAGACGATGCCTGTATCCATTTTCATTTCCCATGAACTTCTGGTGAACAGTTTCCTTTATTAATGTGTTGGTAACTTACTTTTAAATATCCCTTTTAAAATAGAGAAAAATGGGCAAAAATAGAAAAGAATACAGACCTTACTGTAGCAGAAGGCAAACACTATGAGCAATGATATTATTAAACAGCAGATGTGAAACATCTTTTTGCAAATGACTTTTAAAATACAGTGTTTTAGGGGGCGCCTGGGTGGCTCAGTTGGTTAAGGGTCCGACTTCAGCTCAGGTCATGATCTCACAGTTTGTGGGTTCGAGCCCCGTGTCGGGCTCTGTGCTGACAGCTCAGAGCCTGAAGCCTGCTTCAGATTCTGTGTCTCCCTTTCTCTCTGCCCTTTGCCTGCTCACACTCTGTCTCTCTCTCTCAAAAATAAACAAACATTAAAAAAATTTTTTTTTAAATATAATGTTTTAGAATACCTAGGCATAGTCTAGTTTTTCTAATTTTTGTGTTAGCTAAAACACAGTAAGTAAGAGATGACTGAGTCTAATCTATAATAATCCTTGAAGAGATCAGCCTTAAAACCTTAAGGACATTTCCCCAACACAGTCTCTTAATAAGGCACCCAGAACAACCATCTACAAATTTATCCAAACCTTTGTTCAACTTTTTATGTCTATATTCCATGTATGTTGCTTCCCAAAGCCAGCTATGCCTTGCCATCACATTTGTTTAAAAAAGGAGGAGGAGGAGGGGGGTGGGAAGGAAGGAAGGATGGATGGACTAGTATTTCCTCTTTTCTCATAAAATTCATTTATTCACATGTGGCTTAGTTTGAGGATTCTAGAACTGGTGAAGAAGTTCCATGATCACAGATAACACACTATTAGAATTAACAGGGAATTTAGAAATCATTTACTTTAACACTCAATTTAAGAATCATAATGCGAATAAACATTTTAATAAAATTAATTTTAAAATAACTAAATAAAAGATATCAATGATATAAGGAAATAATATATAACAGCGGGTTTTTTTTTTTGTAAGGGTCAATGAGGTGTTTATTGATTTTGCTATATTATAAGATTTGAAATGGCTGCCTGCTTCAGTAGAAATTTAATAAAATGTTTATATTCAGCAGCAGCAAGCATTTCGCCAAAGCACATGGATGTGTCACACTAATTCTGTCTAATAGGAATTCTAAAATCATGTAAGGATTTCAGAGGTAACTAGAAGTAGGTCATGAAACTGTGGAAGAGAGAGAAAGGTACTTGCTAAACCTTTCAGCAATTCAGAACCAAGGTCAATTTCTGTAACAATTTCAAAGATCATAAAAATGTAAAAGAAACTTGCAGAAACTTTATTTTTGCTTTTTAAAATTGTGTTTAGCTCAGGAGTTTGCGTCCATATTTTTCTGATTAACTATCGTAATGGGAAATCATAAAACAGATTTTAGCATGGATCTATCTACCCATAATGAAAGGATACTGGGAAAAAGACAAGCTTAGCAAATTCCTGACTGAGCTAACACTTAGAGCTTCATCCAAACCCAAAGAGGAAGCATTTGGAAACAATTAGAGGTTCACTTCTGGTTGACTAACTCAATTCTAACTTTAACAATGAAACACCATTTTCCTAACATATATAAAAGGCATGAGTCATTAGGTATATGAGTTTACCAGTAAAACAGGGTAATGGTTTTATTCTTCAAAAGCTGAAGGTAAATCAAGTTTATAATCATATAGTCATAAACATAAAATTAATGTGAAAGTTTAAATGCTGGCAGATTAAATAAGCAATAGTTATTACTCTTTATTGCCAGTAACTTTGCAAATGAAAATATACTCAAATCTTACTTTGGAAGCAGCTTTTAGTGAAAGTCTCACCATTTCAACAGTAAATTATCTAGCCATAATTATGAATAAGCCAAACAAAATAAAAGGGTATACATTATGAAAACTTCTGAAGAACAGACTAGTGATAATCATAATGCTTAGCAATAAAACATTTCAGAGGGCTGAAACTATTACTTAGATCTGAGAATAAACACCTATAATAATAATTAAAACATAATTACTGATTCAACTTTTTGAATTGGCTTATGGGCTCAGTCCTTGGGCATATTATCAGGGGTTCTTATAATCTACAAACATAGATATAGATAGTTGCACTTTTTGAAGAACCCATATATTGGAAGGTCTGGTATGTGCCACACACTTGAAAATATTTACTGGACAAATAGCCAAAGAAAACTGACCCCAAATTGAAATGTACTCTATGTTTAGACACAGTGATCCTATGGCAAGCTGTAAATATGCAGTCATATTTGCCTAAAAACAATTATTTCATACTGATGAACAATTACCTTAGTTAACCCAGAATTCCATAAGCCTAATATAGAAGAGATAATCCCAAACCACAGGGATTGTGGTGTACCTTATAATTATACAGAATTTCAAAACCTATGGCTTAAATCAATGCACATTTACAGAGTACCTACTTTACTCAATAACGGTGATAATAAGATACCCTAAAATATGCCTAGAACTCAGAGCCAAAGTCATGAAAAGGTCATCCTTTATTTCTTAAACTTCTGGAACTTAATTATAACACCTAATGCATCTGGTCTTTGGACCAAAAGCATTAGTAAATACTGCCAAATCAGTAAATAATTAGTAATGTCTTTGTTTAGACAACACCTAATAGTTTTTAAAGTCCTTTCGTAAATTTTTTCTAATTTGATCCTCACACCAGCCTTAAGTTAGTAACCTTAAGAAAAATATCCCATTTTGGAATAATCGAATGTCAGATGCAGAGATCACTTAGGCCAACTCTCTCATTTTACAGAAGAGGAAACCGGCTCAGAGACGTTAAGACAACTCGCTCTCTGTTACACACTGCGAAGAGGCAGAGTTGGATGTGCTGATTCTAACACTAACGCTCTCTGCACGGCACTGTGGTGCCTTATCATGATGAAGTCCTCCAGGGTCAGAGATCATGGCATGTTCTTTTTATTCCCAGTGCCCAGCACAGTACTTGGAATATAATAAGCACTGAACACATATCTGCTGAATGTTTAATGTGTTTAAAAATTTTAAACACTAGTGGAAGATAATAAGAATATAGAATAGCCCTTGTTTGATGTGACTTTCAACCCGTCAAAATAATAGATAAATAGGAAAAGAATAAAGTTGCCCTCAACTTAGTTATTCCCCAGAAGAATTTCTATAAATAGAAGCAAAAGTTTCTTATTCTCTGTTCAAGTACGGGTGAGAAAGAATGACACTTCAGCAGGAGCAATCACCATTCCCAATTCTTGATTTGTAACTTCTTAATACAAGTTCTTTTCTTCATTTTCATGAAAAAGAAACTAAAATCACACCAGCAATATAAGAAAAAAAATATTAATGATCTATTAATGATCTATTCTGTATCCATAAGGAACAAAGGTGTAGGTAAAGAAGAAAAATGAATGCAAATTCACACTGATATCCTGTCAAGAGGTTGAGAATTGGGACGAGACAATAGAATCAATGAAGTAAGAGGGCAAAAGTTCTACAAAATATACAGTTTTGAGAAGACTTTTGAGAAGACTGAAAAAATTCACGTTATTTGTATTAAATATGGTAACATTTGTACTGAAAAGATAATGTGATCTGGAAGAACCGCCCCACTACTTCTGTAACCCATTTAAAGCAGTAGCTAGACTAGGATGGGCAAAAGCAAGAGATAACGTACTTCAAGGAAATCTGCATTTAAAAAAATTTTATTATTGGAGGCAGAGAGAGAGAAAGAGATAGCGCACAAGCAGGGGAGAGAGGCTGAGGGAGAGAGAGAGAGAATCCTATGCAGGCTCCCCATTCAGCACAGAGCCCGATGTGGGGCTCAATCCCATGACCCTTGGATCATGACCTGAGCTAAAAATCAAGAGTCAGACGCTCCACCAACTGAGCCACTAGGCGCCCCCATTTTTAAAACAGTATAGAAGTGAAGACACAGGATCTTGTTTAGAAAAACCAAATAAGATGGCAAGAAATATTGATCACAATTATTAAAATCAAATTAATTATCATTCAGATAGCTTCAGTGATCACAAGTTTTAACTGAGAACAAAAAGGCCTTGTGGTCAGCAAGAAAAATCCAAAAGGAATAGAACCAAAGTGCTGATTATCTCTAGGTTCAACAAAGCTATTAGGAATCTGAGCTAAAATGGGTCTGTCTGGTTTAAGTTAAAAAATGGTATACCTGTAACTGATTCAATCTATGTGGTATTCAAACCTTAACATTTCCTCACCATACAGTGATAGAGCTTTGCCTCTAGATGGCTGAATGTGTTCCTCTGAAGAAATCTAGCAGCCAGGAAGGATACCACAGAGAAGTAAAAAGGGGCACTGTTACCATGCAGCAACTCCTGTGCCCTCCTAACTGATGGAGGCAGTCCATACAATGAACTGTATCTCTTTTATTCTCTCCTTCCTTTCTCTTTTTCCCCTAGTTGATAATGAATGAATGAGGGTCAGTTAAGGGGGGGGGGGGGGGGGGGGGGGGAGGGGAGGAGAGGGAAGGGCATGTTATCATCATAGGAGAGAAACCATGTAAGTGAATGGTGCCTGCTATCCAACAGCATTCCTTTGGGGAAGGAAGGTAGGCAGGCAATTAACACTCATACAGTGCTTCCCATTTTTTTGCCAATTTGTTCTAGACTTTATATATCTTAATCCATTTAATCCATACATAGCAAATTATGAGGTAGGTATTACTATTAACCCCATTCTAAAAATGAAAAATAGAGGAACAGAGAGGCTAGGTGACTTGCCTAAGGTCACACAGCTAAATGGTGAAACGAGGATTTGAACCCAGGCACTTTGGCTCCATAGCAAATGCTCTTAACCACTCTGCATTATTTCCTCCAATGAAGTCATCAAAGTGGCTTTGCTAGCGATCACAAAGTGCCTTTGCCTATAGGAGAGTTCTGACTTTAGGAAAAGCTGATCTTCAAAGCGTACAGGATGTCTGGACCACAGAAAGAAATTTAAAAGCTCAGGAAAAGATGAGCAGTAGTAACAATATGAATGTTACTGCTGACTGGTATTGTCAAAATTTGAATAGAAGCAAATCCCTAGTTACCATTATGGACCCATCTTCAATGATAACTTCCAAAGTCACGTGTTTGTGAGAAGTAAACCAAACATGGGAAATACAGAGCAAAGGCAAAAAGACTTTTATTTAATTGTTTACCCAAATTAAACTTTTAAAATACCACTGTGAGAACAGATCTTTTATTGAATATCTCAAGGTAGGTTTCTAATTGCTACATTATGTTGCATGCTGACGACATGAAAATACTTAGCTGCTGAGACAGGGATAGAAATCATGTTTTGCAAGCATTAATTAAGCAAGAGAACAGAGTAACTTAAGTGCAGGCTATAGCTAGTAGAGGAGAGTTAGAAATTGACTACACACAAATTAACAATGAACATTAAAATTAACCAAAGGGGACTATTATTTTTTTTTTTGGCAACAAGTGAAAAATAGTAAAAAAAGAGTAAGAGTGAATGAGTGAATCAGAGTTGAAAAAACTTCATGTGGTTTCCATTTTAAAAATTTACTTTTACTTTTTGAATGAAATCTTGCCATTTGCAACAATGTAGATGGAACTGGAATGTATTATGCAAAGTAAAATAAGTCAGTCAGAGAAAGACAAATATATTTCATTTATATGTGGAATTTAAGAAACAAAACAGATGAACATAGGAGAAGGGAAGGAAAAATAAAATAAAAACAGAGAGGGAGGCAAATCATAAGAGGCTTTTAACCATAGAGAAAAAAACTGAGGGTTGCTGGAGGGGAGGTGGGTGGGGTGATGGGCTAATGAGTGATGGGCATTAAGGAGGGCACTTCTTGGGATGAGCACTGGGTGTTATATGTAAATAATGAATCACTAAATTCTACGCTGAACCTCCCCCCGCCAAAAAAAAAAAAACAAAAAAACAAACAAAAAAAACCCCCAGAAAACAAAGCAAACAAAAAAACTATATGAGGCACACAAGAATGAAAAATAACAGTGTTTGAATTATAAATATATTGCTACCCAAACAGAACAAATCCAGAATCCTTCAAAGACTAAGAAACAATACTTTACCCACTTTCCACTCCTGGAAGACACTGTAATCCATATCGATAACTGGTCCTTGTATATGATGCTGACCACCTTTTAGAGTTTAGAAACTGTTTACCTTTCCATTAACAATTATAATCTGTTACATGAGATCAAGTCAGACTAATAACCCCAAGAAAACAAATGCTTACAGATAAGAAAAGGTTGGTAATCGCCCCTTGCTTCCTGGAAGAGTCCCCTGCATGTGATGTACTAGAAGTGCAAGACAAAGGAGCCTGATAGAAATGTAGCTTTACCACACAGAAAACAAATAGGAAAGTAGAATTTGCCATTTCAGGGCAAGAGATACAGATATAACAGTATCTTGTAGGAAGATGGAAATTGCTCAGAGGCTACAAACCAACCTGTTCTCCTTACAAGGAAGACTTGTCTAACTCCACCAGAGATCCATTTCCCCTTCTTCTGGACAAATGCCACTTTTTGAATATGTTCCTCCTCTTAACAGAATGCACAATCAGAAAATAAAGCAAACTAAAAGTGAACTTAACAAAAGCATAGCCACCTCATGAATGCATGAAAACAAAACCCATGAAAACTTCATGAAGATTAAATGGCTAAGAGATTGCTTCTGATTTTTTTTTCCCAATGGCAGAAATAAGAAGGAAAAGTTTTGTTATGTTTTAAATGCTTGGGATTTTTACTAGACAGTCTATAAATATTTTTTATTTAAAAAATTTACTTATAGTTTGTATTGTATTTTTTTTTACATTTTTATTTTAATTCCAGTTAGCTAACATACAGTGTTATATTCGTTTCAGGTATACAATATAGTGATTCAACAATTCTATACATTCCTCGGTGCTCATCGTAAGTGTACTCTTAATCCCCCCACCCTAATTTTTTTAAAGGCTAAAAGTGTCAACAATTCCAAAGTCAAAAGTATATCTAAAAAAATATATTCAAAGTCTCACTTCTAATTCCTTCTCTCTGCCTAGAAGTAAACATATTATATTTGCTTTAGGTTTATTCTTGAGTTTCTTTTGGAAATTTATAAGAAAACATGCACATTATACATGTATCTCTTCTCCTTCTTCTAAGAAAGGTAGCAGTGCTACCTTTTACATGTCTTTTACTATACACCTATACAGCATGTAGTACATTTCAAGTGTTTTTTTACATTTTTTTTTTTAAGTTTATTGATTTATTTTGAGAGAGAGAGCGTGCACAGGTAGGGTAGGGGCAGAGAGAAAGAGAGAGAAGGAGAATACCAAGAAGGCTCTATGCTGTCAGCACAGAGCCTGATGCAGGGCTCAAACTCACAAACCAGGAGATCAGGAGTCGGACGCTTAGCCGACTGAGCCACCCAGGTGCCCCTCAAGTTTTTTTTTTTTAATAATGTATCTTGAAAATCACATATTACCACATAGAGGTCTTCCTCATTCTTTTTTTATTATTATGATAAAAAACACATAACATTAAGTTTATTGGCTTAAACGTTTTTTAGTAACAGGAGTGTTAACTTCATTGTGCAAAATTGCTCTGTAACTTTTCATGCTGTTACACTGAAATTCTATACCCATTAAACACTAATTTCTCCTCCTCTCTCTTCAGCCCTTGCCAACCACCTTTCTACTTTGTTTCTATAATTTTGACTACTTTACATATTTCATCTGAATGGACTCATATATTGTTTGCCTCTTTTGGATTGGCTTATTTTGTTCAGCATAAAATCAAAATTCATCTATGTTTTAGCACATGACAGCATTTCCTTCTTTTTAAAGACTGCCTACCCAACACATTCAATGTGTGTTATAGAGAGACTGCCTTTTCCCCACTGTAGAGTCTTGGCACTCTTGCCAAAAATCATTTGGTTATATATGAAAAGGTTTATTCCTGGGCTATTTATTTGTTCCATTGGTCTATGTGCCTATCTTTATGCCAGGACCACATAATAGCTGTTGCTTTGTAGTACATTTTAAAATGTGGAAGTGTGATGCCTCCTTCTTTCTCAAGATTGTTTTGTCTAGTCATGGTCCTTTGAGATTCTATACAAATCTTGGGACTATTTTCCAGCAAAAAAATGTCATTGGGATTTTAATAGAGAATCCATTGAATCTGTAGATCATTTTGGGTAGTATACACATTTAAACAATATTAAGTTCTGATCCATAAACAAGAAGTCTTTCCTTTTTCTTATCTTTTTTGATTTCCTTACCAATGTTTTGTAGCTTTCAGTGTACAAGTCTTTTGTTTCCTTGGTAAAGTTTATTCCTAAGTACTTTATCCTTTTTGAGGCTATAATAAATGGAATTATTTTCTAAATTTCATTTTTGGCTTGGTCATTGTTAGTATTTAAGAAAAACAACTGAGTTTTCAGTGTAGATTTTGTATTCTGATACTTTGCTAAATTCTTTTATTAGCTCTAACAGCTTTTTGATGGAATCTTTAGGGTTTTCTACATAGAAGAACAAATCATGTATGAACAGATCATTTTAATTCCTGATTAATTACAGGAATTTAATTAATTAATTAAATTCCTGATTAATTATTAATTAATAATTACATATTTTCAATCTGTATGCCTTTATTTCTTTTTCTTGTCTGATTCCTCTGGCTAGAATTTTCAGTACTATGGTGAATAGTAGTGGTGAAATTGGGCATGCCTATTTCGTTCTTGAGCTTAGAAGAAAAGTTTTCAGTCTTTCCCCACTGAGTATGATGTTGGTTTTTATATATGGCTTTTATTACTGAGGTAGTTTCCTTCTTTTCTTAGTTTGTTAAATGTTTCCACCATGAAAGGCTGTTGAACTTTATCACATGATTTCTCTGCATTGATTGAGATGATGTCTTTTTTCTTTCACTTTGTCCATTTGATATGTAACATCAATTGATTTTCATGTGTTGAACCATCCTTGCATTCCAAGTGTAAATCCCACCTGCTCATGATGTAAGACACTTTTAAAGTGCTGTTGAATTCATTTTGCCTAATATTTGTTTAGGATTTTTGTGTCAATGTTCATGAGGAATATTGGTCTATAGTTTTCTTTTCCTGTCCTGTTTTTGTCTGGTTTCAGAACCTGGGTAATTCTTGTCTCACAGAATGAGTTTCGGAGTCTCCTCTCCGCTTTAATTCTTTGGAAGAGTTTAAAAAAGAATTGGTTTGAATTCTTCTCTAAATGCTTGGTAGAATTCACCAGTAAATTCATCTGGTTCTGTGCTTTTTCCTGTTGTTGAGAAATTTTTTATTAGTGCTTCAATTCTTTAATTACTGGTTCCTCACTAGTTATAGGTTTGTTCAGATTTTTTTATTTCTTCATGATTCAGTCTTGGTAGGCTGGACATTTCTAGAAATATATCCATTTCTTATAAGTTTTCCAATTTGTTGGCATATATTATTCATAGTAGCTCCTTATATTTCTTTTTTATTTATGTGATATCCGTTATAATGTCTCCTCTTTTGTTTCTATTTTAGATATTTGAGTCTTCTTTCTTCTTAGTTAGGGTGTCTAGCTAAGGGTTTGTCAATTTTGTTGATCTTTTCAAAAAAACCAATTCTGGGTGTTTTTTTTTTTAATTTTTTTTTTTCAACGTTTATTTATTTTTGGGACAGAGAGAGACAGAGCATGAACGGGGGGAGGGGCAGAGAGAGAGGGAGACACAGAATCGGAAACAGGCTCCAGGCTCCGAGCCATCAGCCCAGAGCCTGACGCGGGGCTCGAACTCACGGACCGCGAGATCGTGACCTGGCTGAAGTCAGACGCTTAACCGACTGCGCCACCCAGGCGCCCCCAATTCTGGGTTTTGTTGACATTTTCTGTAGTTTTTCTATTCTCTATTTCACTTATCTCTGCTCCAATCTTTATTATTTCCTTCTTTTGCTGACTTTCAGTTTAGATCTTCTTTTTCTAGTTCCTTATGATGTAAGGTTAGGTTGTTGACTTGAGTTTTTTTAAATGTAGGCATTTATCACTATGAAGTTCCCTCTTACTACTGCTTTCACTGTATCCCATAAGTTTTGACATGTTGTGTTTTTGTTTTCATTTATCCCCCGATATTTTCTAAATTCCTTTGTAATTTCTTCTTTGACCCACTGGTTGTTAGAGTATGTTACTTAATTTCCACATAGTTTTGGATTTTTGTGTTTTCCTTCTGCTAGTGATTTCCAGTTTTATTCCATTGTGATTAGAGAAGATATTTTGTGTAATTTTAATCATCTAAAATTTGTTAGGACTTTTTTTGTTACCTAACATGTAGTCTAATTGTTCCATGTTTGCTTGAGAAGAATGTGCATTCTGCTATTATTGGGTGGAACGGTCTGTATTTGTCTCTTAAGCCCAAATGGTCTACAGTGTTGTTCAAGACTACTCTTTCCTTATTGATCTTCTACTTGATTGCTTTATCTGTAACTGAAAACGAGGTACAATGTCCTTCTTTGCCTTTTGTTGTAGTTTTTGTCTTAGAGTCCCTTTTCCCTGATATAAGTATGGCCACTCTAATCTCTTTAGGTTCCTGTTTGCACTGAGTATCTTTTTCTACCTTTTCACTTTTAGTCTATAAATTTAGATCTACAGTGAATCTCCTGTAAGCAAAACAAAACTGGATCATGTTTTCATTTGTTTTTTTTTAATACTCATTCAGCCAGTCTATGTCTTTTTTTTTTTTTTTTTAATGTTTATTTATTTTTGAGAGGGAGACAGAGCGTGAACAGGGGAGGGGCAGAGAGTGAGGGAGACAGAATCTGAAGCAGGCTCCAGGCTCTGAGCTGTCAGCACATAGCCCAATACGGGGCTCCAATTCAGAAACCTTGAGATAATGACAAAAGCCAAAGTCAGCCACTTAACCGACTGAGCCCCCAGGCGCCCCCAGTCCATGTCTTTTAACAGCTATGCTTAATCTGTTTACATTTAAAAGTAATTACTTTAAATGTAAGGACTTGTATGAAAGGACTTACAATTGCCATTTGTTCCTTGTTTTCTGTCTTTTAGCTTTTTGTCATTTTTTTTCTCTCTTCTTCGTGTTTCACTGATTTTTCTATAGTGACATGTTTTGATTCACTTCTCATTTCCCTCTCTGTATAAATATCCTATAGCTATTTTCTTCGTGGTTATTATGGCATGTGACAAGTTGTTGCTTTCAAGACTCTCACTTTACATGTGACATCTGACAGTATAGTTATGATGTGTCTCAGTGTATATCTCTTTAGATTTACCCTAGTTCTTTTGAGTTTCTTGAATTTGTATATCCATTTCTCTTCTTAATTTTGAGAAACTTTTGGCCATTGTTTCTTCAAATAGATTCCCTGTTCCTTTCTTTCTTTACTTTCTGAGACTCCCATAATTTGTATATTGTTTTTCTGGTCCATAAATCTCTCAAGCTCTCTTCATTTTTCATTTTTGGGCTCCCCTGCTTCAGTAACTTTTGAAAGTCCTATGTTTAAGTTCATTGATTCTATCTTCTGTCTGGTCAAATCTACTATTGAGTCCTGACAGTGAATTTTTCAATTTTGTACTGTTATTCTTTAGTTGCAGAATTTCTTTGGCTCTTCTTCATAGTTTCTATCTCTTTGTTCATACTCTCATTTTGTTCATGCATCATTTTCCTAATTTTGTTTACTTGTCTATCTGTGCTGTTTTTTTTTTTTAATTTAATTAGGTATCCTTAAGATGGTAATTTTGAATTCTTTACCTGTCAATTCACATCTCCTTTTTTTTAGATTTGGTTTCTGGAGATCTAATTTGTTCCTTTAAACATATTATAGTTGGCTGTTTCTCTGTAGGTCTTGTTTTTTGTTGCTGGGATTTGGGGATCTGAAGAATCGACCAACTCTTCAGACTTTGTAGTCTGGCTTCATACAAGGATGGCTTTCTCTATCCAGCGTGCTAGAGATTCTGGACACCTCAAAGGTCTTTTCCAGGTATGTGTCCTCTATGTGTTTTTGCAAGTAATCTGTCCTATTTGAAGATGTTTGTTGGCTTCTGCTCAGGAGCTCTCCCTTGTGTGTCTGTAACATTGCCAATGGCTGGCTACACGAAATCACAGTCCAGGGACTCCATCTAGTGTCTGTCTATGGTACTGCAGACTCTAATGCACTGTTGCTGTTTTCAGGGGTGCTCAAATTGTCACCCTGTTTCTGTCCATACATGCATACCAGCAAGAATGACACTCTCAGGCAGCACCCCCTACCCTGAAAAAGCCAGCTGGAAGTATGTTCAACTCCTTTTCCTCTCCAGGGAGAATATGGTAGTTGGAGTTTTCCTCGCAAAATGTGTGAAGGGTGGGGGTAGAGCGGGAATGTGCTAACAAGAGTGGAAAGTATCACCTATTTCCTACCAAGCCTCCATGTAGTTGGCTTCCCACTAGCCTGGGGTGCAGGAACCCTTGAACCAGTTTCAGGATTTCTACAGATGTATTTTGTCAGTTTGTTGTGTTAAATTTCTGTCTCCAAGGAAGAAAGAGAATCTAGCACTTCCTATCCTGCCATCTTGCTGATGTCACTGCCCTCCCCCAACTTATTTTAATCATTCTTGATACTGTCAATGTTCTTTCTGCAGAGATAATACCATTCTCATTTCTATCAGCAATGTTCTGCCTATTTTACTTATAGTCTTGACAAAAGATTATGCAAACTTTGACTATTTATCCACCTGATAGATAAGAGGTGGTGTCTCAAGGTAGTTTTAATTTGCATTTCTTTTTAATGAGTGAGGCCGAACTACTTTTATATGTTTAAAAGTCACTTGTATTTCTTTTCATGTAAATTAAATGAACTTACACTTTTGCCCATTTGTTTATCGGCTATTAGTCTTAATTTTTTTTAGGAGCTCTCTGTTAGGGAGGTTAGCCTTTCAAGTTGTAAGTGGCAAATACTTATCAGTTTATTACACCTTCGACTTCACTTTTGTTTTGTTTTTGTTTTTTACGTCATAAAACCAGTGTTTTCTTTCTAAAGCTCTGCCATATGTCTCCAGAGGGTGCCAATGATCACCTGCCACCCTGTGACACCAGGCTGTCCACATAGCTGGCAAACAGAGTCTGGCCACCAGCAGACCAGCCCAGAGAGGCACAATGGGGTGGCTCTGCCTTGCTGCTGGAACTGATAACGTTCTGCTTCAGTTCATCTACAATGATCTTGTCTTCCAAGTCCCAGATCTTGATGTGGGAGCCCATGGCAGCACAGAGTAAGTATCAGCTAGGACTGAAGCATGGCGCATGAGGATGTCCCCAGCACCTCGCATATAAAGGTGCTTGTCTTCATTGAGGTCCCACAGCATGACTTGGCCATCCTTGCCCCCAGTAGCACAGAGGGATCCACCTGGAGTGACACAGTGTTTGGGGAGCCAGTGTGCCTGATAGGATTGGTCCTCAGCTTGCAGTTTGCCGGTCCCACACTTGACCAACTTGTCCCAGCCACAGGTGACAATGATGGGATTGCTGCTACTGGGTGAAAAGCACACACAAGACACCCACTCCAAATGGCTTTCATCCTGGACAGTATATTTGTATACACACCGTGTACTCCACAGCTTGATGGTTTTATCTCAGGAGCCAGAGACAATTTGCTGGTTGTCAGAGGGTAAGGCCACACTCAGCACATCCTTGGTATGGCCTACAAATATGTTGTGGTGGTACACGTTGTGAGATCCCAAAGACAAAGAACAAACTGAGAGAGCAAACTGGCCACGTGAGGAGACGACCACATCACTAACAAAGTTGGAATGACCCTGAAGAGCATGCTGTGGAATGCCCTCATCCCTGGTCAGCTTCCACACGATAATGGTCTTATCTTGAGAGGCAGCCATAGTTAGTCTCATCCCTGGTCAGCTTCCACATGATGATGGTCTTATCTCAACAGGCAGGTAGCATCATGTCCAGGAACTGGGGAGTGGTGGCAAACTGGGTCACTCAGCTATTGTGGCCTTTGAGGGTGCCACAAAGTGTCATCTGGTCAGTCATGGCAGCAGTGTGTGCAGGTGTCGCTGCGTCAGCAAGAATGGAGTTGGACAGCTCAGAAAGACTAGCACCACAGCCACTCCTGCCACGGCCCTGCTGAAGAAAAGAGCTTGACTTCCTTTTGATGCTTTCTTTTCAATGCCGAAGTTCTTTCTCGTGTAACTTAGTTCATCAATCTTTTTTCCTACTGATTCTAGTTTTGAGCCATAGTTATTCCCCTAATATTCTCACACTATAAAATAATTCAGACATACTTTCTCCTAGTATTAACATGGTTTCATGTTTTGAGAGCTCTAATCAATTTGGAATTCATTCAAGTATATATAGCATGAACTACAGTTCCAAATTTATCTTTCTCCAAAGGACTGTCTAGTTATTAGAGAGCCCATCTTCCCCCCACTGATTTGAAAGGCCACCTTTACCCTTACTAAATTTATATTTGCACATAAATCTATTTCTGGATTTTCTCATCTGCTCCATTAGTTTGCTTCTTCAGGCACCTCACTATTTTAATTATAAAGGCTTTACATTTTTTTTTTCCCCCAGGGTTTTCTTGGCCATTCCTCCTGTTTATTTTTCCTTGTAAACTTCAAGATCAACTTTTACTACCACCCTCCAGAAAAAAATCTGTTGGTATTTTTATTAGAATAGTTTCAAGTGTATAAATAAACATAAGAGTTGACCTGTTTATGATGGTGATTCTTCAAAAACAAGAGGCTCTCTGTTCAAGCCCATTTGAGTTTTTTAAAAGTAAACTTTTCCTCACACAAGTTTTACACATTTTATCTACAGACTGGATTTTGCTTATGTATAAAGGGTATTAATTTTGTACATCAATTTTATATCTGTGACCTTACTAAATTATATTTGTCACAGTTTTTCCATTATTTTCATGAGCTTTACAGAAATAAAATCATAGATTTTACATAAAAGAATAATCCCTTGTCTCAAATTTTTAAGTCTCAAATATTCTCTTATCTAAAGTTATTAGCTAATGATCATTAATACATTACTACACGTCCTCTGCTCTTTCTCATATTTCTAAGACTGTCTGCCACCCTTTCTTAACTAAAATTCCAAATCTGAACTACCAAAAACACACAAAATAATTTGAGTGACTATTTCTGAATTCCCCCAAGGATAGTAACATAAGTAATACTTTTCTAGATATATAGGTGACAAGTTAATACTTACAAACAAATGAATGCCTTAGGGCATTCTTTCCCAGAATGCTGGTTGAAAAAGGCTGTTAGACTAATTAGTATTTATAAATGCTCTCACTGTGGTTTTATATATGATTAAAAAATACAATTATTATATAATAATGTTCCCATTTGTTCAATTTTACAATACAGATACATACACAAACAACAAGTTAAAATCTTAAGAAACTACTTACTTCCCCCTAGAAGTACAGTTCATAAATTATAACTGTTTGATAGCCCGGCCACAAAGGAAATTATTAGGCAACACTCAAAACCATTTTTTTTTTTTTTAATTTTTTTTTTTCAACGTTTATTTATTTTTGGGACAGAGAGAGACAGAGCATGAACGGGGGAGGGGCAGAGAGAGAGGGAGACACAGAATCAGAAACAGGCTCCAGGCTCTGAGCCATCAGCCCAGAGCCCGACGCGGGGCTCGAACTCACGGACCGCGAGATCGTGACCTGGCTGAAGTCGGACGCTTAACCAACTGCGCCACCCAGGCGCCCCAATCAAAACCATTTTTGAAAAAAATATCTTCATGATTTTTCATATATAGGAGTATTTGAAGATATGGTAGCTTCTTATATGTTAAAAAAAAAATGCTACTTTTACTTAATATAGTTCACAAATAATTGTCTATTTAACCACAGAATCCACAAAATTTATCAAAATCAGTATCTGCTCCAAATCCTGTATTCATTAATAATGATGATCTTCTATGATTTAGAATTTCAAGTTTATAATTTTGTTTTCATTAATGCATACTCTTTTTCATTTTATATCACTATTTATGGCCATAATTGTCATTTCTAAAGTCTGGAGTTTGCCTCTACAATTTGGGGGACTTTTTTCGTCAAATTGTAAGAAACAAATATATTACTTGAGAAACTTTTACACCTAACAAAAAGTTAATTTCTTTTGTTTAAGTTTTTCTGTATATTTACATATGATCATGGTAAAAAGGTACAAAGCACTACAAGGTGGTAACTCTGAGCTGCAGAAAATGGATTAAAAAAAAAAAATTCCAGCACAGCTTCAAAAATACCACACCAGAAACAAAGATTATTTCTGCATCCTGTTTATGTATATTTTCCCATCATGCATAAGTACCTCTTTTATTTAAGTGAATTAAAAATCAAGCTACAGATCCACGTAAAGCGCATCACTTTTACATAAATCACAGTATGATTCAAAGCCATAACTAAGTGGTCAGATTTCTGACGCTAAGTATGAATCCACTTTCCATTCCAACTGAACTACTGAGAAAAAGGGAGAAAAACGACTCTGAAATCTGTTATAAGAAATGTATTTCAGAAGATAAAAAATTACACTCTCACTATTATACTCAATCTCCTACTTTTCATTGGGAAACAAAATTCATCACAGCACAACTCAGTTTCACTGAGCAATTTATAGCACCTTTTGCCTGTGTTAGAAAATGCTGAGAGAAAAACTGTCTTTTTCTAAGAAATCACTGTCACTGTGAAAGTGAAAACGGAACACTGGGCAGCTTATAAGAGAGAGATGTCTATTTCCACAACATGTTCTCAATCAAGGAATATTTAGTCCCAGAAAACATATGAAGCTCTATTATTTCTTTTGCTCTTGGTGAACTGCAAATATATATAAGAATGAAGGGTAAGGAAAATTACTTCTCTATACTCTATTTTGTTGAGTCTGTAAGAATTTTCATATATTTCCAAAATCAGCTTTGGATAACTAAGCAAACTTTTAGCCAATTTGAAAAACATCTCAAGAGTGTTCTACTTACAACTATTTCATTATCATATGAACTTTAAATTAAGTTGTTGTTGTTTTTTTTAAGTTTATTTATTTACTTTGAGAGAGAGAGTAAGTGATATGGGGAGGGGCAGAGACAGAGGGAGAGAGAATCCCAAGCAGGCTCCACACACGGAGCCCAACACAGGGCTTGAACTCATGAACCATGAGATCATAACCTGAACAGAAATCAAGAGTCGGACGCTGAACTGAGCCATCCAGGTGCTCCAAGTTTGCTTTCTTAACATAAAAATAGACAACTGGAATGTCTTTATTTTGTTCTTTGGAGCGACTTTTTTTTAATTGCCCTGCATTTTAAAAAGTTAGGTTTTAAGGTAAAGTCAGAAATATTAGCTTGCTTTAGAGACATTAGGAAAGAAGCACAATTTTAAAATTGCACCACCACCCCCCCAAAATCAAGTAAAAAATAAAATTGTACCACTCCCCCACACACACACGTGTGTGTGTGTGTGTGTGTGTACTCTAATTAATTTTCCCCTGATACATGTAAAAAGAAATATACACCTTAGATATAGACTCTTCATAATAATGAACCATTCTACGTGTTGCCCTGTACCTTGTTTTATTTATTACCATTGAATTAAGGCCTTGCTACCTAATAAATCATTACATCTTTCATCTAGAACCTTTGAATGCTCTAATACTGTGACCAAGCTTAACAATCAGCATATAAAGTAGAAACTCAATGTAAAAAAAAGGTCTAAAAATAACTGTAAAGAAATGCTGTTAACAGTGTTAATGTGACCTCTAGGTGTTGTGATCCTGACTGATTTTTCTTTACATCTTTATATTTTCATCATCTTCCAAACTTTCTATAATGACTATGAATTCTTGGAAAAAAATTTAAAAAAAATTTTTAATGTTTATTTTGAAAGAAAGACAGATACACCATGAGCAGGGGAGAAGCAGAGAGACAGGGAGAGAGAGAGAATCCCAAGCAGGCTCTTTGCTCAGCACAGAGCCCAACCCCATGACCCTGGGAATCATGACCTGAGTGGATATCAAGAGTTGGATGCTTAACCCACCGAGCCACCCAGGCGCCCCCAAATTTTCTTAACAATACAATTTTGTATACATAATACAAACAAAAAACACTGTTTTTAAAAAAAGGGCTCAGAATAAAAGAAAAATCCATAAGAAAACCTACAAAAATATTCACATGGTTCTCTTGGCTATTGGAACTATGAGTACTTTTTTTCCCTTATCCTTTTCTATACCAAATTTCTTGTCAATAGAATTGTTTCCGTTATTAAAAAAATACTTTTAAATTCACAATTTTCACTAAATTCTTCAGCCTCTTCTCTCAATAGCCACAGCATGTTCCTGTTCTACGTGAAAACTGGCTATCATATGAGGGCACTGTTCCCCCTACAGCGCTGTTTTGTCTCCCACACTCCGTGTAATACGGAAGTTTATGGTGAGGTAAACATCCTCCTTGTTTATCACTTCTACTTCTAGATCTTTGCTCCTCTTACTTCCCCCCCACCCCAAAAATATAGTTCCTTTAAGACCCAGGCCATCAGATTATTCACCTTCTCTCCATCTTGACTACCAGTGCTACGATCCTGGATAGGTCCCCTTGGTCACTAAAAAATGTAGTCATGGGCTTATTCTCTTTCCACCTCTACCTTTTTCATTACTCTTAGTTGAAATACCCAGGTGGGCAAGCCATCCAGCACACTTGGCCTCTATATGATGGGTTTATCCTGGATCCACCCCTACAGTCATACCCTACACCTGCACATCCCAAGTTCAAGCCTCTCACAACCCGAGCCTCCCCTGCTCACTGCACTCACCCTCCTACCAGAGCTCCAACCCGCTAACAATCTTTTTCCTTTCTTTTTTAGCATCTATTACCACCTTTAAATCTTCATTTCCCACCTCTGTAATACCTGCCGTGCTTCTTTCTCACTCTGTCAGTACTCGTCTGACAAAACCCCAAACCAGATGAATCTCGCTCTGTCTATCCCACACTTTTGACCAAGTAGCTGAGCAAGACTAGACAAAAACACACTATGCTGGTTGTTTTCACTTTAAATTCAGGACCCCAAACTTCAGAGTGGGCCCTTGGTGCTGCCAGGCAATCACACTGCTCCCCTTTACAGCAAAAAGCCTTAAAAGGGAGTTGACTACAGCGGCTACCTCCATTTCTTTCCTCCCCAGTCTCTCTTGAAGCTCCTCTGAACAGGCTTTCCTTCTAATTACCCTTCTGAGTGTCTTGTCTAAGTTACCAATCATCAGTCACAGCAGCACATAACAGGACTGATCACTCCTTCCTGTTTGAAACACTTTCTTTACAGGGCTCCTAAGACGACGTGCATTTGCATCTCTCCTCCCATCTCCCTGGCCACTCCACTTTCCACTCCTTTAGCTGGAGTTACCTCCTGTGCTCCACCTTCCAGGGTTCAGTCCTCAGACCTCCTCTTTTCTTTACCAGTTCTCATTCTCTGGGAAAACTCATCTGATCTCATGGTTTAAAGTACCATTCATAAGCAGCTAACACCCAAAGCTGTATCTTCCACGCTCACCTCCTCCCCGAACTCTAGATACTCTACCGCTCTGCCCTGAACATTGCACTTTAGTGACACTGCCCTTCTCACTGCTCCTTACACACGTCAGGCGGGTTCCCACTGTACTGTGTTTACCTGAAGTTCCTTCTACCAAGAATAATCTTCCTCTGATCAGAACCCTGACCCTCTCCTTCGCTTGTAAGGTCTCTATTCAAATGTCACTTTATGCAGAGGACTTTCCAAGCCCTTCTAAAATAGCACCCCCTTCCCCTGCTTCATAGAACTCACCCTGGTAAGATATTACATTATCTATTTGTATATTCATCTGCTTTATTGACTAGAACCCCTATTAGAACATAAGCTCCATAAGGTTGGGTATTTGCCTATGGTGTTTACTGTCTAAAACATTTACTGAATGATGTTAAGATATGTTAAAGTTTTCTGCTTTACCTCCAAGAGGTGAGATTATGAGAACATTTCAATAGATAGGTTGCACATTTCAGTAGTGCTTGAGTTTTTCAATCAAATCACTTGTGTCATCAGAACAAAGGAAACAAATAAAAATGTTAAAGTTTAACAATGAGAAAGAATCAAATTATATGAATTTGAGACTATATATTTTAAACTAGTGAGAAAAAGTTTTTATAAACATATCAGTAGAACTTAGACAAGAATGATATGTAGACTTTATATTGAAAGCCAACTGTAGCTGATTGGTTGTGGCTGCTTGAAACACTATATTGAAAGGGACCCTGAAGCTGAAGTGGGTTCTGCAGCAAAGAAGGATGTTTTCCAGAAAAATGGAAGGGGCGGGAATTGTGATTCCTGCCAGATAAATGCCACTCCATGACTTTAAATCTTTATGTGTACTGTTTTCAATTCTTTGTATTTAGCTCAGATCTCCCAAGAATTCCTTATTTGTACATCCACTGCCTATTTGAGATCTCTTTACAATGGTCTAATGAGAGATATCAACTCAGTCACAAGCCAAACAGAACTTTTGGTCTGCAGTGCTCTTCAAAAAACCCAAACAAACATTACTCTTCCCTTAGTCCTTCCTCTTTCATTAGGACACCTTCATTCACTAACTTGCTAATGTAGAAACTCTAAGAATTATCCTTGATTCCTCCCTCACTTAACCATGCCCTAAACATTCATATCCATAAGCAAATCCTATTAGCTCTAAGCCCAAAGCATTTTCTAATTTTATCTGTATCTCTCCAACTCCTAGATGAGTACCTCAGACCAAGCCACCATGGTCCCTCATTTTATTGACACTAATAGCTTTCTAGTTGGCCTGCCTTTTTGTACTCTTGCCCCCTGATAACCCATTACCTACAGATCAGCCAAAGTAGTTTTTTAAAATACAAATCAAATAATAATGTCACTTCCCTATGGTTTCTCACTGCAGTTAAAATAAAACCCAAACTCCTACCCTGGCTCATTTTCCTAGGCCTATCTCTCCCAACTTTATCTCAAACCACTTTCCTCTTACTCCCTATGCTTCAAGTCATATTGGCTAACATTGTTTTCACTACAGGGCTTTTATACTAGCTGTTCCTTACAGAATGCTCTTCCTCTGACAGGCTTTCTTGTGACATTCAGATCTCAGTTTAAATGCTACCTCTTCAGAAGACTTCCTTTATCACTCAATCTAAAGTAGCAAGCCAATCACTATCATCCTATCTTAACTCTCTGCACACTACAAATAACTACTTGATGTTTGTGTAGTTTATTAATTTGTTTGTTGTCTCTCTCTCTCTCTCTCCAACTATAATGTAAGATAATGTGAAACAGTATCTTATTACCACTCTGATGAGAGGGCCTATTTAATAAATATTTGTTGAAAAGGATTTGTGCAATTTTGCTTTGTTTTGGTTTTAGCATATATTTACTTTGTGGGACAGCACAAGTGGGGGTGGAGCAGAGAGAAGGGGACAGAGGCTCTGAAGTGGCCTCTGCACTGATAGGCTGACAGGAGTGAGCACAATGTGGGGGCTCGAACCCATGAACCATGAGATTATGCATGACCTGAGCCAAGGTCAGACGCCTGACTGACTGAGCCACCCAGGTGCCCCTGATTTGTGCAGTTGTTTTCAATGTGTTATATTTCAGTATAAAAAGTTGTCTGTATGTATTTGTTTATTCATATCTGTTGGCTAACGGAAAGGGTATAGAACTAAGTAAGAATTCCCTACTTGGGAACAGAGAAAGTAATTCTCCAAGGTTGAAGAAACATGAATTTATTTTGATTCAAATCCAAAATAGACAAACTTTTAAAAACCTGGCAGAGTCTGGTACTGACTTTACAACAATGACAAAACAATTTGCCCTCACAGAGCTTAAGAAAGAATAAACAGGCTATTTCAACTTGTTGAGTCAATGCAGTGAAAGGAACAGTCAAAGGTGGTACAGGTAGGCATATTTAACTCAGCCTGGGAGGTGGACAATCCCGAAATCCTTCCTGAAGGAAGTGCAGTTTAAAACTGAAATCTGATCTGAAGGATGAGCAGTTGTGATGGATGTACTTGCGGGGGAGAGGGAGACAGGCACTCAGCATAAGAGTAGTTTGGAGAAAGGAAATATAGTCAAAGCACAGAATCCAGACAGCTCATAACATATTTTCAGGAAACTGAAAGTAATTTGCTGTGGCTGGAGAGCAGAATATAAATTGAGAAAGGGTTAGAGAAAGACTGAGAAGTAAACAGGCTATCAAGATGCCCCACTGAGGAGTTTGGACTTTATCCTGAGGATAAGAAAGCACCACTGAAGAATTTAAAGCAAGATAATATTTCCATGCACCAGAATCTTCATTTAAGAAAGATCACTGTGGGAGCACCTAGGTGGCTCAGTCGGTTAAGCTTCTGACTCTTCATTTCAGCTCAGGTCATTATCTCACACTTTATGAGACTGAGCCTCAAGAGTTGGGCTCCAGGATGAGTATGGAATGTGCTTGGGATTCTCTCTCTCTCTGCCCCTCTCCTACTCTCTCTCTCTCTCTCAAAATAAATGAATAAGAAAGAAAGAAAGAAAAAAGATAGATCACTGTGGCCACAGGATGGAGAAGAGTATAGAGGGAGACAGAGAAGCCAACCTCTTCGAAGTAATAATTGATAGGAGAATTAGGATAGTAATAATGTAGCCAAAAAGAAGCAATTATTAAGATCCTACTCTAGGAAGTATTAAAAGCCAATAAAACTTATAATACAAAACAAAATGAACATACAAATAGAGAGATACAGATATAAGTTACCAAATCTATCAGTAGTTAAGTTTCATAGAATTATGTGACATATCAGCTGAACTTTCAAGGAAGTGTAGTTAAGATTTCCAAAGATGAAAAAACTTCTGAACTTTATAAAAGACTTTTACATAACAGAGTTGCCTCCTGGTACAAATAATTTGAAGAAATGTAAAAAATAAGCTGCATATTTAAAATCTATATCCTTTTTTTAAGGCAAGAACTTCAAAATTAATATTTATGACTAATTTACAATATTATAATTCCATCATAATTAGGTATATTCTATTCAACCGCAAGCTATAAAAATCATAGTCTGTCCTCTAGTGATCATTAGAAATCAAGTTTTACCAGCAGTAAAATTATTACGGATAAATAAAACAAAAATAGTCAAATCAAGGTATATGTATATATAATTACTAAATATATTAAACAATTCAAGACTGAAATAAAGGCACATATTATTCCATTATTCTGATAAAAATTAAACAAATAATAAAACGTATTTCAGAGTGAGATAAATCTGAGATATTACACAATCTAATTTAGCAAATATTTACTGAGAATTCACACACACACACACACACACACACTTTTACATATACATTAGAAAAATGGTAGGCAATAAACAACTAAGAGACAGATCCTTCCCAAAGAATTTTATAAGTCTAATAGGGAGACAGATATATGTATACCTCAATAAGCATTTTTATAAGACTTCGGCAATGATAAGATGACTTTATGAATTAAATAGCTGTAGAAGAGACTTTAACATCCTTTTGCATCTGATAACATAAGATATAGAATCAGATTCTAAGTATAGCTAAAACATTTTATATTTTCAATGTTCTACTCTACAGATAGAATATTGGATTAAAAAAAAATTACTACTAAGTTGAATTACAAGCCAAAAAGATTAATTGCTAAATACCCAAAAGAAATGTCAAAACCTAGGCAAGACATAAATGCCAAACAGAAAAAAATAGGAAGATGAGAAGAGAAATAATCTACATCAGAGTTTGTTAACGGCCAAAGAGAAACCAATATAATAACAATTTGTCTTTTAGATCTGTAATTTAAGTAGCACACTAATCACCTCTCATTTTAATATGTGAAAGTAATGTATAACACTTACCTTACAACTATAAGCATGGCTATCAGGATTGAACAGATAGGATCTGCTATCATCAGACCAAAATTTTGCATCATGATGGCAGAGGCAATTACACCAATACTCCCAAGTGTATCCGCCAGAATGTGTAAAAATACACCTGGAAACAAAGCATAATTAAAATCAAAACAGTATCTTCTGATCAGTGAAAAATACAAATATTTCTTAAAACTATATTCTTCAATATATATATAAAAAACTAAATACCAATTAGAAAATCGGGATGAATGTAGATTCATTGTTTAGCAGTGAATAATAGGGAACTGAAATAATCTTCACTTTTTCAAATCACCAGGGTTAAAATAGCTGATTCATAAATCATACTTGTTTTTCATGATTCTTAGTATTTTGGTACAACATAAATGAAGAAGAACGGAAACAAGTTGATTTTAAGCACATTCATCTCTGGTTAAGAGAGTCCATATATTAATTAACAATTTGTTAGAAAAAAATTGCATTAGGCTGAAAGAATTGTTCAAGTAGCATTGTTTACAACTAGGAATACATGTACACACAGAGCCCTCTGCTGGTAATTAAAATTATTACTACTTGAGACAAGAATTTCCTTTGGATCGTAACTCTACAAATCCTGACATACTTACTTATTAATTATCCTGAGGGTTTTGTTACCTAAAACTACACATTAAGCTCAAACCTGATGTGGAACAAAGTAGAGATCTGAATATTTTAAAGTAAATATATTTTTTAAACTTTCAATAAATAAAAACTAGATTGGTAGGATACTGATTCTAACCGTTCAAGAACCTAGATATAATATTGTGACATTGTGATTTATAATAAGAAATACATATTTGGCCTTCATCCCTGTTTCTAGAAAAGCCCTGGAACTTCCCAAGTGACAGCAACAAAGGTGTCTCTTGTTAATGTTAACATACTTTTGGACCCCACCTGAGGATGGGGGCTGGCTGCCAGGAGAGCCAATCTGTCCTGTGATCAGAGGATTGGAACTTCCAGTCCCAAGCCACTGACCTCTGACCTCCAGGTATCAGAGAATTGCTTGCTGGTATGAGAGTATATTCTTCATTCTTCCATAGGAATTGTGCACAGAATCTTAGTTGGAGGTCAGATGTGGGATCTGAACCAGAACCCACTTCTAAATGTTAACATGTAATAATTGACATTTGATTATTAAACTATTAAAAAGTATCAAGAGGTAAGTTTAAAATACATTATTTCTTAAAAAGACTAACAAAACAATAAGTTATTCAACATTTAGATCTTTAATAAGTAAAATTTACTGTAGAGCAAAACACTGTTCTTGAAACAAGCTTAAACCATGTTACTAAAAATAGAACATTTTAAAATAGCATTTGCTCTATCTGAAAAGAAATACTTAATATGTAAAAAGCATATGTCTACATTAGAAATACTTATTCTACTTCTTTATTATTCACTGGACAATTGAAGGCAAATCATTTATTTTTTAGGTATATACCATAGATTTATTAAACTTGAAAACACTTTCTAATAATTTAGAAACAGACTATCACTGAGTCCAATCAAATCTTAATGTGCTATAGGAAAATATGCTTCAATTCACTTACTACTGTATAATTTTATATCAAGTATTATACCAAATGTAATTCATCCCTCAGTACTTAATATATACTTTTTCATTCATATATAGACCTTTATAACTACTCTTCAAAAAGCTAATGGTTCTATTTCCCATAACGAAAATATTATGCCAAAGCATACTCATAGAAAAAAAAAAAATCTGTTGCTCTAGGGTGTTTCAAATAGCAAAGAATTTAATGTGTCGAGCCCACATTAGGTTACAAAAAAAAAAATGGAGAAAAGTGTCCATCAAAGTAGATTGAAGGTACCTAAGCTTCAAAACTCTTACGTGACATGTGATGTCAAGCCTTTATATTCTTTAATTAGTGTCTTAGTAGGATCAGATGTAAAAATGACTCTAAATACTAAAAGGAAAAAAAAAAGTATCATTTGTTCTTGATTTCTCTTCCACTAAAAAGTCCCTGACTACATCTTATGTTCTGACCTAAAAACTGGCTTTTTTTTTTAATGTTTACTTATTTTTGAGACAGAGAGAAAGACAGAGTGTGAGTTGGGGAGAAAGAGGGAGACACAGAATCTGAAGCAGGATCCAGGCTCTGTGCTATCAGCAGAGAGCCCAATGCGGGGCTCGAACCCACGAGCTGTGAGATCATAACCTGAGCTGAAGTGGGACACCCAACTGACTGAGCCATCCAGGCACCACAAAACTGACTTTATTAGGAAGTGTCATGAATTTCCTAAGCCCTTCTTACTTTGTAGTGACTGTTTCAAGAAGAATAATCACTAAAGAGAGAAATCTAAACTAGTATGTTTAACTTATATAAAAGTTGAAAGCCTTAGAAGACCTGGTAGGATACTGAAATGTTAACTGTCCAAGAATATAGAAAGCCAGAGTTCATACTGAAGAAACTGCAAATAACCAAAAAACTTGGTTATGTCAGTTTTCATGTGTGAGTAGCCACACGGAAACTTTTAATGCCAGTTATCTCTATCCTTCAGCTATCTACTGGGCTGCGGCAGCCACTGGAAATTGATGGATACTCAGAAAATATAAAGTAATTTTCCTAACAGCTTGTATAAAAGATAATTAGGAAGGCAAATCTAACCTCCCTTCCCTCAACTTGTGATGATTTCCAAAACTAAAAATAAACTCATATTATCAAGGCTAATTTATAGCATTGGATATAGATGCATTACATATGCATGATTACAAGCTATTTCAGCAAATGCTGTTCTAAACCAATTCTATATATTTTGCAAATGGAAAACTAGTGACTAGAAGACACATTTAAGCCTCCTGAAATAAACTCCTCAGTATGAAGGAGCATATTCGCAGTGAAAAAATAAAAAGCAAGAGCTCTATCAAGAAATAGTGAAGAAAAATAGGTGCAGTAGAGATTGGATCACGAGCTATTGAGAAAGTCAGATTGAAGTCAAAAGTTACTAAAAGCAGGAAGGTGGGGAGCTGGGAATTTGGAAACTTTGACAATGCAGTCTAAATGGAAACTCAGAGCCAAAGATTGGCTCACATCTCAAACTATCATAGTTCATAGACAAAATTGATTTTCTCTGCCTTGTAAAATTTTGTAAGGTATCATCATTTGATGCCCATGAATATGACAAAGGTCTCACTGTGCATTACATGCGTATTTTAATATAACAGAGTTAAGTTTTTAGAGCAGTTTCACATTCATAGCAAAACTGAATGGAAGGTACAGATTTCCCATACACCCCTGTATTGGGCATAACATTCCAAATTGTCAAAATTCCCCAGCAGAGTAGTAAGTACATTTGTTACAAGTGATGAAACTACACTGACATGTCATTATCATTCAAAGTCCAACTACATTAGGGTTCATTCTTAGTGTTATACATTCTAAGGGTTTGGATGCATTACATTTTTTCCTCTAAATTTTTCCACAACGTAAATACATACTGAATACTGAATTTGGAAAAAATATTTAATCATCCTATGAAGGCAAATATATTACTATGGTGTTACTATAGCCATTGGCATGGGTATAATTTATAGTTAACTACTAAATATTAAAAAAAAATTTTTTTAACATTATTTATTATTGAGAGACAGAGAGACACAGAGCGTGAGCAGGGGAGGAGTAGAGAGAGGTAGAATCCAAAGCAGGCTTCAGGATCCGAGCTGTCAGCACAGAGCCCGACACAGGGCTCAAAGTCACAAACTGCGAGATCATGACCTGAGCCGAAGTCAGTCACCCAACCAACTGAGCCACCCAGGTGCCCCTACAGTACTAAATATTTTAATCTTCTTATTAAATCTAAGAAAATAGGCAAAAGTAACAGTTAAAAGAATATCTGCTACTATACCTAATAGTATAAATTTTAAAAATCAGAAGAAAAGCTAATATTTTAGACACAAATATTACATTATACACTTTTCTTAAAGGAAATTTCCAGATAGATCAACACAATGAAACCCATTTCATAAAACAGAAATATACAAATTGCTTGTCATACCTTGTAAAATCTGTCTGCTGGGTCCTGTTGTTTCTTTTAAAGAGGGACCATCTGTAGAGAGTTAAGTTAAATTATTTTAAAATATATCTTCAATTCCTGATTCAACTTTTGCAATTCAGAGAACTTTTCATTCAAGTATATCATGAAGGATGCATGACTATACAGCCACATCAGACCTACAAAATTATTTTTTTAATTTAATGTAGTAACTGAATGGAGATAGACATGGGCATTTTAAAAATACACAGTATTTAGGTCATTATTATATTAAGCAATCTAGTAAAAGACAGTAAATTAAAAACACTGTGAAAGTCTTCTACTACTTGTAACATACCTTATACTACAGCTTGCTACACTAATATTACAACTGGAAAACTCAGACAAAACAAATCTATTGCTTGAAGTTACAAGAAGTCGAAGTAATGAAGCCAGGACAGCATCCAGGATGACTGGACTGTGGCAAACAATAGTTTTCTAACAGCTTCTAAATAGATGTGGCAAGCTTTTCACAGAGAAGAGATAAAAATACCTTTTCATTAAGACTTTATGATGAAAAAAATTTAACAATACTGTAATTTCTATACTTACTCTGAAGATACTAAAGCAGAAAATATAGGTAAACAATCAGCAATATTGAGATCATGAGGAGGACTGATAAGCCTTCTGATCATGTCTAACAGAAAGCTTGTCTGGGGTCATGGCTCTTGGCCCATAGTACCTAAGAGCTGACAAATCCTTACTACAGCTTTGATAGAGACTGTAACAATGCTTCAGAAAAGGCATAAAAGCCTAAAGCTGCACAATGATTTCTGTCTGGATATGGCACTGCTATGATGGCAGAAAGATGCAGCCACCTTAAAAAATCCTGCTGACAGTCAAAAGTGTTGACTATTCCAAAACTCCAGCTCCCTAATCAAGGCACGGGATTTGTCTATAGGTAGTTGGTCTAGATAAGGACAGTAATTTTTGACATAATTATTTGGAAGGTATATAATACTATACTAATACAATGGCTATGTAAAACAATTAACTCCCATCTATGTAAAATCTGACAGTACTTCTGGACATAAAATTTGTTATCTGTGGTAGAGACTGGGTAGTTGTTTATCACCCACTTCTTTGGTAAACAACTAAACTACATTTCCCAGGTTCCATTGAGTTATGTGATGTATGTGACTGAGTAGTAAACAAAGAAATATGAGAGGTAAAACCATTTCCAGGCTTGTAAGAATGTCCCCCGCCTCCAAAAAAGAATGTCCCACATGATCTTCTATGTAGTTTATCTCCAGGTAGATGCAGAGAATCCATGGGAGGATTCCAAAGGTCAAGAATCCCAGAAATGAAAGGAACCTGGATCTCTAGACTGAATGAGAAATAGTATCCATCCTCCTTTACCCCATCAACCCAAGAGCAAGACATAAACTTTTACGGCTTGAGTCACTGAGACATGAGTAGTTAAAGCAAGCAAGTTAAAAACCAGCTAGCTTTACTGACAGTAAGCATTCCAAAAAATAGGAGGCTCACAGTATTTCCCAGTGAGACTACAATGTCTCTCACAGGCAAAATGGAATCATGGCCCTATTACCTTCATATCCTCAGATTGACTGATATATACTGAAGGCAGAAATAATAGTCAAGAGAAGATTTTGGAGTCAGATTTCCTTGTGTTTGAAGCCTAGCATTTCCTTTTACTAGTTACTATGATATCCATGTGCCATGATGTCCTATAAATTCTTCTTTGCCACTTACGTTCTCCCCTTGGCAAAAAAAAAAAAAAAAAAAGGCTACCTTTCACCTATTTAGAATCTTACTACAGTGCATTGCCAAAGGCATAAATAAAAAAAATTCTAGAGCAACAAACAAGTGGTGAATTGCAAATATTGGTGTTAATATCAGAAAAGTAATAACTGTAGATACTACCTAGCAAATCCTTTTGTAAGCAACGTGATTTCCAATTCTTTACTTTTTAATAAAATGTAGGGATTAGCTAATGAAACTGCCAATTTATAGATCATCAAAAATAATTTTTGATAATAGATCATTGCGTAATTTTTGGAATGTAATTATTTAAAAAAAAATTTTTAATGTTTGTTTATTCTTGAGAGATAGAGACAGTGCAAGCAGGGGAGGACAGAGAGAGAGGGAGACACAGAATCCGAAGCAGGCTCCAGGCTCTGAACTATCAGCACAGAGCCCGATGCAGGGTTCAAATCCACAAACATGAGATCACAACCTGAGCTGAAGTCAGACACTTAACCGACTGAGCCACCCAGGCAACCCTGGAATGTAATTCTGAAGTGTTCAAAGAATAGACTAAAACTGCTACAAACAGAATTTCTTCTATTTAAAGTTTCTTAGTACTTACATTATAAAGCTAGAAAATAGGAACAGAACTATTGCCCAAACGTGTTTTATGCTGATGTCATTTATCCAAATACTAATTGAGAAACAAGGAGCTCAAATCATCTCATTAATATATGTATTTCAAGAAAAATATTGCTTTTTATGATTATGTATTATCAAAATTTTTAAAATACAATTATTTTGATTGACTTTTAGTAATAACCACAGTAACTCCATCCAAAATAAATGCTAAGTCTTATGTTTCTAGGACATAAAAAATTTTAATTTATACACATTTTATTGCCAAGAACTATAATACGAGGTCAATTAATCACACAAATATAATCCATTAGTATAAAATTCTGGAATGAAAATAAAACTTCAAGGAGAAACAGGATGTTATAAAATTTATAACTATTTACCTGTTTTTGCATGAGTGAGAGTGGGTCTCAAATCACTAAGTTATTTAGAGTCCAATGAATATATTTCAGAGTAATACAGAAGTTTCATTCTAAATATTATCAATAAGATACCTGAAATCATATTCCTTGCCATTATTTAAACAAGTAATTTTTTAGGAATCAACTTACTGTGTGAGGAATACACAATGTTTCAAAATTATTACAGGATGCATGTAAGCAAAATCTTGGGAAAGCAAGGTTTTAAAACATACCAGTGTAAAATCAAGAACATAAGAGGGGTGCCTGGGTGGCTCAATCAGTTGAGCATCTGACTTTGGTTCAGGTCATGGTCTCACAGCTCGTGGGTTCGAGCCCCGCGTCAGGCCCTGTGCTGATAGTTCAGAGCCTGGAGCCTGCTTCGGATTCTGTGTCTCCCTCTCTCTCTGCTCCTCCCCTGCTTGCACACTATCTCTCTCTCTCTCTCAAAGATAAATAAAAACATTTTAAAAAATTAAAAAAACAAAACAAAACATAAGAAACAACAAGTGTTGGCAAGGATGTAGAGAAAAAGGAACCTTGGTGAATTGTTGTTGGGAATGCAAACTGGTGCAGCCACTGTGGAAAACAGAATGGAGGTTCCTCAAAATTCAAAAACAGAACTACCACATGATCCAGTAACTGCACTACTGAGTATTTATCCAAAAAAAAAAAACCAAACCACTAATTCGAAAGGATATATGTATCTGTATGTTTACTGCAGCTTTACAACAAATTATGGAAGGAGCCCAAGTGTCCATTGATAGGTGAATACATAAAGAAGATATAGTATATATACATATAATGGAATATTATTCAGCCATAAAAAGGATTGAAAACTTGGCATTTGCAACATGGATGGATCTAGAAAGCATAATGCTAAGTAAAGTAAGTCAGTCAGAGAAAGACAAATAACATAGGATTTCACTCATATGTGGAATTTAAGAAACAAAACAAATAACCAAATGAAAAAAAAAAAAAAAAAGAGACACACCAAAAAGCAGACTAAACTATAACTAGAGAACAAACTGATGTTATCAGAGAGGAGGTGGGGTTGGAGGATGGGTAAAATAGATAAAGGGGATTAAGAGCTCATTTATCTTGATGAGCACTGAGTAATAAATGGAATTGTTAAATCACTGTATTTATTGTGCACCTGAAAATAATTTAACATTGTATGTTAAGTATACTGGAATTAAAATACAAATAAATAAATACTAAATAAAACATACCAGTGTAATAGTACAAAAATATAGCAAATTTTAGAGACTGCAAAATTAGGGACTTAATATTCAATCTCTAAGAACTTTTTTAATTATCAAATCAAAAGTTTGAGGATTCTATGTGGCAAGTACAGATAATACTTAAGCATATAACTTGTTGTCAGAGCAGCTTATATTAATCTATACTCTGAAATTTCACAGATAAATTATTTAAAATATAATTTAAAAATAAAAATTAAGTTGATAAGTACCTTATAACTTAATACCCAATGCTATATAAGTTAGCACACAAGATTTCTAAGAGAACAAGGAGGCAAATCAAAAATTCTGCAATGAAAATGAAAAAAATTGAAAACCCCTATAAGCCCACATATAGCACAAAAGGCTTTATCATATTTAAAAAAAAATGATTTTCATTTGCTAAAAAACAATTGTTTCTGATTCGCTGACACTCATTTAAAATAGTGGCACATAGTATAATATATTCACTGAAAAAAAAGCTATATCCACTGCATTATATTGAGTTAATTTCATCATATACTAAAAATGAACTAGCCCTGTGAACCATTTAGTCCGATTCATTAGAAAGGAAGTTGATTACAAGACCCTTTCAAGAGACTATTTCAATGAAAAGAGTAATCTACACAAAATCTCTGTGTATTTGGAAGGCTATCCATTTGAAAATCTTCTGGCTGTACTCACCATGAGAATGAAAGTGTCCATGTCCATGAGCATGATCATGGCTATGTGAAGCACCATGTTTCAAATCATGACTATGGCAATGATCTCCATGGCCATGTGCCTGATCCAGAACACCATTAAAAAGGGAATGACTGTGTCCATGGCCTAAAAAGTAGTTAGAACAAAAAGTATGTAAATGTATACTACATAAATGATTACAATAACACTGATATTAGTGAAAAGAACTAGCTCTAAAAAGAGATTTAATTAAACAAACATTTACTTGCAAGAAGTGTTACAGTGTTAAAACAATACTGAGTTCCTCCTACCATGGAGTACAGGAAGGAAATAAAAGTACAGAGCCAAGTGGTAGACTTTATTGATGATGAAAGTAAGTGAGGGTACACAGAAATATTTAAAGAGATTACAGATAATGTTATTCATTCATACAAGAGGAACACACTATGTTATAGGCACTGTTCTAGGCACTGGGGATAAAGTGGTGAAGAGCACAGACAAAAATCTTGGCTAAAACTTTGCAAAGTACCACTACATATACTCACAAAGATAAGACAAAATGTATGCATATGGTCATTTGAGGCAGAGAAGCTGCTGTATTTGTTCAAAGGATCAGTAGGGGCACCTGAGTGGCTCAGTTAAATGTCCGACTTTGGCTCAGGTCATGATCTCACAGTTCGTGGGTTCCAGCCCTGAGTCAGGCTCTGTGCTGACAGCTCAGAGCCTGAAGCCTGTTTCAGATTCTGTGTTTCCCTCTTGCTTTGCCCCTCCCCTGCTCGGGCTCTGTCTCTCTCTCAAAAATAAGTAAACATGAAAAAAAATGTTTTTAATAATAAAAAAAAAGGATCAGTAAAACTACATTATAGCAAGTAGAATCCTTAGAAAAAAAACAAAATAATGCAGAATCCTCTCTCCATAGCAGACCTAAAACTACTAAACCATCAAAGAAATGTCTTATACAAGCTATTGCAAAGCACATAAAAACACTGGATGTTACCCAATTCAAAAATAACACTAATATTCACAAAAATCTTAAATACCAGTAAACCAAATCCAGCATCGCATTATATGGAAAATCACGAATAATGGGGAGATCAACTCCCAAAATGGTGGAGAGAGGATACTGGCAAATTAGTTCTCTCTCTAAAACAATAAGAATACAAGGGACACATCTAAAAATCAACATCAGAACTCTAGCAACTAACCAAAACCACAAAATGAACTAAAAAGCACCCATCCAAGAAGAAACTACCAAACCTCAGTAGGACTATAGCGTTTCTACTGTTTTTACTTGGGGCTACTCCCATTTCACCTCCTGCCCTAGCTCAGCTGAAAGCAGCCAAAAAAAGCCAGCAGCACTGTAGACAATGGAGAGATCGGATTTCTTCCAGAGCTCTGTGAAAGCACCATCTCCAGAGCACAGTCAGTATTTTGTACAAACTTGCAATTCTTTAGAAAAATCTCTATCCTCAATGTGGTGACTATTAGACTCAGAGGTCAGCTCTAAAAATTTAACAGCCACACGCTGCAGGAAAGCCATTAGTCCAAGAAAGTCATGCAACAAGAGAAACCAACAGTATCAGCAACAACAAACTTTGAAGGGAGAGGTTGAAGTAATGATACCAGAGTCATTATAATATAAAATGTCCGGTTTTCAGCAACAGTAAAAATTATAAGACATGCAAAGAAAGAGGAAAGTATGCCACACACACAGGAAAAAATGCAACCAACAGAATATGTTCCTCAAGGGGACCCATATTTTGGCCTTAACAGACAAAGACTTTAAACCAGCCATTATAAATATGTTCAAAGAAATAAAGAAATCCATATGTAAAGACTGAAAGTGTAACAATGATGACTCACCAAATAGAAAATATCAATGACGAGAAATTGTAAAAAAGAACCAAACAAAAACTCTGGAGTGAAAAACTACAATAACTGAAATAAAATATTTACTAGAAGTGCTCAACAACAGAGTTGAGCTACAATAATGCAAACCTGAACATGGATCAACAGAGGTTTTCCACTCTGGTTCTCCAACAGAGCAGAAAAAAAGAAAATGAAGAAAAATAAACAGCCTTAGAGACCTTGATGTGTGGAAACATCAAGTGTACCAAATTAAGCATAAAAAGAATCTCAAAAAAAGAAAAGAAAGTAGGAGACAGAAAAAAAATTTGATGAAAAATATTAACCACACATTCAAAAAACTTAGGAAAATCCAAAGAATATCCAAAGAATAAACTCAAATGGAACCATATCTATAGAACCACCATAGTCAAATTGATGAATGCCAAAGAGACACTGAAAGTTGGAGACCAGGATAAAAAATAACTTACCATGTATAAAGAAACCTGCATAAGATTAACTGGGGACATCTCCACAAAAACCATGGAAGTCAAAAGCCAGTGGGACGACAAAATCAGAATGTTAGAAAAAGACTCAACTAAGATACCTAAATTCACCTCTCTCCTTTAAAAATAAAGGACATGGGGCGCCTGGATGGCTCAGTCGGTTAAGCGGCCGACTTCGGCTCAGGTCATGATCTCGAGGTCCGTGAGTTCGAGCCCCACGTCGGGCTCTGTGCTGACAGCTCAGAGCATGGAGCCTGTTTCAGATTCTGTGTCTCCCTCTCTCTGACCCTCTCCCGTTCATGCTCTGTCTCTCTCTGTCTCAAAAATAAATAAACGTTAAAAAAAAAAAATTTTTTTTAAATAAAAATAAAGGACATATAAGACATTGCCACATCAACAAAAACACTACCTGCCAGTGAGATAAAAGAACACTAAACAGTAATTCAAATACACATAGAGAAATAAAGAGCATTGGTAAAGGCAATTATAAAAGAGGATGAATGTATTTTTAAATTGGTGACTCATTTCTACTGTAGGTTTTAAGAGACAATTGCATAAAGTAATAATTATAAAACTGTACTGATGGGCTTACAACATAAAAATACGTAATTTGTCTGACAATAATAGTACAAGGAAGGTAGGTGAACGTGGAGGCGTATTGGAACAAAGGTTTTGTGTATTACTAAATTACTATTAATCTGAACTAAATCATTTTAAATCAAGATACTACTTGTAATCCTCAGGGCAACAATTAAGAAAATATTCAAAACTATACAGTAAAAGAAACAACAGAATTAAAAAGTACATTAGAAAGTATCCATTTAAAAAATAAGAGTCAGAGTAACAAGAAAACAAGTAACAAAAAACCAAGAAGTAGAGTAACAAAAAGGACTGAAGATACAGAAAACAAATATTAAAATGGCAGATGTAAATCCTACCTTGGTAATTACATGCAAATTGTTTAAATATCCTAATTGAAAGACAGAGAGAGATAGAATTGATTAAAACAAATATGATCTAGTTTATTCTGTCTATAAGAGATACACGTTAGACTCAGACACAAGCTGAAAGTAAAAAGAAAGAAAAATACACCATGCAAGCAGTAAAAAAAAAAAAAAAAAAAAAAAAAGAGAGAGAGAGAGAGCGAGCAGGGGAGAGCTGGAATGGTTAGCATAATATCAGACAAAATAAACTGTAAGCCAAAAATTATTGTGAGACAAAAACAACATCACATAAAAACATGTTCAATCTATCAGGAAGATATAATGACTATAAACATATTGCACTGAACAATATAGCTCCAAAATACATGAAGCAAAAAATAATTAACTGAAAAAATATACAATTGAATAATTATAGTTGGAGACTTAAATACCTACTTTCAATAATAAATAAACAACTAAGCAGAAGATCAACAAAAAAACCCCAGAAGGTTAAACAACTATAAACAAATTATACCTAACATCTAAAGAACAGCAGAATACATATTCTCCTCAAGTGCACATGGAACACTGTCCACAGAGACCAAATGCTAGGTGAAAAAACAAGACTTAATAAATTGAAAAAAAACCTGAAATCATATAAAGTGTGTCATCTGATCACAATGGAATTAAATTAGATATCAATGACAAAACAAAATCAAAAGTAACACTCTTAAATAGCTAATGAGTCAAAGAAGAAATCACAAAGGAAATTGAAAAATACTTTGAGGGGTTCCTGGGTGGCTCAGTCTGTTGAGCATCTGACTTTGGCTCAGGTCTTGATCTCACAGTTGGTGAGTTTGAGCCCCACATCGGGCTCTGTGCTGACAGCTTGGAGCCTGGAGCCTGTTTCAGAGTCTGTGTCTCCCTTATTCTTTGCACTTCCCCTGCTCATGTTCAGTTTCTCTCTCTCAAAAATAAACATCAAAAAAAAAGAAAAAAAAGAAAAATACTTTGAGATGAACAAAAATGAAAACATGACCTACCAAACTTACGGACCATATTTCAGCAATGCTTAGAAAAAAATTTGGCTATGCTAAAAACAACAAAAAAACAAAAAACAAAACAAAACAAAAAAAACCCTCAAATTACTAATCTCATTTTCCATCCTAAGAAATTAAAAAAAAAAAAAAAAAAAAAAACAACTAAAGGCAAAGCATAAGGACATAAAAGTATTAAAGCAGAAATAAAATTAAATATAGAGAGAAAACAATGGAAAAAAATCAATAAAACCAAAAGGGCACTCTTTAAAAAAAAAAAAATCAACAAAATTGATAAACCTTTAAATGAACTAATTAAGAAAAAAAAATGACAGAAGGCACAAATTACTAAAACTGGTAAAGAAAGGTCTTCACTGCTGACCTTATGGAAATAAAACAATTTTTTTAAAAAAACATACTATAAACAAGTAAACAAAGAAGATAATTTGGATGAAATGGACAACAAATACACAAATGAACATTCCTAGAAATGTACACACTACTGAAACTGACTCAAGAAGAAATAAAAATGTGAACAAACCTATAGTAAGCAAAAAATAAATAAAATAAAATAATAATTTAAAAACTGAAAAAGAAAAGCCCAGGCTTTTGAATTCTGCCACTTACGAATTCTGCCAAACATTCCGTACTCTTCCCTACCAACTCCCTTAAAAATAAATAAGTAAGTAGAAGAGGGGCACCTGGGTGGCTCAGTTGGTTGAGCATTTAACTCTTGATTTTGGGTCAGGTCATGATCCCAGAGTGGTGTGACAGAGCCCTGCATCAGGCTCCATGCAGTGTGGAGCCTGCTTAAGATTCTCTCTCTCTCTCTCTCTCTCTCTCTCTCTCTCTCTCTCTCCCTCCCTCCCTCCCTCCCTCCCTTCTTCCCTCTGCCCCCCTCCCTGCTCGTGCTCCTTCTCTCTCTAAAATAAAAATAAATAGAAAAGAGAACATTTCCCAACTCATTGCATAAGAGCAGCATTACCCTGATACCCTGCAAACTACAGACTAAAAATTCCTTAAGAATATAGACACAGTGTCTTCAACAAAATACTAGCAAACCAAATAAAGCAATACATAAAAAAGATAAATCATGGCCAATGAGATTTATGCTAAGAATGCAAAGGTGGTTTAATACCCAAAAATCAAGCAATGTAATATGCCATATTAAAAGGATAAAGGATAAAAACCAACTATCATCTCAAAAAGTCAAGAAGTTGTGACAAAGCCCAGTACCCTTTCATGGTAAAAACACCTAGTAAACTAGGAATAGAAATAAACTTCCTCACAGCAAACACAGCTAACAGCATATTTAATGAAGAAAGATTGAATGCTTTCATCCTAAAATCAGGAAAAAGACAAGAATGTACTCTCTTACCACTTCTATTTAATATTGTATCGAATGATATACCAGGGCAATTAAGCAAGAGAAAAAAAAATTTTTTTAAAGGCATTCATATGGAAAGGAAGAAGCAAACTATCTCTATCTACAGATGACAGGACACTAAAAAATTCTACAGAATCCATTAAAAACCTATTAGAATACGGAACAATTTCAGCAATGTGGCTGAAGACACAAGATCAGTATACAAAAATGAACTGTATCCTTATACATCAGTAAAGAACAATATAAAATGAAATTAAGAAAACAATCACACTTATACTACCTACAACAAAAAAAGAAAGCCTAACTGTAAAGTGTGAAACATGTACGCTAATAACTATAAAACATGTTGAAAGAAATTAAAGAAGCTATAAATAAATGTGAAGGCATCCCATGTTCATGAACCAGAAGACTTACCATTGTTAAGATGACAATACTCCTCAAATTCATCTACAGATTCAATACAATTACTATAAAAATCCCAACCTTTTTTTTTTTTTTTGCAGAAATTGACAAGCTGATCTTAAAATTTATATGGAAACGCAAGAGGGGATCCAAAGTAAGTAAAATAATCTTAAAAAAAGAAAAAAGCTGGATAACTCACATGTTCCAATTTCAAAACCTACCTCAAATGTACATCAAACAAGACAGTAGGGTACTGGCATAAGGATAGACATATAGTCAATGAAAAAGAACTGAGAGTCCAGAATACTCTCACATTTATAGTCAACTGATTGTTGACAAGTGTGCCAACATAATTCAATGGGGGGAAAATAATCTTTTTAACATGGTGCTGAGACAACCAGATATCTATATATAAGAAAATGATATTGGACCCATACCTCACATGATATACAAAAATTGACTGAAAATGATCACACACCCAAATGTAGACCAAAATATAGACACAAAATTTAAGGATGGTTCCTTATGAGAAATCTATCAATATAATTACAAATTTTAAATTAACTAAGGAAGAAAAAATGATTACTTCAATAGATGCAGGAATAAAAAGTAATGTCCTTAACTTGATAAGACAGTTTCATCAGAAATAGACCATAAACATCAGACCAAATGATAAAACTTTAGTAGCATTCTTCATTAAATCAATGAAGAATTCATATTAAAACATGCTGATGTTTGCATTTTCCTCTGGAGATTCTGATAAAAATGTTCTGGGATTAAACCCGGGCATTAAGGTTTTTTTTTTTTTGAGTTACTCAGGTGACTATCCACGTTGACACAAGGATACAAACTTTAAGTATATCTAATCAACACTGTGCTAGGGGTCCTGGCTATACAATAAGACAAGAGGAATAATAATTTCTATTCTTAATAGTAATAAAAACATTCAACTACTTAAAAATAAACTGATCAGGGGCGCCTGGGTGGCGCAGTCGGTTAAGCGTCTGACTTCAGCCAGGTCACGATCTGGCGGTCCGTGAGTTCGAGCCCCGCGTCAGGCTCTGGGCTGATGGCTCAGAGCCTGGAGCCTGTTTCCGATTCTGTGTCTCCCTCTCTCTCTGCCCCTCCCCCGTTCATGCTCTGTCTCTCTCTGTCCCAAAAATAAATAAACGTTGAAAAAAAAAAAATAATTAAAAAAATAAATAAATAAAAATAAACTGATCAAAAAATACAAAGATCTTTTATTAAAATAGCTAAGATAATTTAGTAAAAGACATAAAAAATTTTTTATGCATTCCCAATCAAAATCGCAAAAAGATTTTTCATACAACTTGACAAGCTGATGAAAAAACCAAATGGGCAAGACAGGCCCAAACAATTTTAAAAGGTAACTTAATATAGGCTAAAAGTGTTGTTTTACATCAATGGGGTAAAAGGCAGGTTAATAATTGGTGCTTGGAAAACTGCTTATTCACACTGGAAATAAAAAGTTAAGTCCTAACTCACCCTACCACAAAAACAAATTACATATAGATGAAGGAACAAAATGGACGGGGAAAAAAAAACCCTAAATTTTAACAGTATTAAAATATGAGACATGTTTATGACTCAGAAAATGGAAATTTCTCAAAGTAGAAAACATACCAGAAAAAAATGTAAGACAGAAAAACTAAGACTATATCAAAATTAAGAACACCTACAGAAAAGTTTAAAGATAAGCCATAGATTGGGAAAAGATGTTTGCAACACATAAAACAAATGATTAGTATACAAAATATATAAAAATTATTAAAAATGGATTAACAAGAAGAGGATAGAAAAACAAGCAGAAATAAATAAATAGTTCAACAAGAGGATAAACTTGAATGTCCTAAAACCATACAGAAAGATTTTCAACCTCACTACTAAACAAGAAATAACAAATAAAATGAGATATCATTTTTATCAAACTATTAGCAAAACAGTCTTAAACCCTTAATAATAAGTTTTGTGTTTTTTTAAATTTTCTTTTAAGTTTATTTATTTGTTTTGAAAGAGAATGTGCACAAGCACAAGCTGGGGAGAGGCAGACAGAGAAGGAGAGAATCCCAAGCAGACTCTATGCTATCAGCATAGAGCCTGATGTGGGGCTCGATCTCCTGACCATGAGATCATGACTTGAGCTGAAATCAAGAGTAGGATGCTTAACAGACTGAGCCATCCAGGAGCTCCAATCGTAATAATAAGTTTTGATATGAGTGGGAGGAAATTAGTACTGACATTCATTGCTGGGATAAATGTGAATGATAGTAATTTTGAGGGCAATTTGCTATTGTCTACTGAACCTAAAAACTGTATTTCCTGTGTTCCAGCAACTCTACTTATAGTCCAGCACAGTGCAATTCAAAGAACTTTCTGTGACAATGGAAATGTTCTGTATCTGCTGTCCAATATGGTAGCCCTATGTGGCTACTGAGCACTTAAAATGTCACTAGTGTAACTGAAGAAGTGAATTTTTAATTTTATTAAATTTAATTAACCATAATTTAAATTTAAATAGCCACATGTGACTAATGGCTACTATATGGGACAGCACAACTCTGGAAAAACAACTGCATATGTTCACAAGGATACGTTTCATATGGAAATGACTTAAAGTCTACATACAGAAGACCAGTTAAATAAGCCATGGTATCCCACACCATGGAGTTTTATGTGTCAACAAGAGAAGGCCAACTGATACATACCAAATAGAAGGATCTCAAAGACAGATTGTATAATAAATTTCATAGCCACATGTACTGTAATTTTTAGTAACTAGATCGGTTTTATTGTTTCTAATGTTTATTTGTTGGTTTTATATAAATGGTGTCCAGAGCTACAGAGGTGTGGAAGCATCCACAACCAAACTTGATTATGTGTAACTCTGAGATGGCACTGAGATGGAGACACATGGAGAAGTGGGAGTGATGGTTCAAGAAGACATTAATAAGTGTCTATTAACATATTATTTCTGTTGTTAAAAATCAACATAGGGGTTCCTGGGTGGCTCAGTCGGTTAAGCATCAGACTCTTGATTTTGGCTCAGGTCATGATCTCATGGTTCATGAAATAGAGCCCCACATTGGGTTCTGCATTGACAAGGAGGAGCCTGCCTAGGATTCTCTTCTCTCCCTCTCTCTCTCTGCCCCTCCTCCACTCATGCTTGCTCTCTCTCTCTCTCTCTCTCTCTGTCAAAATAAATAAACTTAAAAAAAACCAACATAGACTTTAACTTTAAAATGTATCAATTTTCTTCTTCTTTTTTTTTTTTTTTTTTTTACGTTTTTTATTTATTTTTGGGACAGAGAGAGACAGAGCATGAATGGGGGAGGGGCAGAGAGAGCGGGAGACACAGAATTGGAAACAGGCTCCAGGCTCCGAGCCATCAGCCCAGAGCCCGACGCGGGGCTCGAACTCACGGACCGCGAGATCGTGACCTGGCTGAAGTCGGACGCTTAACCGACTGCGCCACCCAGGTGCCCCAAAATGTATCAATTTTCAAAAGTGATAATTATGATGAAAAGAGAAAATGAAGAAACAAAGCGTTCTAACCATCATACCAGAGCCATGAGAATGTCCATGACCTCCATGCTTGAAAACAAATATTCCTATTAGGTTTACCACAAACCCAAGAATCGAAACAAGAAGCAGTCTCTCATGGTGTACATCTGGAGGGGCTAATGCTCTCTAGAAAACAAATAATACAAACAAAGAGCATTGATATAATTTTTGAGTGATCAACTGGTAAAAACAAAAAGCAATCTTTAAAAATTTTTATTTTCAGAATTAAAAGTACTCTATAAATATATACCAAAACAGTTTCTAGAAAAAAAAAATAGTGCTCACATACTGCAGACAAGGTAGTAATTACTATTTTTAAATACACACCAATATTTAAAAGCATGACTATTTGGTCTCAAAACCATCCCTCTTTGGTATCATAAAATACTGCCATTCATTTCAGGTTCATTAATCTTTCAATTTTCTCTTTATATTTCTTTAATATGCCAAATATTACAGGTTCACTGACAAAATTCTCGGATTCGTTTAAGAACTCTTCCCAGCTGACCTCACTACCCAGACTGTGCCTTTACTTTTCACAGCGTCTACAATTCATTCATAGCTTATAAAGCACTATCATTTAATGGTTGTCAATTTCAAGTAGTTTCACATATACTTAATTTTTCCACTATTTTGTAAGCTCCTCTTACATATTTTACCTAATCTAAGACTGTCCTCAATAATACTTAATAACAGTGTGAAGACAGCTTTATACATGTATCTTTAGTTCATAAACATTTTCATTGCAGAAATGTTATTTACTGACTCTAATCATTATCTACAATACCTCAACTCCTTCTGAGAAAATAAAAAAAGCAGTGAAGATCAAAAACAGGCCATTGACAAAGCCAGCCAGAACTTCCGCTCTAACATACCTAAAGAAGAGCAAAGTAAACAAATGAATTATTATTTCTTAAAAATCAAATCATACATTTATATACATTCAGAGATTCTAAACCATATTATATGGTTAAAAGCAGACAGCAAATCCTAGTATTGTATAGTATGCTTTATTCTATATATACTGTAGAAATGAGGAAATGACTTTAATTATTATGAATTATGTATAATAGCAAAATGCCATAAACCACATCCATCTCTACAAGCCAATCAAAAGACCTTCCTTGAGTAAGTACGTTTAGAAAGACCCTGCACAGAAACATAAATTTCAAGTTGCCCCTGGAGAAGGAAAAATTGGACTGGACAAGGAGGCAAAGAAGGAAGGATCTAAGAAATAAAAAGTAGGAGCAAAGGACTTTTCTGAAAGAGGGGTTTAATAACTTATTTGCTTCTTTTCTAAAAACTCCTTATACTTTTTGTTTTATAACTTTCGGTTTTGAAATCTTTGGAAAATGGAACTCTGAAGGAAAACACAATCATCCTAGAGCCAACTTAAGATTTACATTCCTAATCACTCTTTTCTAAGATTAATACATTTAACAAAAACTTTTCAATCACCTATTTTTAGAATCAATCCTGGCTTCGCATAATTCTAATTAAACTATTTTTTAAATGCCTGCCTTTTTCTCTATGGACTTCTGAAGCTTTCTGCTTCCTACCTGCATGAAGCATCAGGGAAAGATTCTATTTTTCTGTTAAGGTATATGTGGCTTAGGTAAAGTCATTAGAAACTTCAACTTGGCAGTTTTACATGTCCTAACTTGATTCAAAGGGTGCTGAGAGCAGTTAATCACTATGGTCCTTAAATAATATAATAGGAACATCAAAAATTCTGCTTTTTCTAGCTTTGTCAACTTCTAGATTATACAAGCTTTACTGTAAAAAACATTTTTAAAGAGAACAAACTATTTAAAATGTACTCGTTTCAGGGGCACCTGGGTGTCTCAGTCAGTTGAGTGTCCGACTTTGGCTCAGGCCATGATCTCACAGTTTTGAGTTCGAGCCCCACATAGGGCTCTGTCTTGACAGCTCAGAGCCTGGAGCCTGCTTAGGATTCTGTGTCTCCCTCTTCTTCTGCCCCTCCCCAGCTCATGCTCTGTCTCTCTCACAAAAATAAACATTAAAAAAATGTACTCATTGAAGTTATGTTGAAGTTTGCTCTTTCAGTACATTCCAACATAGCATGTATTTCTACATTCAGAAAGAATGCAGATTTCTACCTTCTAACACATACGAATGAATTAGATTTACATATTTGTCAAAGCATATGCCTTTTTATTTTTCAGGAGAAAACATTCATTAAATTCAGCCTGCTTCCATAGTAAACACTTAGGAATTTACCTAATCTATCAGCAGGGTTACTAACCTCAAAATAAAAAAAGCACTTTCTTTTAACCCACTCTTCTATTCCCAAAGCTAATGCTTGATTGAAAGCCTTTTGTCCTTGAGTTCCACTGGATTTCAAGATCAGAGGTAGAAATGTTTTTCAGGCATCTTTTTGTCTCTCTAGTGCCTAGCTTAGTATGTGCTTAATAAATTCTGATCTGCTGTTGGACTCAAGTGATTTAATTAGGCTTAATATATTTGCTAACCTTGCTTGCAGGAATCAAGTGAAAATTTTGTGAAAACCAGACATACTTGACTCTACAAATAACTGTTTACTTCAACAGAGTGAGTCTTGGAATTAAAACATATAATTCACGAACGTGCTATTGCCTAATTAAGTATGATGACATCTGGATTCTTTAGCCAAGGCAAAAAAGGATACACGTACATATACATACGTGTAAAGGCATGTACATACGTATCTACCCATCAGACATATATTATTTTTATACTGGCATCGCTATTTCAAAAATAGTGTGACCAGATACAAAAATGACTTTTCTATAGAGAAATACTGAAAAGTCTTCTGCCTCTCAGATTCCTCCTAATCTTCTATTGTAGTCAGTCTGCTATTGCGATCATACTGAATCAGGGTTTTGGAGATTCATCCCTAGGCTTAGTCTATCCAGTGTCATTTTGATGTACTGGTACCTATATTTTACTGCTTACTACTATAGCAGTCATTAATAGGTTCAAATGTTGCATCAGATTTTATTCCCTAATTTTTTCCTTCTCAAAAGAAAAAGGCAAACAAGGAAAAGATAGAATAAGAGATAAAAAGATGGCAAGAATATTACTCCCTCATATAAATGAGTTGAAGTTGCACAGCTAAAACCACTATGGTACTGAAGGTATCAAAGTTATGCCTAAAAACCATCTTACAGTGGAGACTACGCAACCTAAACAGAAAACAACAGATATCCTAACGTGTAAGAACTGAGAACTTTTATAGTCACCTATTCTTTATCCCAAAAACTTGTTCAGTAAGATACTCTAATCAGATTTTTGATATATGATATATATGAATTACTCATTTTCCAACACAAAATTAGAACTTTACATACAATTTTTCTTTAATGATTCAAAACACACTTAAGAATCTTTTGATTGCATAATGCCATGGAAAATGTTCTCTTCTGAGCTGTTTGGATTTATTTATATACAGATCTCTCGCTCTAGTCTACAAAAACAGTATAATTAGTGTTTTTGCCTCATTTTTATAATCTTGCAAATAATTATATCACTTCAGTTATACCCCAAATCAGCAAGTTTTGTCAGAATTTCATATATCTCTCTTTTGACACTTGTCACAATGTACAGTCATTATGGTATTTTTACTGAACCATTTTTCCATCTGACCACAAGTTCCTCCAAGGCAGAAGACATATCTTATTCATCTTTATAAGAGGCAAAGGATTAGACTCACAGTGGGCCCTCTGAAGAGAACAAGAGCATGTACAAGAAAGGCAGTGTGTGCTTGCTTGTTCAAGAACAAAAGCAAAAGGTGGAAAGAAAGAGGAAAGCAGTGAGGGAACAAGAGTAAAAGAACAAGGGGAATAAGAGGCAGTGTGCTAAGAGAGTGGCTATGAGCAGGCAGGAGAGGATGAGAGACGCTGCAAAGGAAAGAGAGCCTTCCAGGAGGAGGATCAGGGAGAGAAGGAAAGAGACTGGGAAAGGGAGAGAAGAAAGACTTAGGGCAGAAGAGGTTGAGAGAGAGGGAGAAGGAAATAAGGAAGACCTGAGAGATACAGCAGTCAAGGGTAGAGGGAGAAAACAAAGATGTGCGGGAGAGAGAAAGAGAGGAAGGAGAGGGTGGAAGGCTGAGGGATAGACAAAGACCATGAGCACAGGCACAAGGAACTGGAAAGTACAAGAGAGGAGGTTAGGGAGTTCCAGAGAGATGACAGTGAGCATGAGGATGGGGATGAGAGTGAAAGAGAAAAAAAGTAGGAAAGAGTGAAGAAAGGAGAGAATGTGAGAGAGCACTCACAAGGGAGCTAGACAAGAGTCAACAAGTAAGAGGCAAGGGGGGAGCAGGAAGGAAAGAGAAAGTGGATGGGGAGACAGAAAAAGGGTACTACCTCTGAGTACTGGTTACATGTAAATATAATTGCACTGCAAAATACTCTATGAACTCAAAAAAGAAAACACCCAGGCAGATCACTCGAACATCAGAAATTTCATTGCTTCCCCCAATCAGAGATGGACAAAAGGCAAACCCTGCCTCGAAGGGTACGAGGCTTGGAAGTGAGACCAGATGTGCCAATATGGTCTCTTCAGCATAAAAACTCTCCAAATATTTGATTAGTTATCCAAATTCAGCAAGAGTATGAAAAGAAGTATTTTTCATAAAAGCAGAACTGCAGAGGGTAATATAAAATCAGATTAGAAAATAATTATTTTAAATAAATTAACGGCAAAGTATCTCTTTAAAAAAGAAACATGACCATTTTCATAAACTGAAATATTTTTTCTTCTTCTTAAAAAAATTAGGTTGGGGCGCCTGGGTGGCGCAGTCGGTTGAGCGTCCGACTTCAGCCAGGTCACGATCTCGCGGTCCGTGAGTTCGAGCCCCGCGTCAGGCTCTGGGCTGATGGCTCAGAGCCTGGAGCCCGTTTCCGATTCTGTGTCTCCCTCTCTCTCTGCCCCTCCCCCGTTCATGCTCTGTCTCTCTCTGTCCCAAAAAAAATAAATAAACGTTGAAAAAAAAAAAAAAATTAGGTTAAGAGTTGAGGAAGTCCCCTATCTAGCAAAAAATTTCACTTAAAATCTCTAAGCAAAAGAACTTCGATGCAAAAACAAAAAATATATATATACTGTAGATTGCAATTACATACTGTTCAAAAACAGCTTAAAACTAATCCACCAAGTTAGGGAAGTGCTTGTTACTCTTGGGGAGCGACATGGGAAGGAACGAGAAGGAGGCATGAGGGGGAATTCAAGAGTTCAAGTTATACAAATGTGTTCAATTTGTGAAAATTCATTATGCTTAAGATTTATTTTCTGTATTTCTTATACTTCGATAAAAAAGTTTTTAAAAGGTCTTACCCATAAGAGAAAGCATCATTATCTCTCCATTTGGAAATAACAGATGCTGCCAATCCAGCCAAAATGGCAGTGCTATCGAAAAACATGTGAAAAGAGTCGGAAATCAAGCCTAAGCTGTAAAAGAACAGACATATTGGCATATTATAATAGTAACCAAATAGTAGGCTTCCTTCTATAAATTCTCTAAATATCCTTCTGCTCATCAGGAACTAATCTTCTAAACAGACAACCTTGAAATATGATATACAGAAAGACATTGAGGATAAGTTTTAAACATCTCAGAAGGAAACCCTCACACCCCCTGCCCAAGAAAAAAAACCAAGCTTCCACAGAAAGAGGGGTTTCTAGAAACAAAGCTAGCTGCTACTGGATGAGCAGCAGGAACCTGCCCACTCTCTGATCGCTGACAAAGGTCAGCCACCACTGAAAGAGAGAAAAAAAAAACCAGCCATCACTGTCAGGGGCAAGTCTGAAGCCAGCTTGGGCCCAAGATCTTACATTGATATAAAGCAAAGGTCTGCTGTTGTTGGAAGAGGAGCAAGACAATCATTCCTTCTCTTGATACAAGGCTGTGGAGAGAGGTGGGAGAAGGGGCAGGAACGCTAATAATAACCACTCTGGCACTCAGGTGACAACGGACTGCCTAAAATTAAAGCTCCAGCAGGAGGACCAAATTCTCTCTCCCCACAACCGAAGCCTTGACTAGAGTACAAAACAATAGCAATCTACCACTGAGAGCTGAGCAAGAGCACAGAGACTCCCCTATGGAACAGGTGAGCGTGACTTGTTGAAAGCTGAGAGTAGAGCAAGAACACTGAGAAAACCCTCCAGGGCCCCAGACCCTACACTAAAGACAAGGTGGTAGAAGCCACTAAAAAAATTTGAAGTTGGTAGCTTGTTGAAACTAACTAGCAATAACAAAAAACACAAAACCCAACTAGCCAACTATGGATCAGAGACTCAAAACCCCACACTAATGGCCTGACAAAACAACAGGGGTACACATTTCTGGGCATAGATACTATCAACCTTGGTCGCTGTTAATCTTTTAAACATAAGTCCAGCACTCAATAAATATTTATAAGACACATAATAAGATCAAGGGGCAAAAACCAACCAACCAACCAACCAACCAAACAAACAAACAAAAACCACTGTCAAGAGCTAAAGCAGTCAAGAGAATCAGAACCAGAAAAGGCCTAGAGACTGGACTAGGATAAGGACTTTAAAACAAATATGATTACTATGTTAAAGGATGTTGTATAAAGCTGTTGAAGATTCATGAACAAACTGAGGACTTGCACGTAGATAAAACTATAAAAGAATCAAAAGGAAATGACAAAAACATTTTTTAAAAATCACAATATTGAAGAGAAATAATAACATACATGGGCTTCTGAGCAGATGGGACACAGAAACAATCATGTCAAGAGAAATTATCTAAGTAAAACACAAAGAATTAAAGGAGTGGGGGAAAGAAAAAACACAGAACAGAGCATTCAAAATCTGTCACATCTATCAAAGAGACTCAAATACAAATATTTGGATTCTCAGTAACAGAGGAAAAAAATAGGGTAGAAAAAGTATTTAAAGAGAAAATGCTGGAGAGTTTTTGAAAACAAACCACATATTTAAGAAATTTAATAAACCCCAAGCAGGGGGAAAACCCTACATACCTCACAAACTGCTCAACACCAAAGAAAAAAGAGAAAATCTTGAAAACAGTAAAAGGAAAAACAAAGATAAGATTATTAGTATATTTTTCATCAGAAACTACTCAAGGCAGAATAATGGAGCAATGTCTTTAAAGTACTGAAAAAAAAATGCCAACCGAATATTCTGTATCTAACAAAATATACTGAAAAATGAAGGCAAAATAAAGATTTTTCCAGACAACCAAAGCTGACAGAATTCACTGCCAGTAGATCTGAGTTAAAAGAATCAGAAGTTCTTCAAACAGAAGTAGGATAACAGATGGAAACAGATTTGCATAAAGAAATGAAGATCACTGAAAATTATAAATATGTGAGTAAATAAAAAAGATACTTTTTCAGGGTGCCTGGGTGGCTCAGTTGGTTAAGCATCCAACTCTTGATCTCATTTCAGGTCTTGATCTCAGGGTCCTGAGTTCAAATCCTGCACTGGGCTCCACACTGGGCATGAAGCCTATTTTTTTAAAAAAAGATAATTTTTCCACTTTTAGTATCTTTAAAAGATCATTGAGAACAGAAAAAAAAAGAAAAAAAGAAAAGAAAAATAAACAAACCAAAAGCTGGTTCTGTGAAAATATCAACAAAATTCACAACCTGTAAGTAGACTAACCAAGAAAAAAGGTAAAAGATTCAAATTACTAAAATCAGGAATGAAAAAGAAAAATTACCACTGACTTTACAGAAATAAAAAGGATCATAAGAAAATACTATGAACAATTATAGGCCAGCAAATTAGATAACACAGAGGAAACAGACAAATTCCTAGAAACAGTCTTGCAAAACTAAAAAAAAAAAAATTTCGAATATAACAAGCAGACAAATTGAATAATTGTAAAACTTCCAACAAAGAAAAGCCCACACCCAGGCAGCTTCACTGGAAAATTCTACCAGACATTTAAAGAACAATAGATACCATCCCTTACAAACTCTCCCAAAACACAGATGATGAAGGAATGCTTCCCAATTCACCGTGTAAGAGCAATATTACCCTCATACCAAATGAGACAAAAGACATCACAAGAAATGGAACAGACTAATCTTTTGCAAATATACACACAAAAATCTTCAACATACACTAGCAAGTGAAATCCAAGTATATATATTTGAAAAGTACATACCGCAACCAAGTGAGATTTATACCAACAATGCAAGGTTGATTTAATATATGAAAACCAATCAATCTAACACATCATATCAACAGAATAAAAGACAAAAACCACATGGTCATCTCAACAGGTGTAATAAGAGTTTGACAAAATTTAACACTCCCCTTTATATTAAAAACACTCAACAAACTTGGAATAGAGAGAACTTTCTCAACTCTTAAATGGCATCTACCAAAAACCCAGAGCACCATTAAAGGCCAAGGACTGAATGCTTTCCCCTAAGATCGGGTATAAGGATGTCTAATCTTGCTACTTCTATTTAACATTGCACTGGAGGATCTAACAAGGGCGGTTAGGCAAGAAATTAAAAAAACAAATAAAAAAATAAAAAATAAAAAGTGAAGGAGTAAAACTATCACAATTTGCAGATGACAGGGATTTTATATATACAAAATTTTAAGGACGCTACTAAAAACCTATTAGAATAGATGAATTTGGCAAGGTCGCAGGATACAAGATTAACATACAAAAATGAACTGTATTCTTAATAGTAGTGATGTAAAAAAATAAAAAAGATTTCCATTTATAATAGCATCAAAAAATAAAATACTTATGGGGCGCCTGGGTGGTTCAGTCGGTTAAGCGTCTGACTTCAGCTCAGGTCACGATCTCACGGTCCGTGAGTCCGTGAGTTCGAGCCCTGCGTCGGGCTCTGGGCTGATGGCTCAGAGCCTGGAGCCTGCTTCTGATTCTGTGTCTCCCTCTCTCTCTGCCCCTCCCCCGTTCATGCTCTGTCTCTGTCTCAAAAATAAATAAACGTTAAAAAAAAAAAAAAAAATTTTTTTAAATAAAATACTTATGAATAAATTTTACAAAAAAAAAAGTGTTAAATTTATACTCTAAAACTATAAAATATTGTTGAAAAAAATTAAAGAAGACCTAAATAAATGGAAAGATATCTGTGTTTATGGATCAGAAGACAACATTGTTAAGATGCCAATATTTCCCTAGTTGATCTACAGAGTCAACTCAAACCTATCAAAATCCCAGTTGACTTTTTGAAGAAACTGACAAGCTGATCTTAAAATTTACATGGAAAAGCAAGGGACCTAGAATAGCCAAAAAAATACTGAAAATGAAATCTAAAGTTGAAAGACTCATACTTCCCAATTTCAAAACTTTACTATAGAGTTACACTAATCAAATAGTATGGTGCTGGCACAAAAATAAACAAATAGAGCAACGGAATACTATTTAGAATCTAGAAATAAACCCTCACATTTATGGTCAGCTGACTTTTGACAAGGATGTCAAGACATTCCAACAGTGGAAAGAATAGTGTTTTCAACAAATGTGTTGATACAACTGGATATCCACAGGCAAAAAATGACTTTTGACATTATAAAAATTACCCCAAAATTAACCCAAAACAAAATTAACCCAAAAAATTAACCCAAAAAAGATCAAAGACCTAAACATAAAAGCTAAAATATTCACCACCTTGGATTAGGCAATAGTTTCATATATATAGAAGACATCAAAATCACATGCAATAAATGAGAAAACAGAAAATATAGACTGGATATCACTGGAATTTAAAACTTTTTTTTCTTCGAAGGACATTATTAAGAAAGTGAAAAGAAAATGCACAGGTGGGAGAAAATATTTACCAATTCTATATATGACAAGGGGTTTGTATCCAGAATACATGAAGAACTTTTTTTTTTTTTTTTTTTTTTTTCAGATTTTATTTTTAAGTAATCTCTACACCCAACCTGGGGCTCAAACTCACAACCCCAAGATCAAGAGTCACATACTCCACCAACTGAGCCAGCCAGGCACCCCTACATGAAGAACTCTTAAAACTCTTCCAAAAGATAAGGCGCTTGGGTGGCTCAGTCAGTTAAGCAACCAACTCTTGATTTCAGCTCAGGTCATGATCTCGTGGTCTGTGAGATCTAGTCCCGCACTGTCAGCACGGAGCCTGCTTGGGATTCTTGCTCTCCCTTTCAAAAACAATAAACAAATGTTTTTAAAAAACTCTTCAAGAAGATAAGTAATCCAATTTCTTAAATGAAACAAAGAATCTGAATAAACATTTCTCCAAAGAAGACACACAAATGGCCAAAAAGCACATGAAAAGATACTCAACATCATTAACAACCTTTCAGGGAAATGCAGGTCAAACAATGAGAAACAGCTTCATAACCACACTATGACAGCTAAATCAAAAAGATCAATAACAAGTGTTGGTGAGGATGTAGAAAAATCAGAATTCTCCCACACTGCTAAATTTAATTTGGCAATAAAAATAGATGAATACTAATACACGTAGAATATGGATAACCTTTGAAAACATTATGCTGGGTGCAACAAACCAGTCACAAAGGATTATACACTATATGATTCCATTTACATGAAAAGGCCAGAGTAGGCAAATACAAAGAGACAGAAAGTAGATTAGCAGTTGCCTAGAATTAGGGCAAATCAGGGGATAAGGGAATTAGAGGGCAATGGCTAGGGGTGCAAGGCTTCATTTCAGGGTAATAAAAATCTTCTAAAATTGATTGTTCTGATGGTTTTACAACTCTGTGAACATACTAAGAGCCATTCATTTGTATACCTTAAATGGGTAAATTGTATGGTATATAAATTATATTTCAATAAAGCTATTTTTTAAAAAATGATAACTATCTAAAGCAGGAATCAGCAAGCTATGGCCCAGACTACCATCTATTTTTGTAAATAAAGTTTTATTGGAAAACAGTTACACTCATCTGTTTATATACTGTCTATGGTTGCTTCTGTGCTTTTACAGTAGAATGGAGAAGTTGTGACAGAGACCTTATGGCCCTTAAAGCTTAAAATATTTGCCATCTGCTGTTCAGATAAAGTTTGCTAACCTCTGGTACAAAGCAAAAACAGGTACTGTATTATGGGGTTTAAAACACGTAAAAAGTGAAATGTATGACAATAATGGCACATAGGACAGAAGGAAATGGAAGTGTAATATTGTAAGATAAACATATTATTATTTGTGGTTAAGTTAAAAATTCATATTACTCATGCTAGAGCAACCACTAAAAAAAGGGGCATAGAATTCTGCACCAACACAAAACACATGTCCTGCTACCACTGGAAAAGGAGCAAGAAACTTACTCTCACCCAAGACCATCCACATGTACAGAGCAGAGTTTTGCTTTCACAGAAGGGGCAAAAATGTTGGGGGGAGAAAAAAACCTACTCCCAGGGCCCAGGCTCCCGGCGCCCTGCCTAAGGGCCTGGGTTAAGTTAATGAACGCCCCTTTGCTCTCACCACGAACTTAGCACTGAGTAACAAGAAACAGCAGTCTGCAGCTTGGTGGGATTGGTGGGGGAGGGTAGCCATGCCCCATTTGAAGAGTTATCTCTGTACTGTGTTACAAAACCACCAATAAAGACATTGCTTCTGATTTTGTTTTCTCTTCTATGATAAAGAACTAATATGGTAAGTTACTTTTAAAATTTAGTTTCAGAAAATTGTCTCTCTATTCTGATAAAATGTAGTTGTGTCATAGTAAAACCTGACAATGAGAATTTTTACCCATCGTGCCTTAACTTTATGGAATTTTATAACTAAATTTAAAAGTCAATTTCAGTAACTACATTAATTTACACTTTTAGTAGGCTTACTTTTTTCCTCTCTATACACGATTCTTCATGTTTTTATTTCTATAACTTAAGGATTCTATTATATATGTGACTTTTATCTTAAATGGCCATAAATTAGTTGTAGAAGAAGGCAGGGTATTCATTCTAAATAAATATAAATGAAAATGATACACTGATGTACACATATATTTAGTAAAACCTGCTGTGAGTTGAATTGTGTCCTTTTCTAAATTCTTAAGTTGAAGTCCTACATCTCTAGTACCTCAGCTGTGAGCTAATTTGAAAACAGGGTCACTGCAAACATAATTTATTAAGATTAGTTTAGCAAGGTGGGCCCTAATCTAATATGACTATTGTCCTTATAACAAGAGGAAATCTGGAGACAGACATGCACACAAAGAGACTACTGAGTAAAAGATAAGGCAGATATCAGATGAGGCTTCTACAAGCCAAGGAATGCCAAAGATTGCCAGCAAGGCAACTGAAGCTAGGAGAAAGCATGGAACAGATTCTTCTATGCAGATCTCAGAAGGAGCTAACACTACCAATACCTTGATCTTAGACTTTTAGTTTCCAGAACTACAAGACAATAACTTTCTACTGTGGTACTTTGTAACAGCAGCCCTAGCAAATTAATACACACTAGCACTATCTTCTTTACAACAAATTTATTTTAAACATATTTAGTGGACACCAAACACTGCCTACATGGGAGGGAAATGGTAAACCTCTTCTGTACACCACAGCAATTAAGTTCTCTTTTCAAGAGGTTTAGATATAGCTTGGCAATTTTAATACTCATCAAAATGAGATTTTAAATTTATTTAAATTTTAAGTAAATTTAATTTTCATTAAAGATTTTTTTTTCAGAGTGCATGCATGCACATGCACGCACAAGTGGGGAAGGGGCAGAAGGAGTGGGAGAGAGAAGCTTAAAGCAGACTCTACGCTCGGCGCGGGGTCCCACGCAGGGTTTGTTCTCATAACCATGAGATCATGACCTGAGCCAAAATCAAGAGTCAGACGCCTGACTGAGCCACTCTGGCGCCCCCAAAAGTTATTTCACTTTTAGTATACTATAAAATATGATTCTACCTGAAGAACCACTCCCTCTTCTAAAGTGGAATCATGTTCTCTTAAAGCACTGCAATGTTTTTTTAAACCTGGTATCACAATTTGAAAATTACTCAGCTGCAACTATATAGACAAACTCAAATGAAAGAGTCTACTTCTAGTTCTCTGTTCTATCATACATCAAAACCCTACTCATGAGGAATGTCAATTTTATTGTTCATCTTCAATATTAGCAAATGTTTCTTATTATGAATTGTCATTTAAACCGCATGGCATAAATTTCCTTGTAAATAAAGACAGCATAAGAATATTTCAGGTTATATGATTTACATACCAAATGTAACCTAATAAAGAACAATTAGTTGTTAAAAGCAGCATACCTGTTTTAGGCTCCCATCTTTAAACACTGTCAGTTTCTCTAAAATTAATTTGTAAACTTTTTTTAAGTGACAACTTTCTAAAGATATTTTAATAAGGAAAACTTCTTAGAACATAAAAGAGAAACCTGATCACTGAAACAAAATATAATAAATGTGAATAAAACATTTAGCAAAAGAAATTCTCAAAAAAGATTTTATTTAAGGTCATTGGGGCAAAAACAAACAAAAGGGAGAAAGAGAGTCCATAAATTGAGATTTCAGAGACATATCAACCAAATATGCTTGGATAGGAGTTTGGATCCAAGTATGATTTTGTTTGGATTAGATCTTATTTGGATTCTGACTTACAAAACTAACTGTAGAAAGAATTTCTGAGACAATAAGGATCATCTGAACCCTAACTGGACATTTGATATTAATAAATTCCTAATTTTTAAAGATGAAATGGCACTGGGTAGTATTATGGAGTGGGGGGGGCCTTTTTTTATTAGAGACTCACACTGAAGTAGTTAGGAAGGAAATTATATTTGGTATCTGTGTTAAAATAATCCAGTGGTGAGACAGATAACACAGAGGAAATGAAATAGACTACATGTTGATAAATGGGAACATGAGGTCAATTAAACTCTCTTTTCCTTATGCTTAAAATTTTCCAAAATAAAAAATTTTAAAAAGATCTGGTAACTAAGCTAACAGTATATCTATAGTGTGTTGTTAAAGATTAATTCAAAACTGAAGACAGGGAATAATCATGATAAGTTTCCATGAGATGGAAAGTATAAAAACTTAACTACCAATTTATTAGGAAGAAATTAGAATCCTGTCATTTGCATAAGTTGTTAAACTAATGACAGTTATGGTAAAAAACCCACAACTCTACTACATTCCATTATATAATCCCTTACTTAAAAATATTCTTAGCAAAGGGGCGCCTGGGTAGCTTAGTCAGTTAAGCATCTGACTCTGGCTTGGTCATGATCTCACAGCTCGTGAGTTTGAGCCCCACATAAGGCTCTGTGCTGACAGCTCAGAGCCTGGAGCCTGCTTTGGATTCTGTCTCCTCTCTCTGCCCCTCCCCTGCTCATGTTCTGTCTCTATTTCAAAAATAAATAATAAACATCAAAAAAAATTTTTTTTTTAATTTCAGCAAAGTGGAATATTTGCCTGCATTTTTAAGGTGAATAACAAAACTACAGGAAAGCAGAAGTCATCACCATAGATGATGAAAGAACGGAAAAGCTGATAAAAGACAAAGATAACTATGTTTTAATTCTATAGAAAAATGCGATTAATAGAAGCATTTTCTTTACCGAGTTACTTTACAAATATATGACATATTATACAGAAGTAGGAACAAATCAATGTCCAGTATGGCCTCACACATTTCCTGAACAAATATTTACTTTGGTAATACAAAAACATTTACCTTTAGAGTTATATGAGTTCCCTCTATGTCTAAGGGGAAAATTGTTGCAACAGCTTTGGTAAAAAATATTACTGAAGTTTTCTAACAAACAGTTAAGTACAGTTAAAAGAGCATAAGAACAAAGGAAACTATAGTGGAATACTACGAAAAAATCACAGTGTAGTGGAAAAAAAAAATCCCTGGACGACAGGTGCTTCTAGGCTTTACTGCTACTCTGGGGAAAAACAAAAACAAAAACAAAACCTGGGCCTCAGTTTTCTATCTATAGAAGTCAGACTAGCTTATCTCTTTCCAGTCTCACAGTATCCATATATTTCCTTCTTTTTTTGGTAAAGAATCCTTAACTTTCAGCAGAATACCTGTTTGACTGGAACAAAGATGACATTTGCAAGTAGGCATGACCAATAAGATAAAGGCTTAGCACTGAACTATAAGTGTTCTATGTGTGTCCAGATAAATCTCCTTAAAAGACACTATATACACTTTTTACCTCTTTTTCTCTCTGTTTTGGACAATCTGCTGCTAGGGATAGTTGGAACGACAGCCATCGTGGAAATAAAAGTTTTGTAATATTTAAGAAATCATTATTTGGGGATTTTTCTGTAACTTGAAAAAGCACTTAATCCTAGATGGTACAAAACCACATACTTATACTATATTAACTCGAGATGAAGTACTTACTCAACAATAAATACCAAAAGAAAATAAAATGATAGAAAGAAAAGATTCTTAAAAGGAAAGATCACATATGGTATCCCCATCATTTTCTTAACTTCAAAGAATAAGAGAAAAGAGGAGTTGTAAGGTTTTCCTCCTCTCTAATAGGGCAGTTAGTACGCTTAGTGTAGGTAGATTAATTCCATACATTCATTATTCCTTCATTCAGCAAATACACATTAGCCATACTATGTGCCATGTACTAAGGTGCCTGAATAAGATAGAAAAGATCTCTACTTTAAGGAAGCTTACATTATAGCAGAAAAGTAAAAGGCAGTGGATATTTAAAGGTGGAAAAATACACAAAGAACTTAGCTATTCTTCCACCGATGACACATTCTCACCATCAAAAATATGAACCAAGTCCTTCCTTTAAATAATGAAGGCTCTAAACAAGAAGAACTATTTATTTTTTGCAACTAGATCAACAATTGTTTCTATAAACCTTTATTTGTGAAGACAGCATGTTTTATTCACCTTTTAATTCTATAATGGAAAAAAATTCTTGACATTTCATGTTCATAACATCTTGAAACTTAATTTTTATAGAATGAAAATGAACACAGAAATGACTATGACAAACAAAATAAATTTTGGTGAGACATTTATTCAAGGAACTTAAAATCTAATCGAAACTTCAGGAACAAAGATAATCCAATTATATAAGGAAATTGTTGGCCAGTCAACAAAAGGGACTGAAAACTGCGATATCTAAATAAGACACAGAAATCCAGATTATGAAAAGGCCCAAGCAATTTTTAAACCTGTCAAGGCTTCAATAGCAATGTATTTGTACTTCCAACCCACTGATAAAAATTAATATTGGTAAGTGGTGTGGACATGGATGTTAATATAATGATGAATACCTACTAAATGATTTAGGTAAGACAGACACTAGCTCAGAGCTAGATTTCAAATGTGGAAGATATAATAACACAAAGAGAGTAAATTGTAGGAAAAGAGATCCTAAGGTTAGAAAAACAAGCCACCAAAGGGCAGAAGAAAAAGTCATATACCACTGATGTTTTCCTTCGGTACTGGTGACTAATGGCAAACGGCTTGGAAAACAATGGTTTTAGTACAGTGATTGAACAATGCAGGCTTGTTCACTTATATGCAGTTATTTTTCAATTTGGTACAGTACCAGAAATGTATTTTCTCTTCCTTATGATTTTCTTAATAACGTTTTCTTTTCTCTAGCTTACTTTATTGTAAGAATACGGTACATAATACATATAATATATAAAGTACATGTTAATCAACTTTATGTTATCGCTAAGGATTATGGTGGACAGCAGGCTATTTGAAGTCAAGTTTTTGGGGAGTCAAAAGTTATACACAGATTTTTGACTGTACAGGGTTCATTTCCCTAATCCCCATGTTGTTCAAGGGTCAACTAATTTCCTCAATAGATCTCTACAGATCAAAAAATTTACTTTATACCTAACTTTCCACGAAAGAAGTCATGTGGGCACTTCAAATATAATTCCCCTGAACAAGACATTTCACATAGTAATTTATGCCATAAAAGGCCACAGTGAAAGATAATGTATTGTAATGTAAAGTGTACATATATAAACCAAGTTATAGCCTGAATACAATCAGTACACATGCCACAATATGGCATAATTTAAGAAGAGCAAAATATATTACAAATACTGTATATTTATAATAAAGCATGATTATTATACTATAACATAGTGCTTTTAACATGCATAATACATTGAAGAATATTAATATTACAGGATACATATATCTGCTTCTCAATGGGTTCAAAATGGTTATCACATACACTAAGATTTTACTATGTCTCAATATTCCTTTTAAAGTAGTGACTAAATCAATAACCTTCATAATGTGCTGAGTATTTTTTATAAAATTGAGTTGACATCTGAAATGAAAAGAAGTCCACTTTTTCATATAAAAATGTAAATGTCACAAAAAATGGTGATCTTATTTAACCTCATTGTTCAATCTCGATAAAGATCAAGGACAGCAATTCTCTCTAAAAATGGACTACAGAGGAAAGAGACTAACTCTAAGTAACAGAAAATAAAGCATAAATAGCATAGGTTCTTAATCTAGGGTTCAAAATCTATCTCAAGGAACTCCGTATCACTCCTGAAGTTTTACATAAAATTTTGAGGGTTGGCTTTTATTAGATTCTCTAATGAGTATGAGATTTAAAGAGGAATCTGCACACTTAGAAATGTAACGATCTTATTGTTAGCTGCACAATTTTACAAGACCTTAAGTTATTCAACAGTAAATACCTGGAAATAATAATATTTCATTTCCAGAGTTCCTGGATTTACCTCTTCCCAAAGCAGGTTCAAAAACAAAAAAGCCCAAAGATGGCACAAAAACCCATCAATTCAGGGCCTGTAAGTTTTTAGAAAACTGTACCGGATTTTCTACTGCAATCAAGACCAGAGAAAAATCATGAGACAGTTGCAGCATAAAATGAAAGAGAAGAGAATGACACATATTTCTTTGGATAGCTTCTTTATAAAGCTCTTAATAATAAATTAGGTTGAACATCTGAGATATTCCCTCTCAGATCTTAAGGGTGAAATCCAGATGCCACTCCCCCAGAAAGAAGCAAGGAACACTCCCACCCCAAAGAAGCAGGAAACAGGTTTCTTCTAATTCCAAGAAAGTGGGCAAAGCTAAGGTTTATAGTTAGGGATGACTCTTTCCATCGGCCAAAATGAAGAAGAGACTGGTCACTCTTACTTGACGGGGCGGGGGGCGGGAGGGGGATGGGGGCGGGGACCCAAATCTTAATAACTGCTGCACGTGATGGGCCCCGGATCTTAAACGTAGCCTTGCCAGATTGCTGTGGATATGAGAAAGCAACTCAGCAGCAGAGCTGAACAGCAAAGACCTGAACCTCCTGGTGAGGAGCTACGTGGCATTAAGCAAACAGTGCTTCGTTTCCCCCACCCCCTGCTTCCGCCCAAACCCTTTTCCCTTTGGTTACCAGTTGCTCCAGATGCCGTAGAGTAGTTCAACAAAAGCGAAAGAAAGGTTCAGGCACAGGAAGAAAAACAGGTTCCGGGACGTCTTGTCCGACAGGATAGACCTGGGAGTGATAAAAGTGGAGAAGAGGCGGGAGAGTCAAAGGGGTGCCAGGACCCGGAGGCTGGGTCCCGGTTTAAAGACCCTCCCAGCCCAAACGCTCCTTTCCTCACAGCGAAGGAAGGTGTCCCTGATGCTCCCTCCCTGGATCTCGGGCCATCCTTAGGTCTGGGCCTTCTCCCCTACGTCCGGATACCCCCTTCCCGCAAAAACGGCACCCCGCACCTAAACCAGCCCGAAATCTTGCCGAACAGATTGAACTTGGGTGGTTTGTATTCATCGTCCTTGATGGACAGGGGTAACATCTTCTCTGCCCGGCGAAGGGCCGGGTCTACTCCCCTCTAGTAGTGGCTCCGTGGGTGATGGTAGTGACAGCGGCGACGCCTCAGGTGGAATTCCCCAGCGTTTGTCCCGGGCCGCGTGCCGCTTCGAGACACAGACAGACACAGACACACACCCGGGAACTCGCCGACTTCCGGCCCGGGCCGCGCAACGAGTCCTGGGACGCGAAGGGGGGAGGCGGGGCTGGGGGGCGGGACCTGCGCGGTGAGGGGCGGAGCTTACGTCGGGGGCGCTGTAGGGGCGGAAAAAGGTGGCAACTAGTAGGTAGTTAAGGCGCTGGCCTGGGATGGAACGAAAAAGTCCTGAGGTGGCGACCCGCAGACTGGGATGGCTGGTTGGTTGAGAGCCTGCTCTCGCCCACCCCGACCGCCTACCACTGATGTTCCCGGATGCGCTGGTGTCCAGCGCCTGCCCTTTCGCCATTGCCCCCTCTTAACTAAGTCCCGGTGCTTTAGGTAGCAGTGCTTTAAAACCCAGAACGCGTTGCTGCCAGCCCGCAGGAAGCGTAAGTGATGGTGTTACTGGGTGAACTCTGGGGCACCCAAATCCTAGTAATCCGGTCCCCCAAAACAGCGCCTGGCCTTCCATACTGCCAGGTAGGAAGCAATCAGTAAGTGTCTTTCTAAAGAATGTTAAATGTATCAGAAGACGCCCTTTAAAGGAAACTCCTAGGAGACCGTGTTGGAATTGAGGTTTGGGTAAGGCATTGCTTCCCGGACAATCTCAGTCCGCGAACCACCCGAAATTCGAGTTCGTGCAGGTCCCTCTTCACTTCCAGGTCATCCTGAGGGCCGCAGCCGTGGCTGTAATTCTTGTCAGAGCCGCCCTGCGCATTTGAGGGAAATGCTGGAGGAGCTGGCCGGTCGGTGGGATGCGAGGGCTCGCGGGGCGCAGGGAGACGAGCCCTCGGGCCTGCCCCAGTCACCCACAGTGCTTGGAACCTTCCTGCGGGCGCCTTTCCGGAAAATTGTTTGGTTGGGTGAGGTCAGGTGGTCCATCACGTGAATGATTAAAAGTTGTTACCTTGGGGAAGAAATGCGAGAAAGGAGGGCTGGCTTTTGGAAGTGGGCTAGAAACTACAAAACCGAGCTTCTTGGGAACTGCCTTTTAGTCTAACAGGAAGTGGAGCGTCACCGAAAGGGAGGGGCGGCCACCCGGGGACTGTCCCCTGCTTCAGGCGCTCACTTTGCGGGCGGTGTTTTTTCCAGGTTATCAATCCAGCGAATGAGGCTGGGTGGATGCACGCTGCTGGGTTTAGAAAAAAACAAAAACAAAAACAAAAAATGAGCAAGCGAGAGGCCCCTTCCGTTCTATGAGAACCAGGCTGCAAGCAAGTAAATCTGCTGTCCACACTGCAATCGTCTGCACTCGAGGTAAGGAAATAGCAAAATGCTTTTGTGGTAAAAAAATTTTTGCAGTAAGGATATATGCATGTTTTGCTCTGGTTCTTGGAACTTTGTGCGTGAGATAGGGATTCGTTGGCTTTATTTTTGAAAATGTAATTTTATTCAGTGTTCATGTTAATTACAATTGCTGTGTAAAACATCTAGGTTCCAGAAATTAAGTTCTGGAAAGAGTATTTTCTCTTTGCCTTTTTGGACATATATTTCATTATTTTAACTTAAACATAGAAATATTCTTAATCAGTAGAATTTACATATATTTTTTAGGAAGCTTTTATATTAGCCATAGACTTTGAATTTTACTCTGCTGCACTGCTGGGGAAACATTAAGTGGGTGCAAACTAGGCTAAAGATAAGTATTTCCATGGTAATTGGGTTTTTCTCCAAACGGCTTTATTTCAATATGATCAAGTGGGGAGAGGAGGGGGAGATGTATGCAAATAACCAGCTTTCAGTAACTGATTTCCAGTGTTCTCTTAATTCATCAAGGTCAGATGCAATTTGAGCCTGTGTTTTTGTATTCTGCCTTTGAAAACAAATTCTGCATTTTATCCTATACTGCTACAAATAAGAAATTTCTCAGCTGGTTTATGGAGAAATCTGCATTATCCCTTTCAAATACAAGTTGGAGAAATTGAAGTTTGATTTCAGTTACAATGGTTTCCTGGGACTCCCCAGTTGCCCCACTCCCCACCCGGAAGGATACAGATATTCCCGTGAGGGCCTTCTCCCTTCAAAAAGTAACAGTCCTACTTCACATCTTTCAGTCTTGGATGGCATGATTACCAACTTCAATACTAAAGTCATTTTGTTGGAAATACAAACTGGACACTAGTTAAGTCAGGAAAAGTTCTAGGAGTGGGAAATGTTTGTGTCTCAGTTCTTTTGTCACTTGAAATATTTCTTCTATATATGTTGACCAATATATATTGTCCTATCAAAGTTAAAGTTAGTTTCTTTCATTCAGCATTTATTGTCTGCTATCTGCTAGGCTCTGTGCTGGACACAAGACGGTTGGAGGGAAACAGTTAAAAAGCCAATTAAGTCAAAAGTTCTTTCTCCAGAAGAATTTTTTGGGAAGAAGAAGCTGATGTGAGGAGAGAGGGTGGCAGGCAAATCAGTCTAGGATTTTAGAATTGTCTGATATTTAATATGTGTACAAGGTATGCCCTTGGTGTAGCAAAGGGACACAACTGTCACTCAGAGAGTCTTTTGGTATATATCAAACCTTTTGTCCCAGCCATCCTATTGTCCCTTCAATAACTTGTATCATGAAGGAATATTATTTCAGAAAACCAAAAAATGATTCTTCAGCTCAATTCAGGTGGTCATTACAGAGGCAGGATTTTGAAAGACTCCAACCATAATTCTTAATGCCTTCATGTCTTAAAAGATTAAATGGGTTTTTAAGGTTATAAAATAGATATAGTAATGAACATTTAAAACTAATAAGTAGATTCCTATCCTGCACTTTGAACATTTGTTTAGATCTTCTTCCACTAATTAATTGCATTGCACTAAGCAACAGAGAAAGCCCCCAGCTTCTCAGACATGTGATTGAGGACTGTGAGAAATGAAAGCAGAGAGAATAAAGGGGCAGACGCTTATCTCCAGTCAGGGTTCCAGCTCCTTTCAGACAGTTGTCAGTAAGGAATAGGAAGCATGCCATCCGTCATTCCTCAGTGATCAACCCTGGCATTTATCTGCAGCCCAATTTAGACCCCATGCTTTTTTAGATGCTTCAAATTGAATGCCCTGTGAACCTCGAGTGAAAAAAGAAACTGTGATGGTGTATAAAACTACAGATTCTTAAAAATCTAGAAACCGAGCATAAGTGCAAATTGCATTCCATGGTTTTGCTCCATGGCACATATATATGGCATATAGGTTTCAGTTGTGCAAACCCATTAGATAGGATGATGTGATTTTTTTTCTGCCTCTGCATACGTCCTAAAGATGAAGACAAAAATATAGCAGCGTTAGCTGCAACCTCACAGGAAGACATTCTCTATCTCACTGCCTAAATACTTATTTATTTATTTATTTATTTATTTATTTATTTATCTATCTATCTATCTATCTATTTATTTTTTGAGCAGCAGACAAAAGTTTATTGGAATATAAGATTCGAAAGTAAGAATAGTAGGAAAGCTCTCTTTACAGAGAAGGTACATTCAAAAGTGAACGCCCCTAAATGTAACTTTTAAAACACAGAACACCTAATTTTGATTTCTAAAAATAATTTGAAGCCTATAGACAATGGCATTAAAAGCAGTTTTAAAAATCTCCTGATGACTGACAAAAACATCACAGAAAATTCTTTGATTTCCCCTAATAGTGCCAAGAGATCCTGTTCCTATCAATTACAGAAGCCATAAAGGAAATTTTTAAAAAATTAAAACTTTACCATAATGAGGTAAGTACCAGTATTTTTTTTGTTTTTTTTTTAATTGTGGTAGAGTACACATAATATTTGCTATCTTATCCATTTTCAAGTGTATAGTTTAGTACTGTTAACTATATTTACATTGTTGAGCAACCAATCTCCAGAACTTTTTCATCTTGCAGAACTGAAACCCTGTATCATTAACCAACTGCCCATTTCCTCCTTCCTCCAGCCCCTGGCAACCACCATTCTACTTTCTTTCTGTATGAGTTTAACTACTCTAGATACCTCATATAAGTGGAATCATGTTGTATTTACCTTTTTGTGACTGGTTTATTTCACTTAGCATAATATCCTCAAGATTCATCCATGGTGTAGCATGTGTTAGAATGTCCTTCCTCTTAAAGGCTAAATAATATTTCACTGTATGTATATAACACATTTTGTTTATCCATTCTTCTGTTAGTGGATATTGGATTGCTTCCACCTTTTGACTATTGCGAGTAATGCTGCTGTGAACATGAGTGTAGTACCAATATTTTTATCTGAGAAAAATGATTTCCTATAGAGGTACTCTTGTTTCCTTAGAAATAAAAGTTCTTACTTGAGCCGGGGTCTGTTAGAAAATACTGTAAGGCCTCTTTTTAGTCTTATCCATTGAAATAGTTCAGCTTACAGAATAAAGCCAATACCCATATAGTTGAAATACTCTGGTACTAGAACAAAGCTGAAGATAAGAGACTGTGCAGAGGACACTGAAAATGCAAAGTGACTCACGTGTGAGAGTTTGGAGTTTGGCGGGACCTACTGTGCTCAGGGAAAATCATTTAACATGCTCAGTCTTAGCTATCCCATCTACAAAATGGGGGTGGATACGTTTTAATTTCCTTCTCTAAAGTTTGAAACATTGCCGATTTGAGATATTCTGTAGCACACAGAAGGTAGAGGTCTGACGATTTTCATTACTGTTGCTGAGCTCCCTGAGGGCAGGGACTGGGTGGTCTGGGCACTACCATCCTTAGGGCCTGACAGTCTGGTGCAGGTGGGAGGGGCCTGTAAATGTTGACTGAGGAATATTTACCATGGTATTTCGGCCTTCCTCTAATGTTAGAAAGTTTATACGAATTAGGATTGCTTTGATGTTAGGTTTGATATCTGAAACTACTTATGAATTATAATTCATACGTATGAAATCTGTTTCTCTTAGAGAGCTATTTTGGAATGTGAGTTTATTGCTGAAAACCAGTATTTTGTGACAGAAAGAAGGTTCCATAGAATATTCCAGAGATCTGTTGCCTGACAGTCTTGCCTTCCCTCCATTTTCCTGTGACTGAAACAGAAGTTCAAATGAAAAGCTCTCTTATCCTAGAATGGTAAAAGTAATACATTTGCAGATGTACTTGGTTTCTTTTTGACCCATTTCTGGAACTAATTTTGCATGGCACTGTACTGAGCTAAAAATGCTTTTCTATTTCTAGGCTTTCTTCTTAGGATGCATTGACTCCTTGGATCCTTACAAGTTGTGGATGTTCCTCTTAGAAATAAAGCCATTCCTGCTCCTGACCCTAATACATGTCCATGGAATTGGTCATCTCCAAACATCATCATCATCATCATCTTCATCATAGCTACAATTAATTGGCAGTTCCGGGAGAAGGCGGGAAGGCTAAAACAAACTTTTATCTAGCATAATTTTATCTAGCATAACCTGTGCGCTTTGAGGGTAGAGAGGACCTCGCTGTCTGCCTCCCTAACAAATGGCTGTATTAAAGGAGGCAGTACTTTTAAAAAAACTTTACACATAATATTTATATATTATGTCCTCTTAAATGAATGATGATTAAGTAAATCCAGTTAATTGACAGTAGCTGTCTGAGGAAGTATTAAAAAGGAATATGATGCTTTTGTAGAGGCTTAGGAGGAAAAAAAAAATGCCAGGACTCTTGGGCAACCTTTGCTATGGATATGGGGTAGGATTGGACAGGGAAATGGAAACACAGGTACTTATTGGCTGTTATCCCTGTTTTAAATGCTGCCCTTGGTATTCACTCAACCTTGATTTACCTATAAAAGAATGGCTCACTCAGCCAGGCTGCCTACAGGAGGACTTGATCTTCAATGTACCCAGTACAGAAATTCTTTGCTTACAGCTTGTAGTGAGAAATGACCTGTAGCTGCAGCATCTATCTATTCAAATGTGGTCTTGCAGTAAAGGTAGCTCTTTATCAATCTGCTTTAGCACGTCTGTTTCAGAACTACAGTTTCAGAATGAAGTGACTGCAGGACTAAGCCTTCTAAAAGACAGGCTTTAAATTGGCTGTCAGGGATCTTATATATGTCGGCAGTTAGACTGTGAATATAAAAAAAGACTAATCATGTTCATGCTAGCAGCCAGTCCATGACACAGGTGATCTAGATTGTGGTCATCTGAATGGTCCATTCAGAACACTGTACCATTGATCATAAATACAGCATGATCACAAGATGAATCTGACACTGTGGACACTTTTATCATTTATTATGACTGTAAGTCTATTCCCACTCCAGTTTTTCCTATTCCTAAATACAGAATATTTATTAATAACACAAAATAACTTATTTTGATGTATTTAGACCTATGAAGAAAGTAATGGGAGTTAAGAAGAGCCTTGTAAGAACAGATGGGTTCTTCAGGAGGAAAAGTGAGGGAAAATCATTTAGGAAGCAGAGAATAGAAGTTGGTAAAGGAGGGGCGCCTGGGTGGCTCAGTCGGTTGAGCATCTGACTTCGGCTCAGGTCATGATCTCATGGTTCATGAGTTCAAGCCCCACATCGGGCTCTGTGCTGACAGCTCAGAGCCTGGAGCCTGCTTCAGATTCTGTGTACCCACCCCCCCTCCGCCCCACCCCTGCTTGTGCTGTCTCTCTCTGTCTTGCAAAAATGAATAAACATTAAAAAAAGTTGGAAAAGGATGAGAAAAGTGGTATGGCACTTAAAAAAATAGCAGTGAAAAGAATGAATTTCTTGAATATGGGGAAAATACTAACAGCCAAACTTCCCAGGATACCATAGAGCACCTGGAAAAGACTTCTGAAGAAAAGTGACCTTCATGTACTATTTCTAGCATTCTATGTTTTGCCATGAAGTAAATTCTAGTTTGCGTGGCTCGAAATTGTAATGCAAGAGGCTTACTCCGGGCAATAGTGAATGACACTTGGGGGCAGTGTTCTCACTTAGTTTTCTTTTTCTGCCAATTGTCCTGAAGTCTAAAGGTTTTTTTTTTTGTCAGTTTCTGAATCGAAACTAAATTTTCATTTCTCAGCTAGGTAAGATTGTATTGTCTGTTGGTTAATCGTGTATAGTGCCTGCCAGATGGAGTCATATAGCTTCTGATTTTTGTTAGTCCCTAAAGGTTTGGGGAAATTCACAAGGGTGATCTTATCTAATGAGTGATGACTCCCCCAAGGTAAATCGGGTCTTCTCCTAGAGCTTCCATGGGAACAAGAATGTGCAAAGGTATTTCAATGGAGAATATCTTTGAAAAGATGTGGGGGAGAAATGAGAGTTGTGGGACATCTTGTATTTATCAGGTAGCTTGGTCCCAGAACTGATGGTAGACAGGTGGCTTGTGCTTGAGACCATATTTCATACCTGGCTGTTCTAGTCACCAAATGGGGGATAACCCAGGTTTTTTACATAGGGAAGGCTTTCTTGGGTACTGTATAGGCTTAATGGGGCCTTTGTTTACATTTAATTTAAGTACATTCTGTTAGTTTCAGGCATTTCTTTTTTTTTTTTTTAATTTTTTTTTTCAACGTTTATTTATTTTTGGGACAGAGAGAGACAGAGCATGAACGGGGGAGGGGCAGAGAGAGAGGGAGACACAGAATCGGAAACAGGCTCCAGGCTCTGAGCCATCAGCCCAAAGCCTGACGCGGGGCTCGAACTCACGGACCGCAAGATCGTGACCTGGCTGAAGTCGGACGCTTAACCGACTGCGCCACCCAGGCGCCCCAGTTTCAGGCATTTCTTATCCATTGTGTTGTTGAAGACAGTTTAAACATAGATTCCCCCATGTCATTTAACCATAAAGAGTTGGAAGCACTTACTGAAATGGGCCAGGCGCTGTTGTGGATTACAGAGACTAACAGAAACTGCCCTCTAGATAATGTCACACTCCAGAGGCAGCATAGCTCATGGTCGTAATACCTGGAAACAAAGCCTTGTGACAGTGTGTTCTCAGTTCCCAGGAGCACTGAGATTTGGAGAGCTTGAGAGGAACCTTCGCAGGGGATGGGATTTTTGAAAGATAGTTGGCAGGGGACAGATGGGAGTAGAAGTTTGTCAGGTGGGGACCAGGAAGGGCTTTGTAGGTAGTGAAAATAGCATGTACCAACACATGGAGTCCTAAGCCAGCACACTGACTGTCGGATATCATAAGAGAAGAGTCCTTTTGGAATTTGCCTCAGATTGAGCAATATGTGTCCATGTGACCATGAACCTGGTCAGAGGCTGCTCATCAGTTGCATCATAGCCGCCTCTTCCAACCCCTCTCACATGTTCATGGAAGGAAAGCCCAGGTTCTGAATTGGCTTCTGCATTCCACTTTGGAAATGAATTTATCTCTTGGCAGCCGTGGGCCCTTTTCTGAGCATCTATATTCTATAATCATCAGTTTTTAGGCAAGTACATATTTTGGAGGATGAACCAGAGGAGAAAACAATCTGTACAATATGAGGCAAATATAGTAGTGAAATGGCAGAATAATTATTGCTCCTCTGCCATCTGTGGCATCAAAATGAAAATGACAGCTTCTCAATGTACGACGTCAGGCTGCTCACTGCGTTTCTACTTTCTGAGTCAGAGGACATAACTAATCTTTGTTCATACTATGCTCTGGCATATTTGTTTTCATCTTCTGTCTGGATAATTGTTGCCTTTTCAGTCTGAAGGAACTGGCCCTGAGAAAAGAATTATTCATTCAACATTTAGCAGCCTTCCTTCTAAGGAATTTTGGTAGATGATATAAGTAAATATCCCACTGAATAGTGGGTTTTTGACAATTCATATTTCCTGGTCCATTTAGAGACACGCATTAGAGAATGTGCAACTGTTGCTTTATAAACTATGTGTTATTTACTTTCTTACTCTTCTACCTACATTTAAGAGATTTTTTTTTAACATTTCAAATAATACTCTTCCAAAAGCTGTTCAATTCTCAGATATTAGACAATTTCTGGGGCACCTGGGTGGGTCAGTCGGTTAAATACCCGACTCTTGATTTTGGCTTAGGTCATGATCTCACAGTTCATGAGTTCGAGGCCCACATTGGGCTCTGTGCTCACTGTGCAGAACCTGCTTCAGATCCTCTGTTTCCCTCTTTCTAGCCCTCTCCCACTCACCCACATTCTCCCTCTCCCTCTCAAAAATAAATAAATGTTAAAAAAAATTTTTTTTAAGATTCTGACATAGTGACCCTACAGCTCCACTGCTAAGTATATACCCAAGAGAAATGGAAACATGTTCGCATAAAAACCTGTCCATGAACGTTCAGAGCAGCATTATTCATAATAGCAAACTGGAAACAACCCGAGTATCCAGCAACTGATAAACAGGTAAACAAAATGTGTTCTATCTGTACGGGAATGGAATGTTACATGGCAATAAAAAAAATAAATGAATGAGGTCCTGATGTATACTATGACATGGGTGAACCTTGAAAACATTATGCTGAGTGAAGCCAGACACAAAGGTGATGTACTGTACGATTTCCATTTATATGCGACGTCCAGGCGAGGCAAATCTATGGTGATCAAGTAGATTAGTGGTTGCCTGCTGCTGGCGGAGAGGTTGGGGAAAAGGAGAATGTTGAGCGACTGCTAATGGAGGGGTCTGGAGTTTCTTTTGGGGGTGTTGAAAATGTTTTAAAGTTAGATTGTGGCAGTGGTTGCACAGTTCTGTGAATATACTGAAAGCCACTGAACCTTTTAGTTGACCCTTCGAACAACATGGGTTTGAACTGCACGGGTCCACTTTCACACAGATATTTTTCAATAAATACGGTATGGTGCTATAAATGGGTTTTCTCTTCCTGATGATTTTCTTAATAACATTTCCTTCTCTCTGGCTAATGTCATGGTAAGAATGCAGTATATACTACAGATAACATTCAAAATATGTGTTAATCAACTGTTCATGTTATCGCTAAGGCTCCTTAGTAGGCTACTAATAGTTACGTCTGGCGGGGGGGGGGGGGGGCGGTTAAAAGTCATATGTGGATTTTTGTGCAGGGTGGAGTGGTTGGTGCTCCTAATCCCTGTGTTGTTTGAGAGTCAGTTGTACTTTAAGTGTGTGAAATTTATGGTATAGGAAATAAATCTTTTTGTTTTGTTCTTGTTGGGTTTTTTTTTTTTTTTTAAGTTTATTTATTTTTGACAGAGAGAGAGAGGCAGAGTGCGAGCAGGGGAGGGTGCAGAGAAAGAGGGAGACCCAGAATCTGAAGCAGGCTTCAGGCTCAGAGCTATCAGCACAGAGCCCGACACAGGGCTCAAACCCACAATCCACGAGTTCGTGACCTGAGGTGAAGTCGGATGCTTAACTGACTGAGCCACCCAGGCGCCCTGGAAATAAATCTTACGTTGGAAAAAAATACTCCAGCATACTAAGTATGAGTTTTTATATTATCTTACAGACAGTGACAGTCTTGCATACTGATTTTTTGATACATGATTGCAGAATTTACCATAACACAGTGGAAAGGGTCACCACGGACTGTGCCATCAGGAGGTCTAGATTCTTGCCCTGGTTCTGCTGCTGGTGTGCCACATGTAGCTGCATGAACCTAGGCAAGTCCCTTATGCTGAACCTTGGGTTCTTAATGAAATAGGGAAGTTGACTTAGGAGAGCTCTGAGCTCTCTTTCAGCTTTCTGAGTTTATGTGTTTGTGCAGTAAAGCATATAAATATTGGGGCAGCTTTGGAGCCATGGCTTTATCACTTATGGTTCATAACTAAAGCATTGGGGTTTTCAGAGGCCACTTGGCTAGCGCTCCTTCCCCCAATTATGTTCAAGTAGGTCTTGTTAGGTAAAATATATGTAGAGCAGGGTTTTTCAACCTTAGCATTATTGGCATGTTAGGCTGGATAATTCTTCCCTTTGGAGGGGTATCCTGTCCATTGCGGGATATTTAGCGGCAACCGTGACATCTTCCCACTCGATAGCATCTCCTCCCCAGTCCTGACAGTCAAAAATGTCTCTGGTCTTTGCCACATGTCACCTGGAGAACAAAGTCATCCCCAGCTGAAAATTCCTGGTGTAGAAGATGCTAGAATAACAATATGAAAATAACCAAACGGATGTGCTCTCTACCTATGAAGAACTAACAACATATGTGCAAAAAAATACCATTTGGGAATCTTTGATTTTTCAGATAATCAGGAGAAGAGGAGGACATTTTGTTGTGTTATGCTGACATTTACCGTGTTTATTAAGGTCACATTTAATCTGTAGTCATGGATTGGAGAAAGGCAGAGGAGGAATAGTCTAAGAGCTGTCAGATCCTTTTTAGAATGAGACAAGGTGTCAGTAAATCTATACAGGCATTAAAAAAAAAATAAGAAAAAAATCTAAGAAGAAGGTGTAGGAATTGAGGGCAAGAGAGCTAGGAGGTACCTTCTTGGTTCTTTGCACAGAAGATGTAGACCATCCAGATGTGTTCTTTCTTGTATCTCCTGTTCAAAGCTCAAAGCTGTGAATTAGATGATAAGTTATTTCTCTAGAAAAAGAACAGAAGAGTTTCCTTCTTCGCCATCCTTGTGTGCGCCGCTGGTCGTTTCTCGCCATGTCTTCTCACAAGACTTTCAGGATCAAGCGATTCCTGGCCAAGAAACAAAAGCAGAATCGTCCCCTTCCGCAGTGGATTCGGATGAAAACTGGTAATAAAATCAGATACAACTCCAAGAGGCGGCATTGGAGAAGAACGAAGCTGGGTCTGTAAGGGATCGAACATGAGATGGCACACGTTTATGCCGCCTCAAAGTCATACGTTTCTATTCCATCACCTCCCTGCTGCCTGACCAGTAGATGTGTTTTATCAGGAAATTGACTTTTCTCTGTTATGATGCTTCTTCTGCTCCTGTAGGTTGGTTCAGTAATAAACCTGTGAGACCTTTTGGTTGAAAAAAAAAAGAAAAAGGAAAAGAACAGAAGAAAGCCATAAACTGGAATCCAAATAGCCAGTGAATTCCTCATTCCTCTCCGAACGGATCTGGAACTGTCTGGCTCCAGACTCCACCTGTTCTCGAAGCACACACGTGCCACTTGCACTGTGGTCTATGAAGTTCTTGCTTTTCTTTTTAATTTTGTTTTAACATTTATTTATTTTTGAGACAGAGAGAGACAGAGCATGAATGGGGGAGGGACAGAGAGAGAGGGAGACACAGAATTGGAAGCAGGCTCCAGGCTCCGAGCCGACGCGGGGCTCGAACTCAGTGACCGCGAGATCGTGACCTGAGTTGAAGGCGGACGCTTAACCGACTGAGCCACCTAGGCGCCCCTGAAGTTCTTGCTTTTCTAGACGGACTAAAAATCTTACATTAGCTTATTAGGTTGCATTGTTTAATAAATACCCCATGAAATATTTACACTGTATTTCTAAAGATAAATTATTCATATCTCCCACAACATTTTGATACAAGTAAAATAGGGGATTAGAAGTTATCTGAGGAAATTTCTATGATGGGCATGGGGATAAATCCTGCTTGAAAGTCTAGACAAAAGTGTCTAGACACTCATGAGTGTCTTTGACAATGTATATTTATAGTAGGCTACAGTAATTAATTTTCATTACTTTTTCTAGACTAAAACGCCAGATAGTTATGTGTCTACTTCAGAAGCTAGAAACACTTCTGTGTAAGTTTTACAATATGCTATTCCTCGTCAGCTGTGGAAAATGAACACAAAGATTTTAATCAGGGTATATTTTAATGCAGTTGCTGGATGATTCTTCGCTCTCCTTTATAGCTAGCCGTTTTTATGCAGAACTGAAAATATGTTTTATGAGACCTGCTTTTGATTCAATATATTAGAAGGATTTCCAAGGCCTTTGAACCAAGATTATTAATTCATAATGGTTTTTGGTTGATTAATAGTATGTGTTTTAGTAAGAGGGTGCATGTAATGAAAACATTGTATTCTAAAGCCTTAAATTACTGTCCTTGAAGAAATAATCATAGTAAAGCTAAGGTTATTTCAAAAGTAAATTCATTTTATTCATCTCTTGAGTGAGGCCATGATAAAAGGAGAAACACAAAATTGCTTTTCTTAACAGAACAGGCTGCAGAGAAGGTCCTGGAGAGAGTATCTTTGAAAAATCTCTGTAAAGGTTACTACAAGGTAACATTGCTTTACAGATCTGCACTATTGAAAAGTGAGAGCTGCTGAATGACAATGACCATCCCCCTGATGTTATGAATAACCTCTTTCTTTGCTTGCACATGCCTCCGCCCACTGTACAATCATGGAGCGTATGCCCCTCCCCACCCCCCTTGGAATTCTCCATTCCCCATTCTCATAAACTTCAAAGGGAGATGTTAAAGTCATGGACTATATGGTCTCTCTATGTCCTTGCTGAACTATATATAAATCGTTTCTACAATTAGAAAACACTCTACCGCGTGAAACAAGATCACGAGAATGGGATTGTCCTTTGAATTCCACCGCTGCTAAATCTTAATGAAAAACAAAAGGTTGACTGAACGTCACTTGGAAACCAAAGTGAGATTTCGTTGGGAATCTAATCTGTAGGATGGGAAGACTTACACCACAGTGTCAGGATTGCCTGTGGAATGGTAGTGTGGCAGCACATGCTGAGTTAAACCACAGGGTGTGAAGTCAAGAGCTTAGGTATCCACAAACACTGTACTTTTCTAAGGAGATGGAGACAACCAAAAACAAACAAACAAAAACCCAACTGTACAGAGGCAGTGTTACACAGAGAAGGACAGCGACAGTGGCTTGGTACAGTTAACATACCACAGCTGTGAGGGAGCAGTAAGAAGTCTCTTCTAGCTTTATCATATTTGTCTGTATTGTGGAATGGATGAGAGTATTCATTTATTGTATAGCCTAAGAAGAGAAATTGTACCAAAATATAATAAGGGTAGACTATGGATCCATTAAAGTCATCAAGAATAATGAAACCTCATTCTTTGCGGTTCTAAAATCTATGTTTTTCTTAAAGGAATTTTTTAAGTATTTAGAAATGTCTGGTTGATTTTTGTTTTCAGTCCTTTAAAGGAATATCTGTTTTCCTCATTTTCTGGCTTTTGTACTTGAACAGAGCAGTCAAATGGATCTAGGATATATGCTAAGATGTATAGGAAGGCTCAACTGCTGAAATGCACGGTAAGGACTTCCCTCACAGGCTTATGGAGGCTTGTGGAGAAGTAAGGGAAGTCTGGAATCAGAAGCAGAAATAGAAGAATACGAAACAGCAAAAACTGAAAGTCAGCAGTGCTCCCAAAGGAGGCGGCAGGGGTCAGAGTGAAACTGTATTGGAGGCTAGGAAATCAAAGCTCCACATCTCTGTAAAACTGCTTGTGAGATTCAGCCTTTTCTGACGTAAGCGAATGAGAGGTCTGAGCAGACAGGCGTGTTTGGCCAATGAGTGTCCAGGCCACACGAATCGGGGGTTCACCTACTATTCTGTAGCCACCTTAAGCACATCCTTCAGGTACCATGAGGGATAGGGGAGTACATAGCTGATTACAGTACCTCCTGACCCTCGTGTACTGTGAGACAGGGTGATTTGGAAGCTCCAAAGCCCTCCCCGACTTCAACCCGAATTGAAATTCAGCAGTATATTCCTAGCTCATAATGATGAACAGCCTGGCTCTGGCAGCAGATTTGCCCAGGTGTAGATTCCACATCCATTTCTTAGTTGCTTCGTAATATCGAGAAAGATATTTAACCCAGGCTACAGTAAAAAATAAACTAGATCCTGTCACTCTCCTGATCAGAACCCTATCCATCTCAATTAGAATAAACTCTAGGGCCGCCTGGGTGGCTCAGTCAGTTAAGTGTCCGACTTCAGCTCAGGGCATGATCTCATGGTTCATGAGTTCAAGCCCCATGCTGAGCAGTCAGCCTGGAGCCTGCTTTGGATTCTGTGTCTCCCTCTCTCTCTGCCCCTCCCCTGCTTGTGCTCTCTCTCTCTCTCTCTCTCTCTCTCTCTCTCTCTCTCTCTCAAAAGAAACGTTTAGGGGCTCCTGGGTGGTTTAGTCAGTTAAACATCTGACTTCGGTTCAGGTCATGATCTCATGGTTCATGGGTTCGAGCCCCGCGTCCAGCTCCGTGCTGACAGCTGGGAGCCTAGAGCCTGCTACAGATTCTGTGTCTTCCTCTCTCTCTGCCCCTCTCCCGCTCATGATCTGTCTCTCAAAAATAAATGTTGAAAAAAATGTAAAAATAAATAAATAAATAAATAAATAAACGTTAAAAAACAAATCTATATTCCTTCATCAGCTGATAAGATCCCCCATAACCTGGTCCTTGCTTATGCCACTCTGATTTATTCTCTGCATTACCACTATTCTAAATTATCTTTGAGTTTACTTTTTGTCTGCCCCTCTCTACTGCTTCCTCTCCTTCTAACAGCAGTGACTTTGTCCATCTTATTCATTACTGTATCCACAGAACCTAAAACAGTGCCTGGCACAATAAGTGCTTATAACTGTTTGTCTATTTGATTGAGCGAGTAAGTACATGTTGTGACATGTGCAGCTCTTAGTACAGGACCTGATAAGTAGTAAACCCACTGTAATTGTTTGTTGCTGCTGCTACTACCATTATCATCTGTTTCTTATATTAGGGTTCTGCAAATGATTTCATTTGGAAAAAAGTTTGCTACCAAAAGTAAGTTTAAATTTGTGCACTGAAGTATAATTGACCCTTAAACAATGTGAGGGTAGGAGCACCAACACCAACACCCTGCACAGTCGAAAATCCACATGAACTTTCAACTACCCCCAAACTTAACAAATAATAGCCTACTGGTAACCGGATGCTTTACCCATAATATAAACAGTAGATTAACACATATTTTGTATATGTATTATATATTGTATTCTTACAATAAAGTAAGCCAAAAGAAAGAAAATGTTGTTAAGAAAATCATAAGGAAGAGAAAGTCCATTGAAAGTACTTTGCTATATTTACTGAATAAACTCCACATTCTAAGTGGACCCATGTGGTTCAAACCTGTATTCTTCAAGGGTCAGCAGTATACACATAGCAGAACATCACATTGTACACTTTAAATATATACGATTTTTATGTCAAAGATATCTCAGTAAAGCTGTTTAAAGAATTAGTACACTACTAAGAGAAATGTAATCCCATTTGAAAAAATAATCTCAGTTCCAAATATTTCACATTAAAAGGAAGACAATGTTTTGAAGGCACTGCTTAATTCTTTGGGCTTCTATGTAGATGTTCTTTTGTCCATAACTGCAAAGCAAACAGGTCCAGGAGGTTTGTTCACTGTACCTTTTATTTTTACCTTTAAGAGGCCAGGAGAACTGTGAATTTAAATCAACTAAAATAAGGGCACTTGGGGGGCTCAATCGATTAAGCATCCGACTTCGGCTCAGGTCATGATCTCGTGGTTTGTGAGTTCAAGCCCCGTATCTGGCAGCTCAGAGCCTGGAGTCTGCTTCAGATTCTGTGTCTCCCTGTCTCTCTGCCTCTCCCTTGCTCATGCTCTGTCTCTCTCGCTCAAAAATAAATAAGCATTAAAAATTTTTTTAATGAACTAAAATAAAGTTAACTTCTGTCCTCCTTAAAAAAGCAAAAACAAAGGGGCACCTGGGTGGCTCAGTCGGTTAAACCTCTGACTCTTGATTTTGGCTCAAGTCATGGTCTCATGGTTCTCAGGTTCAAGCCCCACATTGGGCTCTGCGCTGAGAACATGGGGCTTGCTTGGGGGTTCTCTCTGTCTCTCTTTCCCTGTGTGTCTCTTCCCCTCCCCCGTTCACTCATGTGTCCTCTCTCTCTCTCAAAAAGAAACAAAACAAAAACAAAAACCTGGGAACCAGTAAGAATGCTAACACTCTGTATTTTATTTCCATTTCTATTCCAGGTGCTGCCACATCTGCAAACTTCCTGGAAGAGTGATGGGGATTCGAGTGCTTCGTTTCTCTTTGGTGGCCATCCTTGTGCTGCTGCTGGTAGCTGGGGCTCTGACCACTTTACTTCCAAATGTTAAAGAAGACAAGATGCTCACTCTGCGTAGGGAAATAAAATCCCCGGGCAAGTCCACCCTGGATTCCTTTACTCTGATAATGCAGACATACAACAGAACAGACCTCTTACTGAGACTTCTAAATCATTATCAGGCAGTGCCACACCTGCATAAAGTGATCGTGGTGTGGAACAACATTGGGGAGAAGGGACCGGATGAGTTGTGGAATTCTCTAGGGCCTCACCCCGTCCCTGTGATCTTCAAACTACAGACAACAAATAGGATGAGAAATCGACTCCAGGTCTTTCCTGAACTGGAAACCAATGGTGAGTTGCAGCTGGGTTCTTAGCCAGCAAGGGCTGCAGCTAACCGGAGCTGGGAGGCGGGCATGTGTATTTCTGGCCTTCTGTCCTAATTAGGATCTGAGAAAGTAGGAAAATTTAATCAAAAGAAAACACTTTGAAAAACTTAAGGGGCCAATTTTCAAGATGTCAAGAAGCAGTTTCCTTGGGAAGAAATCACACGTCTTGCAACAGTAACAAAGAGGTTAATGTTGTGAAAGAAGATACACTATAATTACATATTGTATGGGAGAAAGTAGTAAAATGGCATTCAGCTTATGCTTAATGTATTTCTTTGCCACCTCCCTTTTCCTCCCATTCAGAGCAGTTTTTTGAGCATTGCAATTTGCTTAAAAGACCCCCAGTCTTGTTTATTTGCGTGATCATTCATTTCTAGGTTAGTGGTTGATAACTGCATGATCATTTCCCGGTCAGGCAATTATGAAATCAATTACAATTCAAACACACACTTTTTCTACAAGACCAATGTCTCCAAGAATACATTTCTTGTTCACTTATTTTGTCCAGAAAAGTATTCCTTTGAATGATCTATCTAGACACCATTGTGTTATACTAGTTTTGTTTTCATTTCCAAACTGTTGGATTCAAATTTGTCTCTCTCTCGTTTCAGCTGTGTTAATGGTAGATGATGACACACTAATTAGTGCCCAAGACCTTGTCTTTGCTTTCTCGGTTTGGCAGGTAATGTTGCTGTTTCCTTTACGAACTCCTCAGCATGAAGGTCTACCCAGGGTAGTGTGGATTAATGTGGGCGTCACCTCAAACAGTGTAGACACTATTTATCTAAAAGAAAAGTTTGGTGCATGGTAATCAAGATTTCTTGTGTTCAGTTAAGCCAACCTGCAAGTTAAGTTATCTTTTATCTGTATTTGATTTATATTTGGTCTATTGGGGAGAAGAGCTGGAACTACTTTCCAGAGAACAATGAGGAAACTATCTGATATAGCCAAGACTGGAATCGAGGGACATTTTCTACAAGGCCACAGATCTGTATCTCAAAAGAGAAGTGTATCTCTGTATTAATATTGTACATAACTTGCTTTAAAAGAAAGCACTTTACACCGACAAAATTTAATCCTAATTCTGGAACCCCTTTTTAGAAATTAGTGATAACAGAAATTCCAGTGCATCATTGTGGTGGCCATTTTATTTATTTGTTTATGTAGGTCTTTTCCTCAATCATAGCTGGAATAAACAGACATAAATTGCTTGTCATTCTGTAAAAACAACTCTTTGCTCGTGAATATGTGTTAATAGTAGTTGGCTTTTACAAGTTGTAGTTCAGGGGCACCCAGCCGCCTCCGTTGGTAGAGCATGAGACTCTTGACTTCAGGGTCATGAGTTCAAGCCCCACATTGGGCATGGAGCCTACTTAAAATAAATAAATAAATAAAAGTACCATGTAGTATCCAAAATCTTTGGGGCACCTGGGTGGCTCAGTTGATTAAGCACCCAACTCTTAATTTTGGCTCAGGTTATGATGTCACAGTTCACAAGAGAGAGCCCTCATGGGGCTCTGCGCTGATAGCATGGAGCCTGATTGGGATTCTCACTTTCCCTTTCTCTCTGCCCCCCTCCCCATGCACACGTGTATGCTCTCTCTCTCTCTCTCTCTCTCAATCTCTCTCTCACTCAAAATAAACAAACTTCAGAACACAGCAAGTTGCAGTACAGTTACCTGAAACCAGAACGAACCACATACCAATAATCTGAGCTGTGTCAACTAATTAAACACTGTGCTACCCAATACTGGTCTAATTTGCACTATAGTACCTCTCCTTAATTAGCTACTTGGGATATAAGAACCTTAGATATTAATGGTAAGTGGTCACAGTACCCTTAGATACCACTGCTCTCAAAACTTCAGTTTCAAAATTCATGCTGAGTATACTGATCAACAAGTTTTGTTTTTTTTTTTCCCCATCAGTGCTTTTTCCAGCCTTGTAAATAAAAGCTCTTTAGGCAAAAAATTCTAATGTAACACTCCAGCTGTGAAATTTCTTCATAGAAGAACAAGCAAGAACAGTTTCAATCCATTGCCCAAGGTAACCCGACTCCCAAAGTCAGTCCCATCAGTGCCGTGCATGGTGTAGTGATGTGAGCGAGAGAGGCAGGCAAGGCTGGGATGGACATCTATCAGGCCTTTGTATTTATCTGCTTAGTGCTGTGACTTTTCCTCCTCTGGTCATCTGTGGAACTTCACTCATCCTCCTAGATTAGGTAAATGGCACATCCTCTGTGAACCCTCCCGTCCTTTATCACTGACCCCCTATTCCCCTTTGCCTCCCAGCAATACAGCTGTCACCCTGTCCTCGGTGCTTCCAAGAGGTTTACCCAACTGTGTGTACAAGCATCTCGTAGCATGGGAATCCTTTGTTCACATATCTGGATCATGTCCTCCCCAGACTGTGCAGTTTTTGAAATGGGAATTAACCCACCTGATTTGTGTGTGTGTGTGTGTGTGTGTCCCTCGTTTAATGTCTGTTCATTAAGTGAGTGAAACACAAATTACTTATGAGATTGAACTAAACCTTTTAACTCTATAAATTCTTACTTCTTTTCCATGCTTCACTGGTTTTCTCTGGTTTGGTGATTTTTATTTTTAGTTACTCTCATCTTAATATTATTGTTTTACTGCTATCTTTTCTTCAAAGATCCTGATGACATCTCGTTATATAGTTTTCCTTGTATTTTTTTTAAAGTTTATTCATTTTGAGAGAGAGAGAGCAAGCAGGGAAGAGGCAGAGAGAGACAGAGAGAGAATCCCAAGCAGGCTCCACACTGTCAGTGCAGAGCCCAGGGCAGAGCTTGAACTCACAAACTGTGAGATCATGACCTGAGCCAAAGTCAGGAGTCGGGCACTTAACCAACTGAGCCACCCAGACACCTCATATTTTTTTTCTCATATTTTTAAAAAGGAAACACCCAAGCTGAAAGGAGAAAAATATAACATTGTTTAAGATCAACAGTGACTTTCAAAAACATTGAAATCAACATGGAAAAACAGTAGAATCATACATGTAGATCCATAATTTTATGTACTCCTAAGAGATTAAAACCATTTTTAAAAATAATCACACTGTATCTTTTTATCTGCTATAATGAATAGCACTCATACAGTCAGCTTCTCCTGCAGCAAACTTTAAAGAACCAGACTCCTTGGTGACTAGAATTTATTAATATCAGATATCATTTGAATTAAAAGAACATTCGTAAGGTTAGAAACTTTGTTAGGTATTTGGGTTGCGATGGAATTTGACCTACAACTGATCAGGACATAGATTTATCAAGTTGCCTGGAGTCAGATGAAATGGAGATGTAGAAACCAGGAATAAAATGAAGTTGATAAATCAGTTCAATTCTCTCTGTAATAAATAATTGCCTTTTTTACCATGTCTGCTCTAAAGAAATGCCACCCTTAATTGTTCTTTTTTCCATCTTTTCAGCAATTTCCTGATCAAATTGTAGGATTTGTTCCTAGAAAGCATGTCTCTACTTCATCAGGTATCTACAGTTATGGAGGTTTTGAACTGCAAACACCAGGGTTTGGAAATGGTGACCAGTACTCTTTGGTGCTGATTGGAGCCTCATTCTTCAATAGCAAATACCTTGACCTCTTTCAGAGGCAACCTGCAGCTGTCCATGCCTTGATAGATGAAACCCAAAACTGTGATGATATTGCCATGAATTTTATCATTGCCAAACACACTGGGAAGACTTCAGGGGTATTCGTGAAACCTGTAAACATGGGCAATCTAGAAAAAGAAACCAACGGGGGCTATCCTGGAATGTGGCATCGAGCTGAGCACTTCCTGCAGAGATCTTATTGTATAAATAAGCTTGTTGATATATATGATAGCATGCCTTTAAAATACTCCAACATTATGATTTCTCAGTTTGGTTTTCCATATGCCAACCACAAAAGTAAAATATGAGAGTAAAACAAACAAAATCAAACCTCAAAACTGCTTTGTATTTGAGTAGCTTCTCTGCGCTACAATTGGTGTGGTTTTTTTGTTTGTTTTTGTTTTTGTTTTTTTAAGCAACATCATGAACTTTTATCCACTACAGAAGTCTCTACAAAGGAGAAAATGTACAGTGCTTCTAGGACATAAAAGTCACATGAACTTCAAAAGCCAAGAAGCTGGTACTCTCTAGATAGGTCTTCTTGTGAGGAGTTTTCATCCGCAGAGAGAACTCCTTGGCCAGCGATTTTAATGTTTACATTCTGAGACTTCTAGACTTCTACAATTTCGTTGACTCATGGCATTTGCCTTAAGGACCTATTGCAAGTTGTCTCCAGGATCAGAAACTCCAGAGAAGCATTTCTCAGCTTTTTCATTAAAGGATGATTGTTTTCATTTGAAGCCTGAGATGCCTCGTTAGCAAAAGCCTGTGGTGTAGAGAAAAGCCATGTGAGGCGAGGATAATCTCAATCCCTTATAAAAACAAGTAGAAAACTCATGACTACCATGCTCTCATTGTGGTCTTTCCAGCACTAACTCGGCCTGGCATGGTTTCGATGCATCAATCACTGCTTTTATTTTCATTGATAAGTCTGTTGTGACTGGAAGTGTTCATTTTAGTAGCTGAAGGATGTCTCATTGATCACTTGGTTTTTGTGAACATTTACTGCATGGATCACAGAAAAGTGCAGCCTGTGTTTCTCATGTGCAACCTATATGCAGCAAGGAGTAAATGTGTTACTAGATTCAGGTAGTGCATTTTGGTCCTGAATCTGACCTTGAGAGTATACATTGATTCTTATATTTTACATAAACCATGCATTGTTGTTTAAGAAACTTCTAAAATAATCTTCTAAAAGAATGCTTTAATTAGAAACTGGCAAAAGTTAAAACCCTTGGTGTCAAGAGATATTTGTTGTTAGGGCATAGGTTACCTCATGGATACTGAAGTTACGTGTATTATACACAATTAATTTCTTGTATTCAGAGCTGCTGCTGCTGGTTTTAATTCCCCCCCCCCAAAAGACTCGAGGCACCATTCATCATGATGAAATTTTGATTACATAGATACAGGAAAAAAATAAGAGAACTGAATCATAGCAGAGGAATTTTATACAGAGTCTGCATCAGTAAATTGTTGAATTGCTCACTCTGTTGCGTGAATTAGTATCTGTGTTCCACACAGTGTCCGTGTTTGGGTCCTTGTTCATACTAGTAGCAAGGAATATTTAATTAAGCTTCATCATCTCCTCTTCTTCTTCCCCCTTCTTCTCCCATAATGTCATTATATTCTCACAATTGCAAAGCTGTGAAAACATTGTTATAATCATGGTTAATGTTCCAACAATGAAGTCTTTGTGCAATCAGTTCAGTACATGTTGTTTCTTTACCTTGGCATGTGTATGTGTCTTAATGCAGTCAGATAAAGCCAGTAGAACTCAGAACCTCACTAAAAATCTATAATGTTCATTATCTGCTTTGGTCAACCTTGGTAGTGATTTTTTTGCCTCTTGGGATTCCACTGGCAGATAAATAAAATCAACTTCTACCGTGAAGATGTTCTGTTAATTAAGCAGACTCACATTTTTGTGGTTGGTATTTTTACAATTGCTAAATGTTCTAATATATTGTTTAGGGTAAGGCAGAGGCATTAGCTACATTCTCTAGGGGGAGCAGGGTGGGGGAAGATTCTTCAGTGGGAAAGTATTCCCAGATTTTATTTCCCATTTTGTGTTCTCAAACTTGTCGGAGGCATCACATAAGTTAATCATGTCATGCTTTTCAGGCATTATAGAGCAAATATGATAACAAAGCGAAGGTCAATCTCTGATACAGGCACCCTTGCGTTGTGGCTGGAATTCTAAAACTGTTTTTCTCTGGGCACCTCTGGCTCCACATGATTGGGAGAAGAGAGGATGCTCGGGTTTGAAACTGCATGAGGAAAACAAGGTAGCTCAGAGGTGAAGGGTGCCAGGAGAGTGCTTGGATTCAAATCCTTCCTTAGTCTCACGTTTACTTAACTTCCTGGAGCATCGGTTTCCTCATCTGCAAAAATGAGAGTAATATCTACCGAGAGGGTTGTTTTGAGAAGGAAATAGCTTGTATAAATATAGGAGAATGCTTTACCCATCTTAAATGATCAATAAATGAAAGCTGTTGGGGTGTGTTATTGATAGTAAGTGCAGTTAATTCTACAACTCACCACCTAGGTATTAGGCCCCTGGACACACCAGGTGAGATATTCAAGAAATTATTTCTACATAACAATGGGCAGACAACCAAGGAAATTTTCATGTCATTTTCTTTATTTCAAATGCCCTCTTTCTTATTCTTAAAACAACACCTCTTCAGGGGCGCCTGGGTGGCTCAGTCGGTCGAGCCTCTGACTTCGGCTCAGGTCATGATCTCACAGTCTGTGAGTTCAAGCCCCGCGTCGGGCTCTGTGCTGACAGCTCAGAGCCTGGAGCCTGCTTAGGATTCTGTGTGTGTCTGTCTCTCTGCCCCTAACCTACTCACATTCTGTCACTGTCTCTCTCAAAAATAAATAAACATTAAAAAAAAAAATTTAAACACCACCTATTCACTGGCAATTTTGGCTTATTCAGAACAGCGTCAAGAAGAAATTACAAGCACACCACGACATTAACAATGGCTAAACATGTTTGTGTCTATCCCTCCTGACTTTCCTAGGCATATGTTTTAAGAGCATAATTTATTTGGCATTTCATTAGATGGATAAACTATAATTTATATAATCAATGATACTACAATTTTGTTTGACTTCTTACTATTATAACAATATTTGGGTAAGTGCCCTTGCCTTTGAGCACATCTATAATGATTCCTTTATAATAAGGCCAAGAACTTCAATACCTGGATCTACAAGGTATGTGTGTTTTTCGAGTTTTTGATGCATATTGCTATATCCTTCCAGAAGCATTTCCATAACTCACTATTAGTATCACATCTGAGGGTACCTGTTTCCTGTCACACTTCCCAACACTGCATACTTTTTAAAGTTTCCTTTCCTTTTTCTATGTACAAAACACATGAATGTTGCAGGATTTGGAAGGACTTGGCTATATTAAGAACTCTGTTAAGGCTGAAAAACAGGCAGCCAACTGTCAAAAGATTCAAAGGCAGTGTAAGCATTAGGAAACTTTGAAGTGAGTCTAGAAACTCTTTGCTCTCAGGCTTGAAGTATAGGCAAGGAATTTCTGAGCCTTTGCTGGTCCCAGCAAGAAAAAATTGGGAGCAACAACAGAAAAAATGCTCACACTTGTTCCTCTTGGGAAGACCCAAGGTTTTGACCCAAAGGTGTGTGTGCATGCTAATGTGTGCACACTCATGCACACTTATGGATGCAGGCGGGGAGGACAGGAGGTAGAGGGAATGGGGAGGAGGGAATGGAGTGGAGGATCATGCTGTGTTGGAGGAAGGACAGGGAGGTGCCAAATCTCACTGGCTGCTAGGGCTTCAATAGTGAGAGGTGATCATCCCCTACCCCGTGCTATTTCATAAACCAGTGTTTATTCTGCAAGAGTTCCTCCGATTTCGTGTTCTCTCTCTCTCTCTCTCTCTCTCTCTCTCTCTCTCTCTCTCTCCTCCCTCCCTCCTCCCTTCCATTCCTCCTTTATGAAAAAAAATTTAATGTTTATTTATTTTTGAGAAAGAGACAGAGACAGAGACAGAGACAGAGACAGAGTGTGAGCCAGGGGAGGGACAGGGAGAGAGGGAAACAGAATCTGAAGCAGGCTCCAGGCTCTGAGCTGTCAGCACAGAGTCTGACATGGGGCTCATAAGCCCACGCACGTAGTGTGAGATCAGGACCTGAGCTGAAGTTGGATGCTCAACCGACTGAGCCACCCAGGTGCCCCTGTTCCTCCTTTTCTTCTTTCATAAAAGCTCTCTCAATATAAAACCCAAAGTTTTCTTTTTTTTTTTATAATTTTTTTTTTCAACATTTATTTATTTTTGGGACAGAGAGAGACAGAGCATGAACGGGGGAGGGGCAGAGAGAGAGGGAGACGCAGAATCGGAAACAGGCTCCAGGCTCTGAGCCATCAGCCCAGAGCCTGACGCGGGGCTCGAACTCACGGACCGCGAGATCGTGACCTGGCTGAAGTCGGACGCTTAACCGACTGCGCCACCCAGGCGCCCCAAACCCAAAGTTTTCAAAAACATACTTACTGTAGATGAAATGCAAACATTTGATACATTTTGGAAACACGCACTGAGTCCTGGCTCCACTTAATCTACACATTAGGGAATAATGTGTAGAGAGAACTTCATAGCATCAGGAAAACATGAGACTTTTTTAAAAAGCCATTACAGATAAAGGAAGAGCAACTTGGCCAAGAGTTCAAGAAACCTGGTCATGAGTTAGCTGTGTCAAAATTATGCCTTAGAGCATAAAGAACCAAGAGTGACTATTCAAGTACTAGAAACAATTTAAGGAAACCATTTTATTAACTCTGGCTCAGAACAGAATATTTAGATGAAGTATTTATCTAAACTAGCAATGACTCCATGCTTTCTTTTCATACGTCAATATTTTATTTGAAAAGAAAAAGAATGAAATTCTTGAACAGAATATTTTAAGTAGTTAAACCTAAAGGAGGCAGCTTTAATTTACAGCAGTGGTTCTTAACTCGGTCTGATTTGACCACCCACCCCCCCAGGGGTCACACAGCAGTGTTTGGAGACATTTTGGTTGTTAAAATTCCAGGCATGCTACTGGCTTCTAGTGAGGTTGCAGCAGCAGCCCCCAACACAAAGGGTTAAGTGTCAGAAAATGTCAATAGTGCTGAAGTTGAGGGAAAATGTGCTTGACATTCTATTATAGAATATTGGGTAATTTATCTGTATAGCACATACTTCATCACAGCGCAAGTTTCAATGTTGTGGTTTTATTCTGTATAACAGTGCCTATTGGAACAGAAAACTAAGGGGTCGGGGAACATACTTCTATTACTGATAAGACATCTGGTGCATAATTCTGTTATCCCAAATCTGATGGAAAAGCCAGAAATTTTTCTGGTTCAGGTTTATTTCTTCCTGCTTTTTCTTTCTGATCCACATTTTGTGTCTTCATTTTCCCATCTGAAGAAACGGAGCTTCATTCTCTGGGAAGGACCTATAGACAAATACCTATTTCTGAATCACTACAGGGCAATATTACATAATACAGGGTATATTTTAATAACACCTCTCTAGTTAGAGAAAGTCAGGATGATTGAGTTAATGTAAGCTAAATACAAATTCTCAAATAATCATATTTGAGTGTTCAAGTATTTTTGGTTTAAATAATAAGCTTAATAAATAGTTAGGAAAGACAATTTACATAGAAGAGATTCCTACGGTGTGAGATTTAGGAAACATTTTTGTCCTATCAGCCAGGTGATGATTTCGGTTATGTAAATTTATCTGGGTCGCAGCGTTCACATCTATAAAACAGAGAAATGAACTAAATGATTAGTAAATTTCTTTCCAGTTGTAAAATGCTGTGACTCCAAATCAGTTTTGAATTGGTAGGTTTTAAAGCAACCAGGTTATACTTCCTGACAAGAAAAAATCATTCCTTGCAGTTTAGCCTTACTGGAGCTTCCTATCTTCCCTACACCCTCCGTCTATCTCCCGGGAGTCCTTTCTCAAAGTGAATGCTAATTCAATACTAATACAATTATTACAAATTCAATTAATAAACATCACTACAGTTTTACTGTTTTAGAGCCAAAAGACGTCATGTTCATGATGTGCTGAGGATGAGAAAGATGATGATGCAATTGTTCAGTGGTAAACACTGACTAGATGAGGTTATGATTTAAAAGGTGGGATACTTCTGGAGACACCTGGGTAGCTCAGTCAGTTAAGCATCTGTCTCACTCTGGATTTCAGCTCAGGTCACGATCTCACAGTTGTGAGATGAGCCTCACATGGGGCTCTCTGCCGAGCATGGACCCTACTTAAGATTTTCTCTTTCCCTCTCTCTCTCTCTGCCCCTCCCCTGATCCCACTCACACACTCTCTCTCAAAAATAAATAAGCATATAAAAAAGGAATAAAAATAAAAGGTGTGTTACTTCTCAACCAAGCTTCTGTTGCTACTGGCCTTCTTGAAGATTCCAAAGAGATGCAACAGGTTAATAAACCACTTGAATCAAATCGAACTGTGAATTGGAAATGATCGGATGCAGCTGCTAATTGGTTAAATTCAGAAGGCAAATACAAGTTTAAAAGACTGAATTAAACTTAAAAAAATTTTCCCTTTTTCTTAATTTATTTTTTTAATTTAATTTTTTATTTTTTAAAATTTATATCCAAATTAGTTAGCATATAGTGCAACAATGATTTCAAGAGTAGATTCCTTAATGCCCCTTACCCATTTTGCCTATCCCCCCTCCCACAACCCCTCCAGTAACCCTCAGTTTGTTCTCCATATTTATGAGTCTCTTCTGTTTTGTCCCCCTCCCTGTTTTTATATTATTTTTGTTTCCCTTCCCTTATGTTCATCTGTTTTGTCTCTTAAAGTCCTCATATGAGTGAAGTCATATGATTTTTGTCTTTCTCTGACTAATTTCACTTAGGATAGTACCCTCCAGTTCCAAGTAGTTGCAAATGGCAAGATTTCATTCTTTTTGATTGCCGAGTAATACTCCATTGCATATATATACCACTTCTTCTTTATCCATTCATCCATCAGTGAAAATTTAGGCTCTTTCCATACTTTGGCTATTGTTGATGGTGTTGCTATAAACATGGGGGTGCATGTGTCCCTTTGAAACAGCACACCTGTATCCCTTGGATAAATGCCTAATAGTGCAATAGCTGGGTCCTAGGGTAGTTCTATTTTTAGTTTTTGGAGGAACCTCCACACTGTTTTCCAGAGTGGCTGTACCAGTTTGCATTGTCACCAGCAATGTAAAAGAGATCTCTTTCTCTGCATCCTCGCCAACATCTGTTATTGCCTGAGTTGTTAATGTTAGCCATTCTGACAGGTGTAAGGTGGTATCTCATTGTGGGTTTGATTTGTATTTCCCTGACCATGAGTGATGTTGAGCATTTTTTCATGTGTCTGTTGGCCATCTGGATGTCTTCCTTGGAGAAGTCTATTATGTCTTTCGCCCATTTCTTCACTGGATTATTTGTTTTTTGGGTGTTGAGTTTGATCAGTGCTATATAGATTTTGGATACTAACCCTTTATCTGATATGTCATTTGCAAACATCTTCTCCCATTCTGTCGTTGGTTGCCTTTTAGTTTTGCTGATTGTTTCCTTCGCTGTGCAGAAGTCCTAATAGTTCATTTTTGCTTTTGTTTCCCTTGCCTCCAGGGACGTGTTGAGTAAGAAGTTGCTGTGGGCAAGATCAAAGAGGTTTTTCCCTGCTTTCTCCTCAAGGATTTTGGTGGCTTCCTGGCATACATTGAGGTCTTTCATCCATTTTGAATTTATTTTTGTGTCTGGTGTAAGAAAGTGGTCCAGGTTCATTCTTCTGCATGTCGCTGTCCAGTTTCCCAGCACCACTTGCTGAAGAGACTGTCTTTATTCCATTGGATATTCTTTGCCCCATATGTTTGGGGTCCATTTCTGGGTTCTCTATTCTGTTCCATTGATGTGAGTGTCTGTTCTTGTGCAAGTACCATACTGTCTTGATGATTACAACTTTCTAGTATAGCTTGAAGTCTGGGATTGTGATGCCTCCTGCTTTGGTGTTCTTTTTCAAGATCGCTTTGCCTATTTGGGGTCTTTTCTGGTTCTATACAAATTTTAGGATTATTTGCTCCAGCTGTGTGAAGAATGCTGGTGTTATTTTGATAGGGATTGCATTGAATACATAGATTGCTTTGGGTAGTATCGACATTTTAACAATATTTGTTCTTCCTATCCAGGACCATGGAATCTTTTTCCATTTTTTGGTGTCTTCAATTTCTCTCATAAGCTTTCTATAGTTTTCAGTGTATAGATTTTTCACCTCTTTGGTTAGATTTATTCCGAGGTATTTTATGGTTTTTTGTGCAACTGTAAATGGGATCGGTTCCTTGATTTCTCTTTCTGCCGCTTCATTGTTGGTGTATAGGAATGCAACCGATTTCTGTGCGTTGATTTTATATCCTGCAACTTTGCTGAATTCATGAATCAGTTCTAGCAGTTTTTTGGTGGAATCTTTTGGGTTTTCCATGTAAAGTATCACTTCATCTGCGAAGAGTGAAAGTTTGACCTCCTCCTGGCCGATTTGGATGCCTCTCATTTCTTTGTGTTGTCTGATTGCAGAGGCTAAGACTTCCAATATTATGTTGAATAACAGTGGCGAGAGTGGATATCCCTGTCTTGTTTCTGACCTTAGGGGGAAAGCTCTCAGTTTTTCCCCATTGAGGATGATATTAGTGTTGGGTCGTTCCTATATGGCTTTTATGATCTCGAGGTATGCTCCTTCTATCCCTACTTTCTTGAGGGTTTTTATCAAGAAAGGATGCTGTATTTTGTCAAATGTTTTCTCTGCATCTATTGAGAGGATCATATGGTTCTTGTCCTTTCTTTTATTGATGTGATGAGTCACGTTAATTGTTTTGCAGATATTGAACCAGCCCTGCATCCCAGGTATAAATCCCGCTTGGTCGTGGTGAATAATTTTTTTTTAATGTATTGTTGGATCTGTTTGGCTAATATCTCTTTTTTTTTTTTTTTTTTTAATTTTTTTTTTCAACATTTATTTATTTTTGGGACAGAGAGAGACAGAGCATGAACGGGGGAGGGGCAGAGAGAGAGGGAGACACAGAATCAGAAACAGGCTCCAGGCTCTGAGCCATCAGCCCAGAGCCTGACGCGGGGCTCGAACTCACGGACCGCGAGATCGTGACCTGGCTGAAGTCGGACGCTTAACCAACTGTGCCACCCAGGCGCCCCTGTTTGGCTAATATCTTGTTGAGGACTTTTGCATCCATGTTCATCAGGGAAATTGGTCTCTAGTTCTCCTTTTTAGTGGGGTCTCTGTCTGGTTTTGGAATCAAGGTAATGCTGGCTTCATAGAAACAGGTTGGAAGTTTTCCTTCCATTTCTATTTTTTGGAACACTTCAAGAGAATAGGTGTTAACTCTTCCTTAAATGTTTGGTAGAATTCCCCTGGAAAGCCATCTGGCCCTGGACTCTTGGTTTTTTACAGATTTTTGATTACTAATTTGATTTCCTTACTGGTTATGGGTCTGTTCAAATTTTCTTTTTCTTCCTGTTTCAGTTTTGGTAGTGTATATGTTTCTAGGGATTTGTCCATTTCTTCAGGATTCCCCATTTTATTGCCATATAATTGCTCATAATATTCTCTTATTATTGTTTTTATTTCTGCTGTGTTGGTTGTGATCTCTCTTTCACTCTTGATTTTATTTATTTGGGCCCTTTCCTTTTTCTTTCTGATCAAACTGGCTAGGGGTTTATCAATTTTGTTAATTCTTTCAAAGAACCAGCTTCTGGTTTCATCGATCTGTTCTACTGTGTTTTGGGTTTGGTTTTTTGTTTGTTTGTTTGTTTGTTTGTTTTGGTTTTGATAGCATTAATTTCTGCTCTAGTCTTTATTATTTCCTGTCTTCTGCTGGTTTGGGGTTTTATTTGCTGTTCTTCTTCCAGCTCCTTAAGGTGTAAGGCTAGGTCGTGTGTCTGAGATCTTTCTTCCTTCTTTAGGAAAGCCTTCTTTAGGAAGGCTCTATACTTTCCTCTTATGACCGCCTTTGCGGCGTCCCAGAGGGTTTGGGTTGTGGGGTTATCATATTCATTGGCTTCCATATACTTTTTAATTTCCTCTTTAATTTCTTGGTTAGTCCATTCATTCTTTAGTAAGATGTTCTCCATCTGCAAGTATTTGTTACCTTTCCAAATTTTTTCTTGTGGTTGATTTTGCGTTTCATAGCATTGTGGTCTGAAAATATGCACGGTATGATCTCGATCTTTTTGTACTTACTTAGGGCTGATGTGTGTCCCATATATGGTCTATTCTGGAGAATGTTCCATGTGCACTGCAGAAGAATGTATATTCTGCTGCTTTAGGATGAAATGTTCTGAACATATCTGTTAAGTCCATCTGGTCCAGTGTGTCATTCAAAGCCATTGTTTCCTTGTTGATTTTTTGATTAGATGATCTGTCCATTGTTGTGAGCGGGGTGTTGAAGTCTCCTACTATTATGGTATTACTAGCGATGAGTTTCTTTATGTTTGTGATTAATTGATTTATATATTTGGGTGTTGCCACATTTGGTGCATAAATGTTTACAATTGGTAGGTCTTCTTGGTCGATATACCCGTGGATTATGATATAATGCCCTTCTGCATCTCTTGATGTAGTCTTTCTTTTAAAGTCTAGATTGTCTGATAGAAGTATGGCTCCTCTGGCTTTCTTTTGTTGACCATTAGCATGATAGATGGTTTTCCATTGCTTTATTTTCAATCTGAAGGTGTCTTTAGGTCTAAAGTGGGTCTCTTGTAAACAGCATATACATGGATCTTGTTTTCTTATCCATTCTGTTACCCTAGGTCTTTTGATTGGAGCATTGAGTCCATTGACGTTTAGAGTGAGTACTGAAAGGTATGAATTTATTGTCATTACGATGCTTGTAGAGTTGGAGTTTCTGGTGTTCTCTGGTCCTTTCTAATCTTTGTTGCTTTTGGTATTTGTTTATTTCTCTCTCTCTCTCTCTCTCTCTATATATATATATGTATATTTACATATATATTTATATGTATACATATATATTTATATTTATACATATTTATATATATTTTTTATATATTTATATATATATTTATATATATATATATAAATATATATATAAATATATATATGTATTTATATTCATCTTTTGTCCCCTCAGAGTCCCCCTTAAGATTTCTTGCAGGGCTGGTTTAGTGGTCACAAACTCCTTTAATTCTTGTTTGGGAAGCTTTTTATCTTTCTTTCTATTTTGAATGAACTCCTTGCTGGATAAAGAATCCTTGGCTGCATATATTTCTGATTCAGCACATTGAATATATCCCGCCACTCCTTTCTGGCCTGCCAAGTCTCTGTGGGTAGGTCTGTTGCAAACCTGATCTGTCTTCCCTTGTAGGTTAGGGACTTTTTTTTCCCTTGCTGCTTTCATGATGCTCTCCTTGCCTGAGCACTTTGTGAATTTGACTATGATATGCCTTATTGATGGTCAGTTTTTGTTGAATCTAATGGGGGTCCTCTGTGCTTCCTGGATTTTGATGTCTGTGTCATTCCCTAGGTTAGGAAAGTTTTCCACTATGATTTGCTCACATAACACTTCTACCCCTATTTCTCTCTCTTCCTCTCTGGGACCCCTATGATTCTGATGTTATTTCTTTTTAATGAGTCACTGACTTGTCTAATTCTTAAATCATGCTCTTTTGCCTTAATCTACCTCTTTTTTTCTGCTTCATTATTCTCTAGAAGTTTGTCCTCTATATCGCTGATTGTCTGTTCTGCCTCACCCATCCTTGCCGCCACTCTATCCATCCATGATTACTGCTCAGTTATAGCATTTTTAATTTCATTCTGGCTATTTTTTACTTCTTGTATCTCTGCAGAAAGGGATTCTAATCTATTTTCGACTCCAGCTAGTATTCTTATTATCGTGATTCTAAATTCTGGTTCAGACATCTTGCTTGTATCTGTGTTTCTTAAATCCCTGGCTGTTGTTTCTTTGTGCTTTTTCTTTTGGGGTGAATTCCTTCGTTTTGTCATTTTGAAGGAAGAAAATGAATTAATGAGGTAGAAAAATTGAAATAAAAAAAAATTAAAATTAAAAAAATATTAAAATTAAAAAGTAAACACACACACAAATCAAATAGATGATGCTAGATCCTAGGTTTGTTTTGGTCTGGGTGTTGAAAGAGGTTTGACAGATTAGAGAAAAAAAAAGGGGGTGTGGGGAAGGAAATCGTTTGAGTTTTGAAGAAATGAATACACTGAAGTAGACTAAAATGAGATGATAGGGATAAATAGAATTTCAAAAAATATACAGAAAAGTTAAGAATATAGTAGGAAAAATTAAAGAAAAATATTTTTAATAAAAATTAAAAATAAATATGAATTTTTAATTTTTCTGTATTTAAGAAAAAGAAAAGAAACGAAAAAGAAAAAAGATAAAAGAAAGAAAAAAATAAATCGTTTGAAAATTTGAAAAAGTGAATACACTGCAGTAGACTAACATAAAATGATGGAAGTAAAATAGAATTTGAAAAAATTTACATAAATGCAAAAAATATAGTAATAAAAATTAAATAAAAATATTTTAATAGAAATTGAAAGTAAAAATGAAGTTTTTCTCTTTTTGCATTCAAGAAAAAGAAAAGAAATGAAAAAGAGAAAAAAGAAAAAGAAAGAAAAAGGAAATTGTTTGAAAATTTGAAAAGGTGAGTACACTGAAGTAGACTAAAATAAAATGATGGAAGTAAAGTAGAATTTGAAAAAATTTACATAAAAGTAAAAAATACAATAATAAAAATTAAAGAAAGATTTTTTAATAAAAATTGAAAATAAAAATGATTTTTTTCTTTTCTGTATTCAAGAAAAAGAAAATTGTAAAAGAGAAAAAGAAAAAAGAAAGAAAATTGAATAGATGAACCTGCTAATAGAGTAAAGTAGGACTGAAATTGCTTTGTTTTCCCTTAGAAGTCAGTCTATGTAGCTCTTTATAGCCCATGAACTAAGTAGGCGGTGGGACTTGGGTTCTTGAAGAGTGAAGTTGGCCCAGTTGGGCGGGGCTCAGTGTAACAGCTCCGCTCTCCATTAGATGGCGCTGCTAGCCCTCTGGAGTGGATTGTTGCTCGGCTCGTAGGTGCGTAAGCGCATGTGCAGGTTGATGAAATTGGCGCCACCCATCTACCCAGTCTGTTGTCTCGGATCAGCAATCGCTCACCCGACCTGTCTTCAGCTCTGGTCCACTCCCAGCTTTTTCACTCTCTGTGACCAGGCCCCAGGCAGTACCTCTCTCCAAGTTTTATCTCAGATACAGCCGTTTTCCCCGGCCCCTTAATTCTGAAGGACTGCGGCTTTGACCCGTTCCATCCCTCTGCGGGAGGGTCTCACTGAGCAATGGCTGAATGAGCAATGGCCGAATGTCGGCTGCACCCAGGAACGCTTGCTGGACCCTGCTGCTGCCAGAGCCCTGAGACTATATCCAGGTGCCAGCCCGCCCCAGAAAAAGTTCACGAGATAGTGTACCAGCAGCGTTTCAGGGACTATGGAAAATCACAACACACATCGGGCACCAGGCTTCACCCTTAAGGACCTTGTTCCAGCACCAGCGAATGTGGCCGTTTTCTGGGGTCTGCTGGGACCAGATGGTTTCAACAGTCTCTACCAAATGTCCTTGTGGCAGTAGAACTGCTTTTCCCCGTGTGGCCGGACAACCTCCCAGACCCCACTCTGTTCCTGGAGATTCGCCCTTCCCACCAGAGCACCACCAGGTATGGAGCTGTGGAATTGCAGCCTTCGCGCTCCCCTTGTTTACAGTCTTATTGGAATGTAAACCCTCTGCTTTCTCTCTTTTTAGTTTAGTCCCTGCGGCTGTTTCCAATTTTCCACTTTCTCTCCAGCTGCTTTTGGGGAGGGGTGCTTTTCCCGTATTCCCTCTGCCCTAGTCTCCATCCTCCCTCGGCCCACAAAGCACCTCCCTTCCCGCTCCCCAAGTTCATCTCTCTGCACCGCGCACCCACTGAATTCCATGGTTCAGGTTGTGCAAATTGTTGTGTTAATCCTCCAATCAGCTTTCCAGGTGTGTAAGATGGTTTAGTGTTGGTCTGGCTGTATTTCATGGTTGCAAGACAAAAAACTTCCATGCTGTTTCATCATCTTAGCTCCTCCCAAAATAATTTTTTAAACTACAGACTTGATTAAACTACTTGATTCTACTGAATTTTATAAAACACAGTATATGGAATTTACTCTGTTACCAGCAGATGTCAGTGCAAGCTAATTAACATTTTTAGCAGCTTAAGTACCTGCCAGTACACTGAGTGAAGAGTCTTAAAATAGCGAAGTTAAAAACTCTCAATGTTTTTGATTAAGAATATCTTCTTCAGTGAAGCTATAGAATAATGTCAGTTCTTCAGAAGTTACTAAGCTAAAAAGGCCCTGGCCTACGTAAATCACATTATGTAAGTTATAACACGTTGGTATTATCATCTTAATTTATATGACAATAGCATTTCTCAATGATCCATTAAAAAACATGATCTTAATTAAGTACAAAATGCTAATCTGTTGTAAAGTGTAGGAACAACAGTATTTTTATAATTCCCGTATCATAGACAGTAGAGCCAATGAAACTCATTTGTCTCTGTGTGGCATATTTAAAACCCCTGAAGAGACACATTAATTCCTAATGAACCCTAAAATATCTATAGAGTGTGATACCATTTATTTTCTAGAATATAGAGTTTTGCTTTTAGCAAAAGCTGCTAATCTAATGGCAGTAATGCAGCGCCTATTATGTGGGGAACACTCACTTACATTAGCCCATGAAATTTTGGTAACCCTGCAGTGTAGGCACCTGTATCACACACATGTGAGTGTCCAGTAACTGATATTCAGAGAGGGTAGGTAATTTTCCTAATAAATAAACGTTGCACAGCAAGTCAAAATGACAGACTGCAGTTGATTCTAAGACTAGATTCTTCTCTTAATGCAGTACTCTTACCTCTAAAAATACTGTTTCATGAGCTTGAATTGAAGAGGTTCATGAAATAAATAGCCTTTCGTTGTTGCTTTCTCATGACACTTGGATTTAAAGCTATATTTTTCACAAAAGATTCCTACAACAATGATACAGGACACAATTAGAATTAGGCTAAAATAAAGATAAAATAAAGAAATATGTGTAAAATTGCTTTTAAAACGCAACAGTTTCTTATGAAGTTAAATATCACTTACCATATAACCTGGCAGTCCCATGCCTGAGTATTTACCCAAGGTATATGAAAATATATATCCACACAAAGGCCTGTAGACAAATGTTTATTGAAACGTTATTCATAAGCATCAAAAGCAGAAAATGATTGGGGCGCCTGGGTGGCTCGTTCGGTTGAGCGTCTGGCTTTGGCTCAGGTCATGATCTCACAGTTTGTGAGTTTGGGCCCCCCGTCGGGCTCTGGGCCAACAGCTCAGAGCCTGGAGCCTGTTTCGGATTCTGTGTCTCCCTCTCTCTCTGCTCCTCCCCCGCTCATGCTCTGTCTCTCTCTCTCAAAATAAATAAACATTAAAAGCAGAAAACGATTCAAATTTCCAACAACTAGTTGTTGGTTTATCCATACACTAGAATGCTGTTCAGCAATAGAAAGGAACAGACTACTTGACACATGCAGCAACAAGGCTGAATCTCAAATCAGTTAAACCAAGTGAAAGAAGACAGACAAAAGGCTACACACTATATGATTCCATGTATATGACATTCTAGAAAAAGCAAAACTATAGAAACAGGAAATATACTAGTGTTTTCCAGGGCCTAGGGGTGGGAGGAGAGAATTTACTGAACAAAGAGCATGAGGGAAATTTGGGGGCTGATATAAACATTCTAGATCTTGTTTGTGGTAATGGTGGTGATGTGACTAAATATATTTATCAAAACTCTTAAAACCATACCCTTAAAATTGGTGAATTTTATTTCATATAAATTTTGCCTCAATAAACTAGACTTCTTTTTTTAAAAAAAGTAAACAACCTTTGACAAAATTCAACATCCATTTATGATAAAACTTCTCAATAAAGTGGGTATAGAGGGAATGTACCTCAGCATAATAAAGACCATAGATGACAAGTCTCCAGCTATCATCATACCCAATGGTGAAAGGTTTAAAGCTTTTCCTTTAAGATCAGGAACAAGAAAAGGATGCCCACTCTCCCTACTTTTATTCAATATAATGTTGGAAGTCCTAACCACAGCAATTAGCCAAGAAGAAGCAATAAGACCCATACAAAACATTAATAATGTCATTAGCAGTAAAACTCATGAAAAATTGCGTTAACAAGAGATAGAAGAGAAGTTAACAACCCAAGCCCTTGCCTTGGGATATTTTGCCTCGTCTGGGAATGCAGAACAGAAACCAGGGCTCTAGTATCAAATGGGCAACCCACGTGCATGTGACCTTGAGTGAAGCATGACTTCTCTCCAAATCCCAGTTAACTTGTTGTTAGAGAAATTGCCTTAAATATTTAAATTCTTCGACCTTCTTGAACTTTCAAAACAAGGACCACATTTACCATACGGAAAAATCTCCTCCTTGCTGGTCATTAAAGGAAAGCCCAGGTCTAATATGTAATTCCTTTCGTAGCAAAGCAGAGTTAATAAAATTAGCTTTATTACTCACCATTCCTTTGGAGAGGGAAATTATATAATTTGGCCAGCAGGTGTCATGCGCTCATCTGGGGAAAACTGACAATTCTTCATAACAAAATGCTTTTCAAATTAATTTTTGCCTCGTATTTTCATCTGTGGTGATTATGAATATTGTTTCTCTGTAAAAATGCTTAGAGGAAGGAAAGTGTCCTGAATATTCATCTTTTTCTCAATTTTTTTCCTCAGCTTTAATCAAATGTGGTAATTAAATCTATATGCCAAGATGGAAACCTTTTTTACTCCATTATGTTTAATGCTCCAAGACTTTTAGAAAACCGAGTAATGGCTCATGAACATTATTCATCCTGTATTGGAAAATTCAGTGTTTTATTGGCATTTTCTTTACTTTCAATGTCACCTTCTGCATGAAGTCTTCCCCTGGCAACTCATATACTATAAACCTTTATATATCCTAATAAAGCAACTCTTTATGGATAAGTCTATCTCTATTCTTTTTTGACCACTCTCCAAACTACAAATTCCTAGGAGGCACCTGTGCTACATCCCCAAGTATGTAGCATAGTACCTTGTGCTCAATGATGTTTGTCAATGGTGAACAAAGAAGTGAACAAATACTTGAACCAATTTTGCCATCTCCAGAACGGTGGTTTTTGATGACCAGATGAAAAGAGAAAGGACCAATAGATGGTCAGATCAACAGAAAAGTTCAGAGAGAGACATGGCTCTTTTCCCTGGAGGAACATTTGGGACAATTGTGGCTTATCAAACAAAATAAAAGCAGTGCCATATAGAAACCAAAAATTTGGGATAATGGAGTTGGTACACGGCAATGTAATGGACTAACAGGAAGTTTTAACCGTTTTGTGCCCAGTGCCTTTTTAACATCTGGGGAAGCCTATGGATCCCTTCTCAGAATCATGCTTTTAAAAAACAAAGTAAAATATGTATGATTATAAAGAAAACTAATAACATTTAAATACAGTTTTCAAAATATGTTTAAATGATTTATTAATGAGATTCAGGAGTAGATTTGATAACTACAATAATTTCATAAAAGTGATGAGCGTAAATGATATTTTGAGAAATCTGTGACAACTGTAATACAATATGAAAATATGTTTTTGACAGTCACAGTTGCTGCTAATCTTTTGTAGTTTTTGCCTACATTCATAATCGATGAAAATGCTAAATTTCAGGCTAGTGGAATTCAAGTTGTACTTTTGTCTCCTTTCTAAATACATAGACCCTTTAAATTCTATTCATGAACCACTTGAGAGGGTCTTTGGACCCAAGGTCAAGAACCCTGGGCCAAAGGAAGTTAAAATGGTGGAGATTTTGGAGTATGAAGTCTGCAGGAGTAAAAGGATTTTCCTTCTACCAGTAGTCTTCTCTCTCACTTTTCATGCATGAAGTTCGTTCACAGTATTTACTTCCTCACTTTTCATTTAATCTTTGCCCCATTACAGTAGGGTTGTACCCATGTCACTCCATGAAATCATCCTTTCCCAAGTCGTGCCTGATGTCCAGACATAACACAGTCCATTAGGTGTGTCTTTCCCCTTACCTTATTTAATTCCTCTTCAGCTTTTGTACTGTTGACTACTCTCTTTTATTTTTATTTTATTTTTTTTTAATTTTTTTTTCAACGTTTATTTATTTTTGGGACAGAGAGAGACAGAGCATGAACGGGGGAGGGGCAGAGAGAGAGGGAGACACAGAATCGGAAACAGGCTCCAGGCTCTGAGCCATCAGCCCAGAGCCCGACGCGGGGCTCGAACTCACGGACCGCGAGATCGTGACCTGGCTGAAGTTGGACGCTTAACCGACTGCACCACCCAGGCGCCCTGGCTACTCTCTTTTAAAACTTCTTTCCCTTTTGGCTTACTACTTTCTTCTTCTCATACTTTCTTGGGTTGATTTTCAACCTCCTATCCTGTGGCTGCATGCTGGGAGTTCCACCAACCTTCTGCCCCTCTTCTCGCTCTGCACACTTACTCTGGATGGTCTCATCAATCTAGTCTACACCTGCAGGCCAAGCCTCTTTCCTGAACGTAAGACCCTATATCCAACTATCTATGATACAACTCTAAATGTACCAGGGTCCCTCAAACACTATATCATCCAAAATCAAATTCATCCTCATCTCCTGCCTGCTTCTTCCCTATGTTCCTTACTTGGGCAAATTAGCACCATAATGCAAAGATTCAAAAATCTGGAAACTCTTTTTGATTTCATCCTTTCCCTTACCCCCAGACATAAAAATAATTGCCAAAATTTCCAGATTACCTATCTTAAGATCTCTCAGGCTTGTCCATTTTTTCCCATGTCTACTATAACTGCCTTAGACATTTTAATAGCTACCAATTATTGCTTATGATGTGCCAAGTACCATGCCAAGTGTTTTACATACTCTCTTTTATTTAATTCTCAAATCACCCCATGGGGTAAAAATTACTCTACCTAAAATAACAAATGGGGAAATTAGAAGCAAAGAGAGGGGGAGAACTAGCCCAAGGCCATAGGGCTTTTATTTATTTATTTAAAAAAATTTTTTTTAACGTTTATTTATTTTTGGGACAGAGAGAGACAGAGCATGAACGGGGGAGGGGCAGAGAGAGAGGGAGACACAGGATCAGAAGCAGGCTCCAGGCTCTGAGCCATCAGCCCAGAGCCGGACGTGGGGCTCGAACTCACGAACGGTGAGGTCGTGACCTGAGCCGAAGTCGGGCGCTCAACCGACTGAGCCACCCAGGCACCCCCATAGGGCTTTTAAATAGCAGAGTCAGGATCAGAGCACGGGTCTGTTGGACTCCAAAGCCATATGTCTGCTTATTGCCCTCAGAGCGTCCGGGGTGGATGGCCTTCCTAAAATCTATTCATTATGGTACCACTGAAGTTCTTCCTTTCACAGGCAAATCTGATCGCCTCACTCTGCTGCCTATAATTTGTAGTGTTCTCGAGACACCTCACCATAGTGCTGAAACTCCTCCACCGGGCTTCGTGAATTCATCCTTGCTTACCTCTCCAATGCTTCTCTTGCCACCGCCCAGCTTGCACTCCACATTCAGGTGCTTTTCATTCCATCAGCACACTTCCCTCTTCTACTGCACGGTGCAGGTCTTCTCAGGCTGCCTTAACAAAGTACCGCACGATGGGTGGCTTAGACAACAGAAATTATTTTCTCACAGTTCTGGAGGCTAGATGTCTGAGATTTAAGGTGTCAGCAGAGTGGTTTCTTCTGCGTGTATCTCTCCTGGGCAGAGATGGCCACGGCCTCTGGGCGTCCTCACATGGTCTCTTGGTGCGCATGCATCCCTGCTGTCTCTCTGTGTGTCCAAACTTCTTTTTTATAAGGACACAGTTGGATTGGATTAGGGCCAGCCCATAGGCTTCATTTTAACTTAATCACATCTTGAAAGGCCTTCTCTCCAAGTAGAATTACATTCTGAGGTACTGGGGAGTAGGACTTCAACACATGAATTGGGGAGGGGACACACTTCAGCCCATAGTACGCACTCTCCCCGCTAACTCCAACTCACCTCTCTTGACTCATTGGTTCACGCCACCCTCTCTGGGAAGTCTAACTTTGCTGCCCCAGGTCTGAGTTAAGGGCCTCTGCCATTAATACTGTTATAGTTCCTAGACTTCTCCATTATAGAACTTATCATTCTGTATTGTGATTACTTTTTTACTTCTCTGAAACCTCCATTGAACCAAGCTCCTTGAGGGCAGAAACCATGTGCCACTGTTCATTTTTCTAGCCGCTGCCCCAAACCCAGTACAAGGATCACACAATTGGTGTGAAATCACAATTGGTGTTTAATCAGCCAATTATTCAGCTAACAATTTATTAGCTAATGTTTTCCAAAAGTTTATTCTGCTCGGGGACTTTTCAATAAATTAAGGATACAGTAGTGAACAAGACTAGATAAAGCCTCTCCTCTGAGGAGTTGACATTTTATCAGGCAGACAATAAGTGCGTGAAAACAAACAAATGGGTAAAAAAAATCATTTTAGTACTGATAAAACAGAGTAATTGATGGAGAGCAGCTTTAGGGGACTTCTTTAGCTGGGGGTTCAAGGAAAGCTGGAGGAGAAATTTGAGATGCTACTTGAATGATGAAATGCATCAATGCATGATCTGTGGGAAGAGAAGAATTTCAAGCACAGGGAACATCAGAGGCACAGGCCCTGAAGTGGAAATGAGCCTGGCAAGTCTGAGAGACAGGAAGAATGCCAGAGTGAATGTAGGGCAGTGACTGGTGGTGACAGTAGAAGGAATGTCAGAAGTTTGAACTGTGTTCTAAGAGCAAAGGAAGCCATTGAAATATTTAAGCTAGGGCTGGAGATGTTATGGTTTATGTCCTTAATAAGATCACTCTGGGGTGCAGATTTTAGAAGGGCAATGGTGGCTCTGAGAAAACAGTGAAGACATTTTTGGCAATGATCTAGACCATTGGTTCTCAGTTGGGAGTGCTTTTGCACCCCTGACCCCCCAGAGGACATTTAGCAATGCGTGGAGAGATTTTTGGTTGTCACAACTGTGGAGCGGGCATGTAGTGGGTAGAGAGCAGCCTACAATCTATTAAACAGCCTGCAGTGCACAGGGCAGCCCCTCATGACAAAAAATTGTCTGGCCAAAGTATTGGTAATGCCAAAGTTGAGAAACCATGATCTAGAGAGTAATGATGATGTTTTGGCTGGGTGTTATTAATGGTGGTTGTGAGAAGTAGTTAGCCTTAAGATGCGTTTGGAGATTGCCAGTAAGCTGAACCAGGACTTGTCGACAGATTGGATGTGGGCTTTTAGGTTTGGGGCCTGAACAATAGGGTGGATATTGGTAATATGTACTATGATGAGGAACACTGGGGATGACTCATTAAAGCATAGGTGATATTTAAAGCTATGAGGCTGGGTAAAATCATTCAGGAAGAAGGACCTGGCAGAGCCATGGATCACACCAGTATTGCAAGTCCCGTGAGAAGAGACATAGCCAACACATAAGACAAGAGTGAGGTCCTTCGGAAGGCCAGAGAGGATGTATGCGAAGCTCAGGGGAGGGGGGCCACAGGAGCAGGGACATTTCTTCCACTGAAAAAGTTGGGAAGCAAAGTCCATGAACAGGGATGTGGACAAGTGAGTGGATTTTGTAGTGGGAAAGAGAGAAACTCCTTTCTGATTGCCCTGTTGTCTTTATGAACTAAAGTCTGGATATGAGTACCAGTTGAGTGTGTGTGTGTGTGTGTGTGTGTGTGTGTGTGTGTGTGAAAGAGAGAGAGAGAGAAAGAGAGAGGGAGGGAGGGAGAGAGGGAGAGAGATGGAAAGATACTAGAGATTTGAGAAGGGAGGATGTTATGAAATAGCTGACTTGGAGAGGGGAGAAATGATGAAGTTACCATGGAAATGAGATAGAATGGTCTAATAGTGTTTTGAACAATTTGAGATTTGCAGTCACAAATTTAAAGTGAGTATAGTCAGTACAATTTCTGGATTCATAATTAGTAACTTCTATTGAATGAATAAAATGTCATAGTAACAATATTAACATCTACCATTTCTTGATCATTTACAGTATAGCATGCATCCTCTTTTACAGAATACTCTTTATATATATTAATACTCTCAAACAATCCTATGCAATCGGCATTATTATCTGTAATCAACTGATAAAGAAGCTAGGCCTCAGAGAGAGTAAGTAATTTCTTCAAAGCCACACAGTAAAAGGACAGTGTTCAAAGCTGGGTCAGCTGACTCCAAAGCACATATTCTTAACTAGTGTATTATATCCTACTCAGGCTATGGTTAATGAAAAACACTGCCCTGACCAGGGCTTTGTAATTTCCCTACTCTTTTCAGAAGGCCAAAAATGCTGGCAATTCCAAGAGGAGTTGTGGGAGTAAATGGAGGTAATGCTGGGGGAAAAAAGTCACCTGAGGTTCATTAAAAATGCATATAATTGATTGGTACAATTTGCTCCTGTGTGATTTTTCTCTTTCAAGATTCTCCTTGAGGCTTACTTAAACCCAATTTTATCTGTTTATCCAAATGGGCTAGGGAGGGCATGTGGAGAGGGATTAAGGCACTGGAAAGGGAACAGGGTAGAGTGTGTGATTTGCCCTCAGCCTCCAACCCCCCAGTGGGACAATCATGAGTTCTGAAAAGGGATGAAAATTACCTCTAACAAGGAAACATTCTACTTCTCCTCCTACCATCGCCTTCCACTCTGGTTGCAATGGAGATGCAAGGGTCCAGAAAGAGGTTCTTGAAGACCTCGACAGATGATCCGAAGAGAATACAGATTTGCCTTTGTAATTTGACTCCCAACCGTGCATTCGGCTCACTGCTATTCTTGGCAGCAGTGTGGTTCACCACATGACTGCAGTTACAGATTAAATGTGAATATGACAGGTCCCTCTAGTCAGAACCACCACACAAAATGCTCCATTGAGTGCCCCTCATTGAGAATAGTTGACAGCCATACTCTTGACTCCCCTTCTTCCATCAGTTAAGAAAAAATTTTAGGGGCACCTGGGTGGCTCAGTCGGTTAAGTGTCCAACTTCGGCTCAGGTCATGATCTCACGGTTTGTGAGTTTGAGCCCCATGTCGGGCTCTGTGCTGACAGCTTAGAGCCTGGAGCCTGCTTCGGACTCTGTCTCTCTCTCTCTCTCTCTCTGCCCCTCCCCTGCTTGCACTCTGTCTCTCTCAAAAATAAAAAAAATTAAAAAAAAATTTAGGGCTTGTCAATTTTCTTGGCCTTGCTTTTCTTTTCTTTCTTTCTTTTTTTTTGTGAAGATACTGGGTAGAAGGGAACGAGGACTGGACAATTGCTAGATCTGATGAATTTGCACATAGCAGTGCTGATATAAATGTATATCACGTGGAAAGTTGGGTTTGTTCTGTATCTCTCTGTTTCAGTAATATTTACCTAACACTTGCCATTAACCACTCTAATCCTGCTCCAGTATTAAAAGATATTTAAAAAAAAATAACTTTTAGCTTTTCTGATACGTTTAAGAACTTATGAAAGATCAGTAATGCTCAGCAGTTTAGAACCACTTATTTAATTTCTTTTTTTCTCTGACTCTCATTTTGAGTAATTTTTTACCACATATTCTTTAGCTCCTCAGTCATTATAAAATATATTGACTAGGATGAGCCCTCTACTTAACACTGGGTGAGTTAGCATCTCTCTTTTACGTGCAGTAGCTCCTATGTATTTGGTTCTTCTTCTCTAGGAAAGAGTTTAAGCAATCATTTAGCTTCCCATAAACATTTATTAAGCACCTTCTGCCTGCCATTGTGTTAGATGCTCGACATACAAAAGAGGATAAGAAATGGCCACTATTCTTAAGGAATGTTAAAGAGGCAATATATTGAGTGTTATGGAGAATACAGAGTATAAGACCTCTATCTGAGGGGTAGAGTGGAACAAAAAGAAAATAACACACAAACTGCAGAATATTCTAACCTTTCTATTCTATTCTAAGGTGATTCCACTGATGATTTCTTACTCTGACCCCTCACGACCAACAGGGTTTTGCAGAGAGGCTATCGGCTGGTATCTTCTACCACCAGGAAACCCAGGTTCAAGAGTCAGATAGACCTAGGTTCAAATACATATCCACCACTCAGTAGGATGTGAACGTGGCAAGTTTGTTAACTTCAGTGAGCCCTAAATTTCTGTATTCTCAAAATAAAGCTTATCTCAAGGGAGGCAATATTGCAGCTGGTCTGCCTGGACCCAGCCAGGTGACTCTGGGCAAGTGATTGCATCTCTCCTCAGCTTCCTAAATTTATGATATGGAGACAATAATTTCATCTATTTCATAGGTTCTGGGTGGATTAAGTGATTAAAGAGCATACAATAGTGCCTGGCATATTGTAACTGATCAATAAATGTCAGCTATTACTATTATGGTTGTCGTTGTTGTTATTATGATCTCCCTCATAGAGCAATTGAAAATCAAATGAAATAATGTATGCAAAGTAGCCAGCACAGTTCCTAACACCCAGTAAGCATGTACTAAATGAAGCAAATAAAACCAAATGAATGAAATGCCATGTTCTCACCTTTCTCTCATCAAACCTCTGACCATGACCTCAACAGAGAAAACTTTTAAAATGTTAAAACAGGGGTGCCTAGGTGGCTCAGTCGGTTAAGCATGGAACTCTTGATTTTGGCTCATGGTTCCTGAGATGGAGCCCCACATCAGGCTCTGTGCTGGGCAAAGGGCGTGAAGCCTGCTTAAAATTCTCTCTCTCCCTCTTCCTCTGTCCCTCCCCTGCTCATGCCTATAGGCACATGTACATACTTTCTCTGTCTCTAAAATAAATACATACATACATACATACAATGTTAAGTCAGACATATCACAGTTCTTGTAACAGTTCCCAGAGGTCTTCTGGCTCACTCAAAACATAAAATCCTTTAGGTGTCCTATAAGTCCCTAAAGGATCTGGTCCTTCCTTTCTCCCTGACCTTATCACCTACCACTCTATGCTACACTTACCTGCCTCAGCCACACTAGACCTGGGCTGTTCTTTGAACACATCAAACCGACTGCTAGCTCCTACCTTGGCTGTTCTTCTCCCAGGAAGGCTCTTCCTTTGGATATCAGCATAGCTGGCATCCTCCACCTGCTCACACGTTTCCTACCAGTGAGCCCATCCCAGTCCTGCTGTCCCTTTATTCTGCTTCACGTTTCTGCTTAGGACTCTGTTATCTGATATACCTTATATTTTACACGTCTCTTTATCTAGTTCTGTCTTCTTTCACTAGTAGGTAACTTTAGAAACTTTTAATTTGCTAGACATCTCTGTTTAAATCCTTATCGATGATCATTTACAAAAACTGACTACAATCTAGGACTTGAAGCAAAGGTTGACAAATTTCAATTTTTTTCAAAACATGTTTACTGCAGGGGCACCTGGGTGGCTCAGTTGGTTAAGTGTCCAGCTTCAGCTCAGGTCATGATCCCACAGTCTGTGGGCTTGAGCCCCATGTCAGGCTCTGTGCCGACAGCTCAAGAGCCAGGAACCTGCTTCAGATTCTGTGTCTCCCTCTTTCTCTGCCCCTTCCCGACTCATGCTCTGTCTCTGTCTCTCTCAAAAATAAATAAACATAAAAAATTTTTTAAAAAAACATGTTTACTGCATACAACTTAATTAAATGAAAAGTCAACAATAAAAGACAAGGAAAAAATTGTTATATACTTGGAAAGTAGAAATTAAGGTGTGTATTACAAGTATTTATAACTAAAAATAATAAAAATATTGCATATCAAAATATAAGGGGGCAGCAAAAGTAGTTTTAGAGAAAAATATTTAGCTTTAAATGCTCATATTAAGAATGAATAAATAAGCTGTACATGCAACCTAGAAAGTTAGAAGAAGAAAAACAAACATTAAAAAAAAAAGGTTTTTGTGAATGTTTATTTATTTATTAACGTTTTTTTATTTATTTTTGAGACAGAGAGAGACAGAGCATGAACGGGGGAAGGGCAGAGAGAGAGGGAGACACAGAATCGGAAGCAGGCTCCAGGCTCTGAGCCATCAGCCCAGACCCTGACACGGGGCTCGAACTCGCGGACCGCAAGATCGTGACCTGAGCTGAAGTCAGACGCTTAACCGACTGAGCCACCCAGGCGCCCCAATGTTTATTTATTTTTGAGGGAGAGAGAGCACAAGCGGTTAGGGCAAGTACTTTTTTTTTTGTAGGTTAAAACATTTTTTTAAATATGAAATTTATTGTCAAATTGGTTTCCATACAACACCCAGTGCTCATCCCAACAGGTGAAGTACTTTTAAAACAGACTTCTTTCAATTCCTCTATTCCATCACTGAATAAAATTTGTTGTATATTTTCATTATTTAAAATAAAATAAAATCACTAGAATAGTCTATGATCAAGTTTCTTTTGCTAGATTAAAGTAGGAATTTCATAAAATATTTATTGATCCTACCATATGTTAGGCACTAGGCAAAGTGCTCTGCAAACATGAACTTGTTGTACACACCTAGAAGGTTACTCCTACTTAGAGAAGTAAAGAAACTGGCCCATGGTCACTGTTTCCAAAATATCTGACTTTAAAGATCTGCCTCCTTCTGCCAGACTTGGAAAAAGAAATGGCATACTGAGACATTATTCTTGATAATTATAGAAATTCTCTACTACCTTTCTTACACATAGTTTTGCTTTTTTCACTTAGGTAATTTTCTTTTTTTCTTTTTTTATTATTTTTTTTATTATATGAAATTTATTGTCAAATTAGTTTCCAGTGCTCATCCCAAAAGGTGCCCTCCTCAATACCCATCACCCACCCTCTCCTCCCTCCCACCCCCCATCAACCCTCAGTTTGTTCTCAGTTTTTAACGGTCTCTTATGCTTTGGCTCTCTCCCACTCTAACCTCTTTTTTTTTTTTTTTCTTTTTTCCTCCCCCTCCCCCATGGGTTCCTGTTAAGTTTCTCAGGATCCACATAAGAGTGAAACCATATGGTATCTGTCTTTCTCTGTATGGCTTATTTCACTTAGCATCACACTCTCCAGTTCCATCCACGTTGCTACAAAAGGCCATATTTCATTTTTTCTCATTGCCACGTAGTATTCCATTGTGTATATAAACCACAATTTCTTTATCCATTCATCAGTTGATGGACATTTAGGCTCTTTCCATAATTTGGCTATTGTTGAGAGTGCTGCTATGAACATTGGGGTACAAGTGCCCCTATGCATCAGTACTCCTGTATCCCTTGGGTAAATTCCTAGCAGTGCTATTGCTGGGTCATAGGGTAGGTCTATTTTTAATTTTCTGAGGAACCTCCACACTGCTTTCCAGAGCGGCTGCACCAATTTGCATTCCCACCAACGGTGCAAGAGGGTTCCCGTTTCTCCACATCCTCTCCAGCATCTATAGTCTCCTGATTTGTTCATTTTGGCCACTCTGACTGGCATGAGGTGATACCTGAGTGTGGTTTTGATTTGTATTTCCCTGATGAGGAGCGACGCTGAACATCTTTTCATGTGCCTGTTGGCCATCCGGATGTCTTCTTTAGAGAAGTGTCTATTCATGTTTTCTGCCCATTTCTTCACTGGGTTATTTGTTTTTCGGGTGTGGAGTTTGGTGAGCTCTTTATAGATTTTGGATACTACCCCTTTGTCCGATATGTCATTTGCAAATATCTTTTCCCATTCTGTTGGTTGCCTTTTAGTTTTGTTGGTTGTTTCCTTTGCTGTGCAGAAGCTTTTGATCTTCATAAGGTCCCAGTAATTCACTTTTGCTTTTAATTCCCTTGCCTTTGGGGATGTGTCGAGTAAGAGATTGCTACGGCTGAGGTCAGAGAGGTCTTTTCCTGCTTTGTCCTCTAAGGTTTTGATGGTTTCCTGTCTCACATTCAGGTCCTTTATCCATTTTGAGTTTATTTTTGTGAATGGTGTGAGAAAGTGGTCTAGTTTCAACCTTCTGCATGTTGCTGTCCAGTTCTCCCAGCACCATTTGTTAAAGAGGCTGTCTTTTTTCCATTGGATGTTCTTTCCTGCTTTGTCAAAGATGAGTTGGCCATACGTTTGTGGGTCTAGTTCTGGGGTTTCTATTCTATTCCATCGGTCTATGTGTCTGTTTTTGTGCCAATACCATGCTGTCTTGATGATGACAGCTTTGTAGTAGAGGCTAAAGTCTGGGATTGTGATGCCTCCTGCTTTGGTCTTCTTCTTCAAAATTCCTTTGGCTATTCGGGGCCTTTTGTGGTTCCATATGAATTTTAGGATTGCTTGTTCTAGTTTCGAGAAGAATGCTGGTGCAATTTTGATTGGGATTGCATTGAATGTGTAGATAGCTTTGGGTAGTATTGACATCTTGACAATATTTATTTTTCCAATCCATGAGCAGGGAATGTCTTTCCATTTCTTTAAATCTTCTTCCATTACCTTCATAAGCTTTCTATAGTTTTCAGCATACAGATCCTTTACATCTTTGGTTAGATTTATTCCGAGGTATTTTATGCTTCTTGGTGCAATTGTGAATGGGATCAGTTTCTTTATTTGTCTTTCTGTTGCTTCATTGTTAGTGTATAAGAATGCAACTGATTTCTGTACATTGATTTTGTATCCTGCAACTTTGCTGAATTCATGTATCACTTCTAGCAGACTTTTGGTGGAGTCTATCGGATTTTCCATGTATAATATCATGTCATCTGCAAAAAGCGAAAGCTTGACTTCATCTTTGCCAATTTTGATGCCTTTGATTTCCTTTTGTTGTCTGATTGCTGATGCTAGAACTTCCAGCACTATGTTAAACAACAGCGGTGAGAGTGGGCATCCCTGTCGTGTTCCTGATCTCAGGGAAAAAGCTCTCAGTTTTTCCCCGTTGAGGATGATGTTAGCTGTGGGCTTTTCATAAATGGCTTTTATGATCTTTAAGTATGTTCCTTCTATCCCGTCACTTAGGTAATTTTCTATGAGGACCTCAGCCAAGATGATTTCTTCAATTTTACTGGATACTCTACCGATATACCAAAGCTTTTGTTGAATTTTATATAAACAAATTCTAATTTTGAGAAGCTCAGTTAGCACCCTTTACAGATTACAGTAATTTGTGGTAGGAATTTGGTTTCATATCAAAAGGCATTGGTGGGTTTTTTGTACAAGAGGGAACTTAGGTGACCTTTGTGTTTGAACTGTGGAAAGGATGAAAGCATACAGAATTTTTGTTTAACTTCATGGAACCTTCCAGGTCTGTAAGACTCCTCCCATTGTATTCTATTACCTCTTGACCTTTCATACTCAGCCTGGATTTTATCATTAATTATTTAAAGTTTTATCTTAATAGCTTATACAACTCCTCTGTCTCTTTGCCAGGGACCCACCCTGCCCGAAAATGCCCCAAAGCTGGAAACCCTAAAAAAGACTTCTGCTGCTATTCTATTCAGGCAGCTACATTCTCAAGGAGGAAAGTTTCCCAATCATACAATGGTCCCTTATGTAAGTGTATTTTTTTCTAAATTTGCTGGGCACGCAATACTGCTTACCAAACCATTCCTTTCTGGAGCTAAGGTTAGCTGTATTTCTCTCTCTCTCACTCTTTCTCTCTCTCTCTTTTTTTTTTTCAGAAAATGTCCAGTAGCTTTATTTTTTCTGCTCAAGCCTTTAGTTTGTTTCTTCTCCACTCACCAACAGAAAGGAATTTCTTTCTCCTTTGTGGAAAACATTGAAGCCATTAGACCATCATCAGATTTATGCTTTAAAAAGATCTACTTTCTTATGTTGTCATTTCCATCCCCAATCAGCCATTTATATTTGTTTTTGTTTTTAGACATATCCCATATCATCCACAGAAGAAAAGTAGTGACCAAAGATGTCTTCTTTCTTTTTTAGGAAGCTATACTACAATTTTTAGTCACGGGGATTATTCCCAGGTCTCAGTGATTCTTCAAAACCCATGTTAAATGGATTAGAAAATATGGGGGCGCCTGGGTGGCGCAGTCGGTTAAGCGTCGGACTTCAGCCAGGTCATGATCTCGCGGTCCGTGAGTTCGAGCCCCGCGTCGGGCTCTGGGCTGATGGCTCAGAGCCTGGAGCCTGTTTCCGATTCTGTGTCTCCCTCTCTCTCTGCCCCTCCCCCGTTCATGCTCTGTCTCTCTCTGTCCCAAAAATAAATAAACGTTGAAAAAAAAATATGTACACCAAGTCCCTTAATATTTTATAATTAAGAGCAGCTTGACTGGTAACTCTGGGTACATTCAATTATTTTACTTACTGTGTTATAATATTTGGAGAATATTATTTTTCAAGTGTCATTTTTTTGCTAATATGTTTGGTTGTAAGCGTAGGTAAATAAATTTAAGCGTTATGATTCACATGATTCTTTTTATATGATCATATTGAATAGGTCCAAAATAAATTTAGTGGATCTCTATTGCTATAACTGATAAATTCAGTCTTGTGTGGGGACCTACACTGGTCTTATTTCAGAACACCATTAAAATGGCCGTAGGTAATCATAACAATGGAAATTGTGAAGATCACAATAATTACACACACACACACACACACACACACACACACACACACACACATTTTTTAAAGGTAGACTAAACCATATAGTTTAATTTGTAAGCTGGGGTAGAGAATACATCTTGTGTTTTTCTCTGTGCATCAGAGGGTAATGCAGACAAATATATATAATAGATACACTATACTCAGATGGATGAGTAAAAGGGGCTGTGGGCATTAGTAATGCACCTAGGACTCTGAAACCAGTTGCTTGCAGTCACATCCTGGCTCCCTTACTTCCTAGCTGTGTGACTTTGAGCAAATGATGATATAAACTCTCTGAGGAAAATAATTATATCCCCTGCATAGGATTTTTGTGAGCAGTAAGTGAATTCATATAGATAAGTACTCAAAATAGTACTCAACACATAATAAACATTCAGTTAGTATTAGCTATTATCATTCAGAATAGATATGCAAAATGGAGCACTTTTCTTTTAATACTTTGCATATACATATTTTCTAAAACTATTACTTCAAAGTGATCTGCACAGGATTGCTCAGTGAGGTTCTTGCTGTGAGCGTTAAATGAATATCAAGGCTCTAGTTCAGTTCCTGATACATAGTAGACAGCAATAAATACTAGTTTTATTTTTTTACTATAAAGCTTATTTATTTTGAGAGGGATAAAGAGCAGTGGGGGAGGGGCAGAGACAAGGAGAGAGAGAGAATCCCAGGCAGGCTCCAGGCTGTCAGCACAGAGTTCAACTTAGGGCTCGAACTCATGAAACCATGAGATCATGACCTGAGCTGAAGTTGGATGCTTAACAAACTAAGCCACCCAGGTGCCTCAATAAATATTAGTTTTCTTTCTCTGTTTTCTTCCTGATCTTTCGTGTTCTTTGCTTCATGTCTCTTTCTGATAACTGCCCTTACTATTATTGTATTGTGAATAATGTTTTGGCATTGGTAACCCCACAACTTTGATCTCAAGATGTCTATTATTCTCTGGATCTTTTATCTTCACTTACAAGAAAACATTGGCTCTGTAATCAGATAAATCTGAATTTAAATCTTGGCTCTGCCACTTAATCTTAGTCTTTTTTTTCTCATCTGTAACAAGAGGATAATTTAATCTATTTTACAGGGTTGCTGGGAAGGTTAGGGTGATTATATATTGTGTTCCTATTATGATTCTTGGCACATAGTGGGAGATCAAAATATATTAGTTCCTTCCTTCCATGAACTGATTTCCTTCATTTTGTACTTTTCTGCATTAATTTATTTCTCTAAAGGGTTGAAGTAAAACTCTTAATTGACTTTGATTCATCTTTTTCACAGCATTTCAAATTTTCATTTTCCAAAAGGACCTGAGGTAGTGTTGAATCCTCCAGCCTCTTTTAAGAACCGTGCAAGGTCCTATATGAAATACAGAACATTATAAAACATCACTTCTCCCCTCAAAAGAAACCTGTAATTGATTGGTAGTTATAATTTTCATTTCAATTGTTATCTGGGGGCATTAACCATCAAACTTCTCATATATATTGCGTACTGAGTGTGAAGTTCTCAGATCACAAATCTGAGAATTTAAGAAAATAATTGTATTTTTCTGTAACAACTTAGTTCCTATGGCAAAAGTCCCCTCACTAGGAGCATCTCAGGCTGTATCTGCTCTCCTACATTTATACAGCCACCTCTTGCTAGTTAGCTGGCCAAGAATTTGATGTCCTTATTTTCTGGTTGTGCTGCAGCACCCTCCCCTTCCCTTCCTTCTTGCCCCTCTTTTTGGCCACAGTGGAACAATCCAGGCTAGCAACCTGGATAGGGGAGATTCGGGGTAAGGGTAATATGGGGGCAAACAGTGAATACTTTGTAATATCATGCCACTACATAGGGATTTTATCTAGATTTTTAAATATTTCAGTCTCAGCTGGATGTAGGTTTTCTGGAAACCCAAAACACATTTCTAAGACCACAGTTTTCATCATCATATTAAAAGACCTTCTATTAAGCTTTATTTTCTGAAAATACACGTAACTGTAGAATTTTTTGTGTTCAGAGAGTGCACATTGGGCGAGTATACTCAAGGAAGTAACTTAAGCCTCTTCTGTCTTCAACAATCTGGTTCAGGGGCGCTTGGTTAAGCATCCAACTCTTGATTTCAGCTCAGGTCAAGATCTCATAGTTGTGAGATTGAGCCCTGTATAGGGCTCTGTCCTGACAGCATGGAGCCTCCTTGGGACTCTCTCTCCCTCTCTCTAAAATAAAATAAAATAAAATAAAATAAAATAAAATAAAATAGTAAAATAAAGTAAAATAAAATAAAGTAAAATAAAGTAAAACATTAAAACCCCCAAAATTAAAAAAAAATCTAGTTCAGTATAACATTTGATGTTTCAAATTATATGTTCTTTATTCCTAAAGTCTTCTGTGGCCCATAAGAGTGAACTCTGCACTCCCAGGGTTCCAGGTATTTACCTTCTATGGTAGCATTTAACACTCTGTTCACTATATCCCTTATTAGACTACTCGCTGAAGCCCCAGTCAGTGTCTATTTCACTATTGCAACCTAGAGCCTAGACCAGTGCCTGGTTCATAGGAAAGGTACAAAAACTGCTTAGATGAATAAATGAACAAATCCATTGGTACGATTTAAACCGCTTCTCACCTATCCTCAATCTGCAAGAGGAAAGGAATAAGTATAAAAAGTGTTGTAGATGTCTTTTAGTCCAATCATCGACTCAAAGTAAGAATCCTATATATAGATAGTCAGGCTTTTGCTAAAATATTTCCAGAAGAGGGAATATAATTAGCTTTTCCCATTTATGGGTAGTTTGTATTTTTAGAAAGTGCTTTTTTTTTTATTGAATCAAAATCTGCCTCTGATTCTATCTGCCTTTTGGAGTTTTGGAGTTTTGCAATTCTATAGTATAATTCCCCAAATTTGTTCAAAAGACACATAATCAAAAAGATTCAAAAGGTGGTAACAACAGTTCATCTTTGATGGAAATTGCAATCAGCTAGAATATTTATTTTTATTCCAATAAAATATACAAGTCTTGCTTTTGAACGACGGTATTCACAGAAATGTCAGAAATGGAAAGGGACAGAAATACTGGTGGGCATAGCTATCATATTCAAGAAGAGGAAATCACCTTGAGTTTTCATCTTATCTTCAATGTGAGAGAAGCATTGTTTAGGTGATTTATGAGATATATTACATAACACAAGATGTGGGTTCATTTCTGGTTGTTGTGGTATCTTATACTAGAAAATGTTACCAAAATTTCTCCATATGCTTTTGATCTGTCCCCACACTGCCACTGCCTTGTTGTCCTTCTCACCTCAAATTCTGTGTTCGAAACCTAAAATTACCTCTTCTTTTTTTTTTAACTATTTATTTATTTATTTATTTATTTATTTATTTATTTTGAGAATGAGAGACATGTGGGGTGGAGGGGGAGAGAGAGAGGGAGAGAGAGAATCCCAAGCAGGTTGAGCACTGTCAGCGCTGACAGAGCTTGACTGGAGGCTCTATCCACGAGATCATGACCTGAGATGAAACTAAGAGTCAGACACTTAACCAACTGAGCCACCCAGGTGCACCCCCCCTCTTCTTAACCAACTACTTCTACCAATTACTCTATCATTGGTGCCATCATTTCCCTGAGGTTAACTTATCCTGCCCACCCTCCGCCCACCTGTCAGCTGCCCAGTTCTGCATATTTCTCCTCCACAGTGTTTCTCACATCTACTTCCTCCTGTCCAGCAACACTAACAGGTGGCCTTCACTGTTGTCGTGATTCAACTTCTGTTTCCCTTCTTCACTCCAGCCTCTAAAAGGCATGCCACAGCCATACTAAATTTTTCTCAAATTCTTCTGCTATCAGTTTGTCATCTAATTTAAAACGTGCAATGTATTGATGTCCTGCTGCACCAGAGGCTAACCTCCTCTGCCCCCATCTCGAAGTCCTCTCCTCCAGCCCTCTAACCCCTGACTCTAAAAGCACACAGCTTTATTTTAGCAACTGCACTTCCCAACCGCCCCCACCCCCAAACCCCAGGTCCTCTCCACTGGGTACCCTCTCTCCCTGCACCTTGCCCACCCACGACCATGCCACATTTGCTTTTGTATTATCTGCTCTCTCCTGTGGGCCAATTCTAAAGCCCACCCTAAGTCCTATTTCTTCCACCCATTTTTGTCCCAGTTATTCTAGGCTCTGTTCATCTCCTTCCTCTTCTTTTATCATTTTTATTGTGAATCATAAACAAAAGTAAATAAGAGTTATGTGTACAGTTTAACAAATGGTTGTAAAGAGAACACCCTGGTGATCATCACTCAAATGGGAAATAGAATATTGCTAGAACCCTGAGAGCCCGCCCTCTGCTCCCATGCATCCCTTCTCAATCAACCTTACAGTATTAATAGTCTGTACCTCATAATTTAGCACTTACAGTAATTAAGTACCATCTTGCTTTGTCTTGTGTCTTAAGTGTATTGATTTTATTCCTCCTACTCAGTTGTAGGCTCCAGAAGGGCAGGGACTACATTGATTATTCTTTAAATACCCCACAGTGTCACAAGCAGTGCTAAGCAAATAGGAGTATTCAAGAGATACCTGCTCATTGATGAAAGACTAAGAAAAAGCAACACTGAGAACAATTGGTATGTTTATGTCCAAGAGGCAAGGTCGTTATATCTTTCAAACTCATGTGAACCTTTAAAAAACAGCACAGTTCTACTTTGTTAGGTTCTTTTCCCACATATTACACTCCCTGGTTTCAGTTTTCTTTTCCTTTGTATGGCATTAAGCTTTCCTGGAGATTCCTCGGGAATTTCCAGTTTTGTGAAGCACAATGTACCAGAATGGCTTGTCAATGAATAGAGGTCCATGACAACACTACAAAACACCAGTAAAAAAACCAAAACCAAAAACTGCTATAATCATGAAACAACCTTTCTCCTCCACTGTACAATTCTCTCACAAAAAAACCTTGCATTGTATCCGAATGTGGTTAGGGTTAAATGCTTTAGCAAATACCAATTCCATATGTTGAAGGTTTTCTCACACAGGACTTGACTTCATGCCAGTAATAGGGAAGAAAAGATAAATGTGTAATAAACAAAGAAAAGCAAACATAGGAAATACGCATTATTTATAATAAATAAAGAAAAGTAAACATAGGAAATACACATTAACCAAAAAAACAAAAAACAAAAAACTCTGAAGTAGCTCTCTGTAAGTAAAAATGTGACTCAGGGAAATTATGCAGTATGAATTACATAAAAGGTGCATAAAGTATGCCAGTGATGGCACATTGAAAACAGCATGTATATTACAAGTCCCTAATAACTCTAAAATTTGGCCACATCTATGAACCACTAAGCTGTTGGGTTATGTAAGTATTCTTGCATAGGAGAATCTGAGGGTTAGCAGCAGAAGGAAGGAAATCCAGATTTTTGTCTTATCCTAAGAACTTCAATGACTAGGGGAAAATGCATTGTACTAGAGAATTATTTCTGGCTTGGGCTACTTATAATGAAACAGTGGAGATTAGCAGGAAGAAATGGGTTTATTTACAACAGTTTACTTCATGCACAGGCCAGGGAAGCATCTACATTAGGGAGGGTGGTAAGCTACTAAAAATAGCATCTGACAATCAGCACCCAATCGGTTATACAATTAAGCTTAACTATCAAACTTCAACTGTCAAACTTCAGCTAGGAAGAGAAGGACAGAAAGTCTTTAGAAGAGTTAGCTTTTCATTTATTCAGTTAACAAATATTTGTTGAGCCTCTACTCTGTGCCAGACACTGTTGTGGTCACTGGGGATACATCATTGGACAAAACAGATGAATGTCTTTGTTCTCATGGAGCCTACATTCTAGTGAGGATATGCTGATAGCAATTTGTACAGTGTGATATGTCACTTTTATGCATTTCAAAAACAAAAATATGTGTTTTTCTGTGGTGAAACCATAGAAAGCCTGCAAGTAAACACAAGCTTCAAGATACTGGTTAACTCTAAAAAGAAAGAGACAGGGCAATAGGACCAGGAAGGGAAAAACAGGTACCTTCAATGATATTGGTAATAGTAAAATTCTGAGGGTAGGTAATGGATTTACAGGTGTTTATTTTATTATTTTGCTTTATAATTTAAATACATGTTACATAATTTGTACATATAAAATATTACATAAAATATTATATCATAATGTTTTTGGTTTTTTTAATTTTTTTTTAACATTTATTTATTTTTGAGAGATGGAGAGAGACAAAGAGAGACAGAGTGTGAGCGGGGGAGGGCAGAGAGAAAGAGAGACACAGAATCTAAAACAGGCTCCAGGCTCTGAGCTGTCAGCACAGAGCCCAATGCCGGTCTCAAACCCACAAATGGTGAGATCACGACCTGAGCCAAAGTTCAGTGCTTAACCAACTGAGCCACCCAGGAGCCTCAGGTTTTTGTTTTTAATGAAAGGGTACATTTTTTTTAAAAAGAGCAAGATGGCAGGGCATGGGACAGGGAAGTTAACCCATGCAGTTATAAAATGGCTAAAAAAACCCTTTTATTGTTCCTTTAAATTGCTATTTTATTTCATATAAGGTATAATTGTATTACTTTTATTACTATTCTTAATAGTTTATTCTATTTAGAAAAGCAAGAGCTATAATACCAAGTGGGTATATCCTCAATTGAACTGTCTGAAAACAGACCAAAACACCATAGGCTGGGTGGCTTAAACAACAGAAATTTATTTTCTCACAGTTCTGAAGGCTGGAAGTTTGAGATCAAGGTGACAGCATAGTTGGGTTCTGGTGAGAGTTTTCTTCCTGGCTTGCAGATGGCTGCCTCCTCACTATGTCCTCCCATGGTGACAAAGAGAGTGGGGCAGTGGGGGGGGGTGGGGATTGAGATAGAGAGAGAGAGCAACCTTTCTGGTGTCTCTCTTTGTAAGGGCACTAACACCTTATAATGGCCCACCCTTCATGATCTGATCTAAATCTAATTACCTCCCAAAGACCCCATCTCCAGATACCATCACATTCGGGGTTAGACTTTCTTTTTTTTTTTTTTAATTTTTTTTTCAACGTTTATTTATTTTTTGGGGGGACAGAGAGAGACAGAGCATGAACGGGGGAGGGGCAGAGAGAGAGGGAGACACAGAATCGGAAACAGGCTCCAGGCTCTGAGCCATCAGCCCAGAGCCCGACGCGGGGCTTGAACTCACGGACCGCAAGATCGTGACCTGGCTGAAGTCCGACGCTTAACCGACTGCGCCACCCAGGCGCCCCTCGGGGTTAGACTCTCAACACATGAATTTTGGGGGGACACAAACATTCAGTCCATAAGGGATGCTGTGCAGAGGGTTTTAGGGGGAGTGTTTTAAAGAGTTACAAGGCAGTGAAGAATCAGGACTCCGCAGAAGGGAAAACTGACCAGGAATATAGTTGAACTGAGGCTTCAGCCAATCTTATGAAGAGCTGTGGAGCGGGATATCCCTTCAGAGACGTAGTGGATTAAGGAGAGGGGGTACTTAAGGAGAGGGGTTCATTGGCCCTTGGCTACCCCCTGAGGGGCAGAACCCTGAGCAAGACAGTACCCAGGGAGAGAGGCAGTTATGAGCAGTCAGTAACTGATTTTTCTAGCAGCTGAAGGGTAAGTGTGTAAGCCCTGAAGAAATGATCTAGAAAGTCACCACTGTGTCTCTTAAATTTTTAGAAGCTAGGACATCGTGATGGTTGAGACAGACTGAAGTTAGAATCTGCACTTTGGGTGGCCCTAATAAAGTTAGTTGAAATCTCTTAAAAAATTTCCCATCTGTAAAAAGTGGTTGTAGTAATACTAAAACAAGATTATAATAAGGATTATATATTATATAATAAGGATTATATAATAAGGAAAATATGAAATAAATTGTATAGCACCTGGTTCATAATTTCAATAAATGGGAGCTTTTATTATTACTATGTTAATATCTTACATTCCTTCAACAAGATTGGGTGTATGCAATTAAACAGGTGTCTCTGATATCACATAATCTGAGAAATTTTCAGTACCTATTGATACCAGTGCCTAGGAAATGTTCTGAGTTGTAGTCGCAATTATCAGACAACTGTCTGAGATGGCAAATGGATTTAATCTCAAATCTAAGTAGGAGAAATGGTAGTAGCTACTGAAGAGTGTAGTGTTAGGAAATGTTCTGAGGACACATCCACTTGCATCAAATGCAACTGGGTGTGAAAGAACTTTGTGCAAGAATAAGTTAATCGAAATTATCTAAATTGAGGAAGACAGATACAAATGATCTTAGAAGATGAGCAAAAGGGGCGCCTGGGTGGCGCAGTCGGTTAAGCGTCCGACTTCAGCCAGGTCACGATCTCGCGGTCCGTGAGTTCGAGCCCTGCGTCGGGCTCTGGGCTGATGGCTCAGAGCCTGGAGCCTGTTTCCGATTCTGTGTCTCCCTGTCTCTCTGCCCCTCCCCCGTTCATGCTCTGTCTCTCTCTGTCCCAAAAATAAATAAACGTTGAAAAAAAAAATTTAAAAAAAAAGAAAAAGAAAATGAGCAAAGTATAAGGAATTGTGATATAATATCAGATGGTCTAACATGCATGCAATTGGCGTCCCAGAAAGGGAGGGGAGAGACAGGGGGACACACAAACATGTTTTTATTGTTGAGAGAGAGAAAGTGTGTGCGTATGAGGGGCAGAGGGAGAGAGAGAGAATCTTAAGCAGGCTCCACGCTTAGCATGGATTGATCCTACAACCCTGGGATCGTGACCTGAGCTGAAATCAAGAATCAGACACTCAGCTAGCTGACTAAGACTCCCAGGTGCCCCAACTCACAACCATGTTTGAGGAAAGAGTGGCCTAAGATTTTTCAAAAACAATGAACTAATACATGTTCATTCTAGGTAATTGGCATATAGGTGTTTATTATATCAATCTACATTTTTTCTTAGTTTTTAAATGTTCACTATTGAAAAGATCAATGTTTAAGAGAAAAGGTTTTGGAATCAGGCTACTTGTGTTTGCGTCTCTGTTCCATAATTGTTATTCTGTCACCTTAAGCAGGTTTCTTTAGCTGTCTAAGCTCTGCCTACTCATCTGTAAACTGGGTATAATCACATACATATCTTATAGAGAACATTACAAAATAATAAACGCTACCTTTTTAGCATAGTCCCTGATACCTCTAAGGAACACAATAAATGTACAATTTCTCCTTATTCTCTCTCCTCCTCCTCATTTTCCTCCTCATCCTCTTCCTTCTCCTTCATCACCTAGGAAATACTCAGCAGTGGCCATGCCTATGCCCAAAGAACAAATTCATATCTGATACCAAAAACTATAAGGCTATTCCCATACCACCATAATTCAACAAAAAGTTGCTTCAAATACATTATAAATGAGGTACTATACATGTGCCATCATCGAGACAGGGTGAGCCAGCACGTACATGAGAGAGACTGGAATAATCAGGTCTGTCCATATCTGAGGACATATCCTCTGGTCAAGCACACCTCTCTACTGAATGTACCACAGGTCTGGAAAATAATTGTCAAGCAGCCCGCCACTCCACGACTAAGCTTTTGTTCTAAAAAGAAAGCAAAATGATTCGAGTAGCCCATCAACAACATTATGGTTTCCAACTTCCTTCATAACCAAGTTTAGCGGTTAGTTTGCCATTTTGGCAGAACAATACACTAGAATGATGTCCCATTTGGTCAGTCTATGCCAACTCTGGGTCCCTCTTTGATGACAGGTGATGCTTTATGCTTTCCCGGTTTTTCTCTACTGCACTATCTGGCATCTGTCCATAGGAGAAAATAGGGTTGATTTTCTTTCATACACAGCTTTAAAATTTTTATACTATTTATTTTCATTTGTTTGCAATTTTTTAGGAAGAGCTAGATGTCTTCTGAAAATCCAGAAAATTTCAATATGATCTCTTTTTTCTCAGATTACTTGTCAAAATGGTAAGGGAGAACAGTTCTAGTTTTTAAGCTTGGAGAACCACTGTGTACAAATGACCCTTGAATAACATGGGCTTGAACTGCATTGGTCCACTTTTATGTGGGTTTTTTATGGTACAGTACTATAACAGTATTTTCTCTTCCTTATGATTTTCTTAATAACAATTTCTTTTCTCTAGCTTTCTTTTTTTCAAAAAAAAATTTATGTTTATTTTTAAGAGAGAGAGAGCACGAGTGGAGCAGGGGCAGAGAGAGGAGAGACAGAGAATCTGAAGCAGGCTCCAGGCTCCGAGCTGACAGCACAGAACCAGACGCGGGGCTCAAACTCACAAGCTATGAGATCATGACCTGAGCTGGTGTCAGATATTTAACCGACTGGGCCACCCAGGCACACCTCTCTAGCTTACTTTCTTATAAGAATACAGTATATAATACATGTAACAGAAAATATGTGTTAATCAATGGTTTATGTTATTGGGAAGGCTTCTGGTCAACAGTAGGCTATTAGTAGTTAAGTTTGGGGGGGGTCAAAAGTTCTACATGGAGTTTTTACTCTACCAGGTCAGTGCTCTGAACCCCTACATTGTTCAAGGGTTGACTGTATATCCTTTTTAAGTTAGTGTTTATTTCTACCTCAAGTTGTGATGTTTAGACCTGTTTATCAACTCACACATGTTAATGTATTCAGTTAGCAAATATTTTTTACCAGACACCTTTTTGATGGTGGAGATGCATTAATGAATATATCAAAAACATGGTGAAGATCTTGCCTTTGTTGCACTGACAGCTTAATGAGAAATAAAGAAACAGGAAAACATCAGCCCCGACATGAGATCAATGGCCTTACAGTGACAGCCTAACCAGCATCCACAAGGCCAAATCCTTGGAACAAATGGAAATATCTATAAAACCTCCTGATGGCTCTTCTCTGATTGAACCCTGGCCGGTACAAGTATTGAGCAGGTTTCCATAGGTGTTCCATTCCTGAGGTGGCAGAAAAGCTCTTGCAAGGCAGGCAGTGAGAGGCACACAGAGAGAAATTTTGCTCCTGTGCCAAACTGGCTAACACAGACCCTGGGCGGGTGGCTGCAGCAGCGGCTGAAAGGGGGGTGATGCTGGAGGGTCTGAAATGGTGCCCAAGTGGCACCCAGCACAGCATTCCATAATAAGTGTGCTTATTGGACGCTTGGACTATGCTCAGTACAGTTAGGGGAAGGGATGTCAAGGGAAATTTTTGTAATTCTCTATCCCTGCAGAACAATGTCCTCAAATACATGGCATCACGTTTGCTAGGGTTATTGTAACATTCACTTTTTCTCATCAAAGCTTGTTCCTTACCTTAGTCTGGGATGATTTCAGGTTTCAGTTGAACCTCTGTAGTTAGTAAGGAGGCTGATGCTTCTGCTGCTGTAAAAAGTGCAACTTGTCCCCGTGAAGTTGGGAGGAATTGTGAATGTTCTTCGTTTGGTAGTGTGAAACACAGAGTCCATAAAGTTGACAGCATGGGACCTTTGGGAGTCTCAGAAAAGAGGACGGCTTCTTTGAGCTTGGATAGCTTCCTAGTACCTCTCTCCTAAATGCAGGTTGTGACACTTTTCTTGTCTTATAACTCTTACCCCTTTCCCTTTCTTAACTCATGTTTAGCAAGAGGGGAGGATCATTGCAGCTATAACAACATTGTGGCAAAGAAAGGTAGGCTGGACTTGTTACATATTCACAGTGTATGTGCAGTGTTTCCAAACTTACTGCTAAGTTTTGTGTGATTATAAATGTTTACAACACAAACCAATGCCTATTGCAAACGGCTATTTATGTACTACTGAATAGAAACTAGGAATGCAGGTCTTTCAATAACTAGCCTTGAGTCTTTGGGTAAATGTAAACTCTCTGGGCTTCGGCTTCTTCTTTTTTTTTTTTTTTTTTTTTACATATAAGTCACTTTGGTTAAATAAATTTTCTTCTCCTTAAATAGGTTTTTTTATTTAGGCTTGCATTTTGCAGTAAAACTTCCAATCAACAAAGAAGCCCAGAAAATATCAGGAAAAGCAACATTATGTCAATTATTATTGTTACTCAGTTTCAAATTCCATTGATATTAATACTTTCATTTAATGGCAGCTTGTGAATGGACTTGTTTATTCTCTTAACAGAGGAAAGAGTAACACCCAAATCCTTATTATACTGAGACACATTGTTTTTAGATTTTCATCACTTAAAAGTGTCAAAAAATTCCCTTTTGGGAATTTTTGGGCTGTCTAAAAAAAATGAAACAATTCACCTTGATAGTAATAAATCAGCCAAGTGAAGCTTCCACACATCATATTCCTTGAAGAGTATCTTGAAAGAAAGATCAAAACCCTTTTAAAATCCCTGTAGCCTCAAAAGCTCCCATTTTTCTCGGGAAGTTCCCCTGATTCATGGAATTCAAAAAATCTTAAGATTCAGATCTGATGAAAACTGGAAGAAAATCCCCTAACACTTGTGTTCATCAACATTTCAAAAGAACAAAGTTTAAAATCTTAGTGGGTGAGTTGGTCCGGATGTGAGACATTCTAAGACCATCTTCTTTGACCTGATTGCTATCAGTTATAAAAATAAATCCAACCCAGCAGCCAGGAAGGGCTACACTTTTCTGCATAAAAATAAACTGAATAACTCGGTTTAGAGAAATAAACTGAGATAAACTCTCTGACAATAGTGAAACAAAAGAATGAGAAGTAGGGAAGGTGAAGAGGAAAGAAATAAGCTTTTAAACCTTAGAAACAAGAAAAAAATAAATTTACCACTCAAGCTGTTACCTGTGACACCACCGTGTCATCTGGTCCCCAGTGCTCCAGTAGATATTTTACATACATGACATTTTGTGTGCACAAGTGGATAGCTCAGCTTGTGGCTAAGTGCATCCACCTAAGCAGTTCAGGTGTATTGGAATAGATTTTGGCAAATCTGTTTTCATGAAGGTGCTGAAGATCCTCCTAGAAAACAATTTCTCCTAAGGGAAGAAAAAGCCAGACATTGTGTGCTGAATCAAGGCTTGATCATCAGAAGAAGAGGAGAGAGGAGACAGTCTGAGTGTACTCAATACTGTGAGTACTGACTACTGTGTTACTTAGATACCTGCCTTGCCCATGGACCCTTTTTGGTCAGGGAGAAAGAGCCAAGGGAGAGTATGCATGAAAAGAGCTTTTCCACTAAAATTCAACAAAGTATTTGTCATCCTCTGTACAGTGTAACACAAAACGGAGAAGAGAGGTATGCCTGTATTTAGCACAATCCAACAAATAGTTTTAGCACACCGAGGGAGAAGTGAATGACAAGTGACTATAGCCCTCTGGTGAGATGTAGCAGACACGTAAGAAGTAACAGTGGGATCTGTTGGATGTCTCATGATAACTGGAGATGTTCATTTGTGCTCTTAGAAATTCACTATTACTCCCAGAAAGTTTGTAGGCAAAAATATGAGTGTATTAATCAGGAGAGGGTAGGTGGTCATAACAAACATGGCACTGATACTTCCAAGCCAATGGTCAGAAGAAGTGCTACACCCTTGCCTAAATGCAAGTGAGCCAGGGGCTATGGAAGAGAGGATAGATCTCTGCCACCATGAAGAATGGATGCTATAAAGAGGAAGCAGGTGGAGGCAAGAGCTAATGAAATACACTTGTAATTTGACTTCATTCATTCCCACATACCAATGAGATCAAGGTCGATATACATAATGCTTTTACATAATTCTCGTTAGAGAGGAAACAAACTCAGAGAAGTTAAATAACACACAGAGCTGTCCATTTCTCCTTGACTCCAAATACGTTCTTTGTTTTAATTAGTCCATGGGCTCCACAAAGTGATATGCTTTAAAATAACCCCAATCATTTACTGAGTTTCTGTTCCATTCGTTCCTTATTATCTCATTCAGTTTTTTTCACAGCAACCCAGTGAAGTAAGGTCGGTTTTATTCTCAACAGGCACAGAGAGTTTAAGTAACTTGCTCTATGTCACAAGGTCTGTAGGAGGACTAGCTATGGCTTCAGCCCAGATCTTCTGCCTTCAACTCTAGAGCTATTTCCAAACAATTGCACCCAGAAAGTTAAGAATTCGCCCAAGGTGACACTGCTGGGAAGCAGCAGAGTAGAATTTGAAAATAAATCATAAGAGTCCCAGTCTGATTCTCTTTGCATCACAATGTCTCTCTTTAATTAGTGACACAGATTCAACTATACCCATTATCAATGTCATCAATTGCTAGCTGTAAACTTGGTTCCCCACAAACTATTGGTTCATAGGGTGACTGTCACTCTGGAGAATAATAGCTTCTCTCTAATTTAAAACTTTATTTTTCATTTGAATAAGTCATTGGACACCTCTTAAAGCATAGAGTCCTTTAACCTTCACAAACTGAACACAAATAACTTTTCCGTGAATTGTTTTAGACTCAAAGTCTGTAGAACAGATGCTTAATTGTAACCCATAGGATTTTTTTGAGGCAGAATCTACAAAGAAAACCTCAAGCAATGTCAGTTGACATGAGCTGAGAAAAAAGGAGTTGAAAAGCTATCAGGAAAAGAGAGTTAAAGGAAATTTATCTATTAAATAATAGATAAAGATTGAATACAATTATTTTTTTCTAAATGTAAAGGAAAATGTATGTCATGAAAAATGATAGGAAACAGAGCCTATGGTAAGAATTTATTAGGGTGAGGATAGAATCAAAGCAGGAAGGAGAAAACTAGAGAAAGCCAAGAGTTATTTGAATATCAACTATTGTCCAGGTTACTTCTCATGTGGAAAATCCAGCCCATTTGCATAGAGTTTGAGACTTATTTCAAGTAGATTCAAGTTTGTTTATCTGCAAGTAGACTGATTTTCACATACAGTCTCTATTAAAAAATAGCCTTTATAACAGGACATGCCTGTAAGATGGCCCACAGCCTCTATCTTCAAATTATTACAAAAACAAAGGATATAAGATTTAGCTTTCACCATTTCCCCTAAAGGGCAAACAAGGGGCTCCAATCACAAAGACCATCAAAATGACCACATTTAAATCCAAAGTTGATGGGTCTCAACTCAGGCTACTCATTAGAATGGCCAGAGGAACATCAATAAACTCTGCCTTGTGGGCTCACCCACAGTGATTCCGACTTAACTGAAGTAGAGGGGCCCAGGCAACTATATTAAGAAAATTCTTCCTGGGTAATCTGATATCTGAAGTTTTGCCTTCTACTGTCAATTTCTACTGTCAATCCTGTTTACATGCACATTTCTTTGCATAATTAGCCAGCCCACCCAAGCAAACGCAATGTAAGTCCTAACTCTTGGGAGATTAGCCATATCATGCTTTGACCAGTGGGAGTTATTTTTTAGTTTAGCTTAGTTATTAGTGTATTCTTAACAAATACATGTCATGAGTGGCACTTTAATCGCATTTTTAATATGAGAAACATAACAAGTTAGTGTTAAGCCTTTTACTTTAATGAACACGGTAAAAACCTTCCCCACATCTTATCATTAAAATTAAAACTTTATTTTTAGCAGTTCTGTCTGTTCACTTCTGTGCCCTTCCTTGAGTGTGGTATGACGCTCGGCATGTCTGCTGTCTTTATTTTTATATTCATCTATTCCTTTGTAATGCGGTAATTAGTTTTAAGTGGAAAGCCATTCCCAACTGTGAGAGCTGAACTATTACTGCTGGTTAATGTACCACTAGAAGACCAGGCACAGTAAGACAGAAAAAAAGTTATTCTTATGTTTTCTTGTTGGTTTATTATTACCAATAATTAGGAAAACATCGTGCAAAATTTGTCACTTAAGCATAAACGAGAATAGAGATGGAAAAAGAAAGCAAAGATTGTTAAAATAAAAAACTGTGAGTTTTCAGGGAGCAATCACTAAGCCTAAGTTATTTTATGTCCCAAAAGACTGGGGTTCATCATCCAAATCCTGATCCATTGGTGGAGGGAGAGTCTCTGGAATGCTACTTATCCTCTGAAATGACAAGCAAAATTGTGTGTGTGTGTGTGTGTGTGTGTGTGTGTACGCAAGCGTGCACACGTGCATGCACTTTTCTGGAGACAGGTACTCATCACCTTTACCAAAAGTTTCCGAGTGAGGCATCTACAAATTGGCTTGAAGGAGTATTACCTCCTCAAATCTTCACTTTCTTAGCCATAACCGATATTGATTCTTGTCATTACAGTTGGCCCTTGAACAACACAGGTTTGAACAGTGCAGACCCACCCAAATGCAGATTAAAAAAAATTTTTTTTAAGTTTATTCATTTTTGAGAGAGAGAGAGAGACAGAGCATGAGCAGGGAAGGGGAAGAGAGAGAGAGGGAGACACAGAATCCAAAGCAGACTCCAGGCTCCAAGCAGTCAGCACAGAGCCCAAGGTGGGGCTTGAACCCATGAACTGTGAGATCATGACCTGAGCCAAAGTCCAACGCTTAACTGATGGAGCCAGGCAGGTGCCCCTAAATGCAGATTTTTTTTTACAGTACAGTAATTGTAAGTGTATTTCCTCTTCCTTATGATTTTCTTCAACAACGTTTTCTTTATTCTAGCTTACTTTATTTTAAGAATATAGCACATAACATAAAATCTGTGTATTAATCAACTATGTTATTGATAAGGCTTCTGACCAAAATAGGCTGTTAGTAGTTAAGTTTTTGAGGTTTCAAAACTTTTTGACCTTATGTTGGGGGGGTGAGTACCCCAAACCCCACATTGTTCGGTTGTCAACTGTACTCTTCTTTTAGGATCTCTTTACTGCCACAAGCCATAAAAACTTGATGAATTTCTTTAGGGTGTCCTTGCAAGGATTCTTTTTTTTTTTTTTTAATTAACCTGTTTTATTTTTTTATTTTTTTAAATCTACATCCAAATTAGTTAGTATATAGTGCAACAATGATTTCAGGAGTAGATTCCTTAGTGGCCCTTACCCATTTAGCCCATCCCCCTCCCACAACCCCTCCTGTAACCCTCAGTTTGTTCTCCATATTTATGAGTCTTTTCTGTTTTGTCCCCCTCCCTGTTTTTGTATTATTTTTATTTTCCTTCCCTTATGTTCATCTGTTTTGTCTCTTAACGTCCTCATATGAGTGAAGTCATATGATTTTTATCTTTCTCTGATTGACTAATTTCACTTAGCATAATACCCTCCAGTTCCATCCACGTAGTTGCAAAGGGCAAGATTTCATTCTTCTTGATTGCCGAGTAATACACCATTGTATATAGATGCCACATCTTCTTTATCCATTCATCCATCAGTGAAAATTTAGGCTCTTTCCATACTTTGGCTGCTATAAACATGGGGGTGCATGTGTCCCTTCGAAACAGCACACCTGTATCCCTTGGATAAATGCCTAGTAGTGCAATTGCTGGGTCGTAGGGTAGTTTTATTTTTAGTTTTTTGAGGACTCTCCATACTGTTTTCCAGAGTGGCTGCACCAGTTTGCATTGCCACCAACAGTGCAAAAGAGATCCTCTTTCTCCGCATCGTCACCAACGTCTGTTGTTGCCTGAGTTGTTCATGTTAGCCATTCTGACAGGTGTAAGGTGGTATCTCATTGTGGGTTTGATTTGTATTTCCCTGACCATGAGTGATGTTGAGCATTTTTTCATGTGTCTGTTGGCCATCTGGATGTCTTCCTTGGAGAAGTCTATTCATGTCTTTCGCCCATTTCTTCACTGGATTATTTGTTTTTTGGGTGTTGAGTTTGATCAGTGCTATATAGATTTTGGATACTAACCCTTTATCTGATATGTCATTTGCAAACATCTTCTCCCATTCTGTCGTTGGTTGCCTTTTAGTTTTGCTGATTGTTTCCTTCGCCGTGCAGAAGCTATTTATTTTGATGACGTCGCAGTAGTTCACTTTTGCTTTTGTTTCCCTTGCCTCCAGGGACGTGTTGAGTAAGAAGTTGCTGCGGGCAAGATCAAAGAGGTTTTTCCCTGCTTTCTCCTCAAGGATTTTGGTGGCTTCCTGGCATACATTGAGGTCTTTCATCCATTTTGAGTTTATTTTTGTGTCTGGTGTAAGAAAGTGGTCCAGGTTCATTCTTCTGCATGTTGCTGTCCAGTTTCCCAGCACCACTTGCTGAAGAGACTGTCTTTATTCCATTGGATATTCTTTGCCCCATATGTTTGGGGTCCATTTCTGGGTTCTCTATTCTGTTCCATTGATGTGAGTGTCTGTTCTTGTGCCAGTACCATACTGTCTTGATGATTACAACTTTGTAGTATAGCTTGAAGTCTGGGATTGTGATGCCTCCTGCTTTGGTGTTCTTTTTCATGATCGCTTTGCCTATTTGGGGTCTTTTCTGGTTCTATACAAATTTTAGGATTATTTGCTCCAGCTGTGTGAAGAATGCTGGTGTTATTTTGATAGGGATTGCATTGAATAGGTAGATTGCTTTGGGTAGTATTGACGTTTTAACAATATTTGTTCTTCCTATCCAGGACCATGGAATCTTTTTCCATTTTTTGGTGTCTTCAATTTCTCTCATAAGCTTTCTATAGTTTTCAGTGTATAGATTTTTCACCTCTTTGGTTAGATTTATTCCGAGGTATTTTATGGTTTTTTGTGCAACTGTAAATGGGATCGGTTCCTTGATTTCTCTTTCTGCAGATTCATTGTTGGTGTATAGGAATGCAACCGATTTCTGTGCGTTGATTTTATATCCTGCAACTTTGCTGAATTCATGAATCAGTTCTAGCAGTTTTTTGGTGGAATCTTTTGGGTTTTCCATGTAAAGTATCACTTCATCTGCGAAGAGTGAAAGTTTGACCTCCTTCTGGCCGATTTGGATGCCTCTCATTTCTTTGTGTTATCTGATTGCAGAGGCTAAGACTTCCAATATTATGTTGAATAACAGTGGCGAGAGTGGATATCCCTGTCTTGTTTCTGACCTTAGGGGGAAAGCTCTCAGTTTTTCCCCATTGAGGATGATATTAGTGTTGGGTCGTTCCTATATGGCTTTTATGATCTCGAGGTATGCTCCTTCTATCCCTACTTTCTTGAGGGTTTTTATCAAGAAAGGATGCTGTATTTTGTCAAATGCTTACTCTGCATCTATTGAGAGGATCATATGGTTCTTGTCCTTTCTTTTATTGATGTGATGAGTCATGTTAATTGTTTTGCAGATATTGAACCAGCCCTGCATCCCAGGTATAAATCCCGCTTGGTCGTGGTGAATAATTTTTTTTTAATGTATTGTTGGATCTGTTTGGCTAATATCTTGTTGAGGACTTTTGCATCCATGTTCATCAGGGAAATGGGTCTCTAGTTCTCCTTTTTAGTGGGGTCTCTGTCTGGTTTTGGAATCAAGGTAATGTTGGCCTCATAGAAACAGGTTGGAAGTTTTCCTTCCATTTCTATTTTTTGGAACACTTCAAGAGAATAGGTGTTAACTCTTCCTTAAATGTTTGGTAGAATTCCCCTGGAAAGCCATCTGGCCCTGGACTCTTGGTTTTTTACAGATTTTTGATTACTAATTTGATTTCCTTACTGGTTATGGGTCTGTTCAAATTTTCTATTTCTTCCTGTTTCAGTTTTGGTAGTGTATATGTTTCTAGGGATTTGTCCATTTCTTCAGGATTCCCCATTTTATTGCCATATAATTGCTCATAATATTCTCTTATTATTGTTTTTATTTCTGCTGTGTTGGTTGTGATCTCTCTTTCACTCTTGATTTTATTTATTTGGGCCCTTTCCTTTTTCTTTCTGATCAAACTGGCTAGGGGTTTATCAATTTTGTTAATTCTTTCAAAGAACCAGCTTCTGGTTTCATTGATCTGTTCTACTGTGTTTTGGGTTTGGTTTTGTGTTTTTTTGTTTTTTTGTTTTTTGGTTTTGATAGCATTAATTTCTGCTCTAGTCTTTATTATTTCCTGTCTTCTGCTGGTTTGGGGTTTTATTTGCTGTTCTTCTTCCAGCTCCTTAAGGTGTAAGGCTAGGTCGTGTGTCTGAGATCTTTCTTCCTTCTTTAGGAAAGCCTTCTTTAGGAAGGCCCTATACTTTCCTCTTATGACCGCCTTTGCGGCGTCCCAGAGGGTTTGGGTTGTGGTGTTATCATATTCATTGGCTTCCATATACTTTTTAATTTCCTCTTTAATTTCTTGGTTAGTCCATTCATTCTTTAGTAAGATGTTCTTCAGTCTCCAAGTATTTGTTACCTTTCCAAATTTTTTCTTGTGGTTGATTTTGCGTTTCATAGCATTGTGGTCTGAAAATATGCACGGTATGATCTCGATCTTTTTGTACTTACTTAGGGCTGATATGTGTCCCATATATGGTCAATTCTGGAGAATGTTCCATGTGCACTGCAGAAGAATGTATATTCTGCTGCTTTAGGATGAAATGTTCTGAACATATCTGTTAAGTCCATCTGGTCCAGTGTGTCATTCAAAGCCATTGTTTCCTTGTTGATTTTTTGATTAGATGATCTGTCTATTGTTGTGAGCGGGATGTTGAAGTCTCCTACTATTATGGTATTACTAGCGATGAGTTTCTTTATGTTTGTGATTAATTGATTTATATATTTGGGTGTTGCCACATTTGGTGCATAAATGTTTACAATTGGTAGGTCTTCTTGGTCGATATACCCGTGGATTATGATATAATGCCCTTCTGCATCTCTTGATGCAGTCTTTCTTTTAAAGTCTTGATCGTCTGATAGAAGTATGCCTCCTCTGGCTTTCTTTTGTTGACCATTAGCATGATAGGTGGTTTTCCATTGCTTTATTTTCAATCTGAAGGTGTCTTTAGGTCTAAAGTGGGTCTCTTGTAAACAGCATATACATGGATCTTGTTTTCTTATCCATTCTGTTACCCTAGGTCTTTTGATTGGAGCATTGAGTCCATTGACGTTTAGAGTGAGTACTGAAAGGTATGAATTTATTGTCATTATGATGCTTGTAGAGTTGGAGTTTCTGGTGGTGTTCTCTGGTCCTTTCTAATCTTTGTTGCTTTTGGTATTTGTTTATTTCTCTCTCTCTCTCTCTCTCTCTATATATATATATATGTATATTTACATATATATTTATATGTATACATATATTTATATATATATTTATATTTATACATATTTATATATATATATAAATATATATATATAAATATATATGTATTTATATTCATCTTTTGTCCCCTCAGAGTCCCCCTTAAGATTTCTTGCAGGGCTGGTTTAGTGGTCACAAACTCCTTTAATTCTTGTTTGGGAAGCTTTTTATCTTTCTTTCTATTTTGAATGAACTCCTTGCTGGATAAAGAATCCTTGGCTGCATATATTTCTGATTCAGCACATTGAATATATCCCGCCACTCCTTTCTGGCCTGCCAAGTCTCTGTGGGTAGGTCTGTTGCAAACCTGATCTGTCTTCCCTTGTAGGTTAGGGACTTTTTTTTCCCTTGCTGCTTTCATGATGCTCTCCTTGCCTGAGCACTTTGTGAATTTGACTATGATATGCCTTGTTGATGGTCAGTTTTTGTTGAATCTAATGGGGGTCCTCTGTGCTTCCTGGATTTTGATGTCTGTGTCATTCCCTAGGTTAGGAAAGTTTTCCACTATGATTTGCTCACATAACACTTCTACCCCTATTTCTCTCTCTTCCTCTCTGGGACCCCTATGATTCTGATGTTATTTCTTTTTAATGAGTCACTGATTTGTCTAATTCTTAAATCGTGCTCTTTTGCCTTAATCTACCTCTTTTTTTCTGCTTTGTTATTCTCTGTAAGTTTGTCGTCTCTATCGCTGATTGTCTGTTCTGCCTCATCCATCCTTGCCGCCACTGCATCCATCCATGATTGCTGCTCAGTTATAGCATTTTTAATTTCATTCTGGCTATTTTTTACTTCTTGTATCTCTGCAGAAAGGGATTCTAATCTATTTTCGACTCCAGCTGGTATTCTTATTATCCTGATTCTAAATTCTGGTTCAGACATCTTGCTTGTATCTGTGTTTCTTAAATTCCTGGCTGTTGTTTCTTCGTGCTCTTTCTTCTGGAGTGAATTCCTTTGTTTTGTCATTTTGAATGGAGAAAAGGTATTAATGAGGTAGAAAAATTAAATTAAAAAAATTAAAATTAAAAAAATATTAAAATTAAATAATTTAAAATACACACACACAAAAATCTAATAAATGATGTTAGATCCTAGGTGTGTTTTGGTCTGGATGTTGAAAGTGATTTGACAGAGAGAGAAAAAATAAGGGGGTAAGGAAGGGAATCATATGAGAATTTGAAAAAGATGAATACATTGAAGGAGACTAAAATGAGATGATGGGAGTAAAATAGAATTTGAAAAAAATATATACAAAAATAAAGAATATAGTAGGAAAAAAATTAAAAATATTTTTAATAAAAATTGAAAATAAAGATGTATTTTTTTTCTTTCTGTATTCAAGAAAAAGAAAAGAAAGGAAAAAGAGAAAGAAAAGAAATCATTTAAAAATTTGAAAAAGTGAATACACTGTAGTAGTCTAAAGTAAAATGATGGGAGTAAAATAGAATTTGAAAAAATTTACATAAATGAAAAAATATAGGAAAAAAATTAAAGAAAAATATTTTTAATAGAAATTGAAAGTAAAAATGAAATTTTTCACTTTCTGCGTTCAAGAAAAAGAAAAGACACAAAAAAGAGAAAAAAGAAAAAGAAAAAAAACAAGGAATCGTTTGAATATTTGAAAAGGTGAATACACTGAAGTAGACTAAAATAGAATGATGGAAGATAGAAATTGAAAAAAGTTAAACAAAAGTAAAAATATATAGTAAAAAATTAAAAAAAAACTTTTTAATAAAAATTGAAAATAAAAATGAATTTTTTTCTCTTTCTGTATTCAAGAAAAAGAATAGTGTAAAAGAGAAAAAAATAGAAAACTGAATAGATGGATCTGCTAACAGATTGAAATAGGACTGAAATTATTTCTTTTTCCCCTAGAAGCCAGACTATGTAGCACTTTATAGTCCATAAACTAAGTAGGCGGTGAGACTTGTGTTCTTGAAGAGGGAGGTTGGCCCAGTTGGGCTGGGCTCTGTGTAACAGCTCCGTTCTCCACTAGATGGCACTGCCAGCCTACTGGGGTGGATTGTTTTGGCGCTCGTAGGTGCATATGCGCATGCATGGGAGTGGTGAAAATGGCATCACCCAGTATTGGAACTCTGTTCTCCCGGATCAGTAATCGCGCACCTGACCTCTGTCTTCAGCTTTCATCCACTCCCCGCTTTTTCACTCTCCATGATCAGGCCCTAGGCAGTAACTCTCTCCGAGTTTTGTCTCAGATGTGGCTGTTTTCCCCGGCCCCTTACTTCCGAAGGACTGTGGCTTTGACCTGTTCTGCCCCTCTGTGGGAGGGTCTCACCGAGCAATGGCTGAATGAGCAATGGCCAAATGTCAGCTGCACCCAGGAACACTTGCTGGACCCTGCTGCTGCTGGTGTCCCAAGACTGCGGCCAGGTGCCAGACCACCCCAGAAAAAGTTCACGAGATAGTGTAGCAGCAGTGTTCCAGGGACTATGGAAAATCTGGCACATTTCTGGCACCAGGCTTCACCCTTAAGGACCTTATTCCAGCACCAGTGAATGTGGCTGTTTTCTGGGGTCTGCTGGGACCAGATGGCTTCAACAGTCTCTACCAAATGTCCTTCAGGCAGTAGAACTGCTTTTCCCTGTGTGGCCTGACAACTTCCTGGATCCCACTCTGTTCCTGGAGATTCGCCCTTCCCATCAGAGCACCGTCAGGTATCTAGTTGCGGAGTTGCCAACTGTGGTCCCCTTGTTTACAGTTTAATGGAATTTAAACCCTCTCCTTTCTTCTTTCTCCCTTTTTAGTTTAGTCCCTGCGGCTATTTCCAATTTTCTACTTTCTCTCCAGCTGCTTTTGGGGAGAGGTGCTTTTCCCGTATTCTCTCATGCCCTGGTCTCTATCCTCTCTCTACCTGCAAAGGTGGCTCCCTGCCTGCCACCGGCTTCTCTCTCCCCAAGTTCACCTCTCTGCACCACATACCTACTGAATTCTGTGGTTCAGGTTGTGCAGATTGTTGTGTTAATCCTCCAGTCAGTTTTCTAGGTGTGTAGGATGGTTTAGTGTTGGTCTGGCTTTATTTCATGGTCTCGAGACACACAAAAGACTTCCATGCTCTTCCACCATCTTGGCTCCTCCCCCAAGGATTCTTAATTAATTGGTACTGGAATCAGACCTGCTTCTTATGAAGGAAGATCACTAGAGCCAGGAACAGTAATCACTTGATTATTTCCTGAATAATTACTGCACCTTCTCTTCCTTTTCCACTAATCTTGCCTCTGGTAATACTTTTTTCATCTTTTTGCTCTTACTTTGTCTTTCATGGCACAATCCTCTTCTGATTGTCCTCTTACCTCTCTGTTTACACATTTTCATCTTTTTAAAATAAACTTTGCATCTTCTAAATACCACTAAAATGTTTTATGCTTAAGTTTCATCTCTTACTACTCCACACACCTTTTTTAATGTTGCGATTTTTTAGATTTTCTGTGTTCCTACTTTATTGGAAGAATCATCTCTTTTTTGAAAATTACTTACAATTCCTCTTCTCTTTTCATCCTGTCAGAATCCTTGAAGAGCACTTAGGGAGACCTTGACTACCCTGCATGCACAGGGATCAGTCAGTACTGAAATACTGGAACTCCACTGAACTCAGTACCCCAAGATCAAGAATTGCATGTTCTCCTGGCTGAGCCATCCAGGTGTTCTTCCTTAGTTTCTTATCCATAAACTATATCTTACATCTACCACCAGATTGCAAGCTTGATCTGTAGTAGCAACGAGGAACTGCCAGGTGATAAAATAACTTTTGCACTGATTTTAATATTGTAGTAATAACTCTCACTAATTTGAACATTCATCAGCTTTTTATTTTGCTGCTTTTTTTTTTTTTTGGTATGTGCCAGACTCAGTTTTTCTATAAAAGGTGAATGACAGAATTTTGATGCCCCAGGAACATTTCCCAGAGACACCCAATAAGGGTTATTTTAGGAACCATGATATTACTGACCAAAGTAAGATATTTAATTACTCAACATGTTTACAATATATAGAAAATCCATACCTCTATTATCAGTAATTGACAGAAAAAAAGGGATAAATGACTTTGAAGTCTAAGTGATATGAAAACAGCATAAAGTAGTCTCTTAAGAAATCAAGGGGCCTGCCATATATATATATATATATATGTATGTATATACACATGTACATATATATACATGTATATACACATATATACATGTATATATATACACACATATATATACATGTATACACACACACACACACACACACACTCATTAGTGCCCAACACCCATTTCTTTCCTTGAAGAAATCATGATTTCTTCAAATATAAAAATTCTACACATTTTTTCATGCTCTAAGCCATGCATAGGGAAATTAGCACAGAATAGAATCTCAGAGTCATCATAAAATAAAAAACTCCTTTTTATGCTGTGTTTTTTTAAACTTTTATGTGTTCCTACTTTACTAAAAGAATCATCTTTTTTTGAAAATTAATTACAATTCCTCTTCTCTTTTCTTCCTGTTAAAATCCTCAAAGAGCACTTGGGGAGATCCTGACTACCCCTCATGAACAGGGATCAGTCAGTACTGAATCACTGGAACTCCATTAAATTGTACAAAATAACTCAGAAATTATAAGCCTAGAATAGAGCTATGGGTGCTCAGCCCTTAGTGACAGACTGATTACTGCCTTCACGTTTGTGGAATAGAGTCACAGCCTATTCCTACAAATACCCAACAATTTAAATAATTAAGCCTATGAGCTTTTTTGTGAAAGTTTGTCCCATAAGGCCTTTTCATAAGCATCAGCAAATCTGTTAAAAATCTATGGTTCTGTTCTTGTTCTGTTGTTGTTGTTATAGCAACCATCATACCTAGGCATATACAAAAAAAAAAAAAATGACCACAACCTAACCAATAACATCAAATTGTATGACAATTTCTGTATTAAATACAAATCAATTTCTAACTGCTGAAGCATAAAATTAAGATAAAATCATACTTTTCCATTTATTTTAACAAATAGGATAATGATGATGGTGGTGGTGTTGGTGGTAGGTTACGGGATTGAAAGGGGATAATTGGAAGAGAGACAAAAACATTAGACATTTATGAAAATGAGTTTAATCATACAAAAGTTAAAATTCAGTGTTAACTGACACTGTCCAAATATTGAAATACTGCTCATTGTAGAGTGGCCAGCCTATATGCAAGTATAAAATACCAGATCCATGTTTTACCCATCTAATAAAAAAGCTAACCTCGGGGCGCCTGGGTGGCGCAGTCGGTTGAGCGTCCGACTTCAGCCAGGTCACGATCTCGCGGTCCGTGAGTTCGAGCCCCGCATCAGGCTCTGGGGCTGATGGCTCAGAGCCTGGAGCCTGTTTCCGATTCTGTGTCTCCCTCTCTCTCTGCCCCTCCCCCGTTCGTGCTCTGTCTCTCTCTGTCCCAAAAATAAATAAACGTTGAAAAAAAAAAATTAAAAAAAAAAAAAAAAAAAGCTAACCTCTTACATTCATCTTTTGGTTTGAAAGAGATGTTTATAAAATATCCCTTGTGGTTGTTCTGATGAGTTGTTGCACCAGAGTTAGGAGAATCTTAACATAGAGCCCTACGGTTCTATAGCAAAATCATGCCATCAACAGGGGAAATTGTACATCATTCAGAAAACAGCTCCAAGCATGTTACCAGACACACTAAAGACAGAGGATCTGACCATGGAGCAACAAGTAACCAGGTAGCCAGAGCTGCTTGTCACAAGTTGAATTTTGTCAAACCACCAAGTCAAAATATCAAGTGGACCCAGCAACAATTCACTGTAAGATAGAAATAGACCATCTGGAAGCAGCCATGAGAATGGGTCAGGGGCACAACTAAGTACATGACTAAGTGTCCCACAGCCTTATATCACTAAACACTGTTGCGTGGGCCTTAACCTTACATCTATAGCCACAGTAGGTGGAAGGATAAGATATTCCCTTTATGGATATGTTGAGTCAACATGTGGGTATGAGCTAAAAAAGGACTATGGAAGCCCTAGGTCCTATTAAGGTGTGGCCCTAACATTCAGCAACCGGGGGAAACCCTCCCACTAGGCATAGCTTTGTGAAGTGCATACTTTTCTTTGTGTAGAAGTGGCCCCAAATAAGAGTACACATAGACTCATGGATAATGGTGAATTGCTTTGCTGCATATTTAATGGCCTGGAAAAAGAAATATTTGAAAATCAGGAATAAGGAAGTCTGGAAGAGAAGCATGTGGATATCCTAAGGAAGTGAGTATGAAATCTGAAGATCTTTTTATCACATATTAGCATCTAACAGAGATTGCCTGTTACAGAAGAGGCACTAAATGACCAAGGAGATTGAATGATTCAGTCAGTTGGCATCATCCAGCCTGTCAACAGCCACTCCTAGGCTAACGCAATGGACATGTGAATGGAGTAGACATGTTGACAGTGATGAAGGCTTATGTGCAGGGCTTAGGTGGCTCCCATTCAGTAGCTGATCTAGGTAGTATTGCTGTCAAATGTCCAACTTTCCAGCAACTGTGCCCCATATTCAGCCCCATCCCTTGAAGAGACCAGTCAGCCACTTGGAATCAACTTGGAAGCAAAGATCAGTTGAAAGACCATAAAGTCTCCCTTAGGAACTCATCACAGGACCAAACTATGACACTGGGTTTATACTTAGAAGTTTTGATTTCCACTTGATAGTCAGATGTTAGAGACATTTATTTTAATCTTCCCTATTAAAAATTAATATTTAGCCTGATAGTCTTCACCAAATGTTGCTGAGTCTCTCTCACTAAAATGGAAACTGTCCAAATTGAAATCAGTCATCAATCAATTCCCAGCATGATTAACCCATTTTGGTTAGATCTGGGTATTAATGAGACCAAAGTTGGAAGTCATTAACCTTTTTTAAAATTTTATTTTAAGAAGGCATATTTTATTCTTAGATTATCTGTGCAGCAGAAGCTATCTGATACAGGCCATCCATCTGCAGCTTGCCATTCAGTCAAATTGATACAGTAGATAGAACACTTTTGTACTTCCTTCTTCTAAGCCCTTGGTTATGGAACTTCTTAGTGTTATTCTTTGGTGATCCCTATTTCTGATGTGAACTCAGACTAGATCAGTGGCTACTACTCTTAAGTTTAGCTTGTATAATATCATTATACTATGTTAGAACCATGCCTTAGATGTATAGAGCACTGAAAAGATTTGGTTGAATAAATTAAGATGAACAAATAATTTTATAAAACAGGAGTCTATTTAATAGGAGCCTCAGGAAATATTTTTAAATCATCTACATCCCCTATCTTCCACACTGAATCAATTATTCTTGTACCTCTTGAATATGTCCATCTGGTGCTTGCTTCGGCAGCACATATACTAAAAATTGATTATGTCCATCTATACTCCATCCATTTCTCTCCAGTTCTGCAGCTACTACCCTGATCTATATCACTATCATCTATTGCTCATGATACTGCTAATTACTCTTATGTCCCCTCCGATGTATCCTCTGCAGGGCTGTTAAATGATATTAAAGTGAATATGTGATCATCTCATACTCCTGTTTAAAACACTTTAATGGTTGCTGATTGCTATTAGGATAAGGACCTAAATACTCACAAAACCTTTGAGATCCTCCAGATATCTGCCTACCACTCTGGCAATTGTGTTTCTAGAGTTCTATTAGGAGCAGTGATGTGGAAAGTGAGGCCAAGAGACTTTTTTAGAAGATGTGATAAAACAGCAAACATATTGCCTTTCCTATTTATGTGGGGCAGTTTGGGGAGCTGACAGCACCCTTAGGATGACACTGCTTTCCAGCCTTACTTCCTTCCATTTCTCCTTGTTCCGTGTTTTATCTTTGCTAGCTTTCTTTTAATTCTTTGAATGTCTCAATCTTCTTTCATCTGGGGGCCTTTTTATTTGTTGCTTTTTCTACCTAGAGCATTATCATTGCTCTAAATGCTATAATCTTTCAGTTCTCAGTTTAAATGTCAATTTTTCAGGAAAAGCTTCCTTGGACTAGGGAGGTTTACCCACCACCACCCCCATCATAAGCTCCATTTTTCAAACATGGAGCCTAATCCCTCCCATTAGACTATAGCTTTGGGGAGGCAGGGGCAATGTTTGTCTTGTTCACTGCAGTATTCCTAGTGCCCAGCTCAGGACCTGATTCACTCCACTCATGATTTAATATGTAAACATTAAACAACACGCTACTGCACAAACAATAGGTCAAATAAGAAATCAACTGGCAAATCAAAATATGTCTCAAAACAAAAGAAAAAGAAAACAATATTCTAAAACCTATGGAATGAAGCAAAAGCAGATGTTAGTGTGAAATTTATGCTATAAATGTTTGTATTAAGAAAAAAGTTCAAATCAACAACTTAAAATTACACCATAAAGAACTAGAAAAAGAAGACACTTAGCTGAAATTTAGTAGAGAAAGGAAATAACAAAGAAAAATCAGAAATAAATAAAATAGATACCAGAATAAACAGTAGCACAACACTGAGTGTAATGACCAGTTTTTCCAAAAAAAAGTAAACAAATTGGCAATGCTTTAACTACATTAACTAAGAAAAAAAGAGAACAGTCAAAAACCAAAATGAGAAATGGAAGAGAAAATAATACAATGGATAGCCACAGAAATACAGTGTGATGACAGATTACTATAAATACTTACATGCTGACAAATCAGATAGCTTAGAAAAAAAACCATATAATTCCTAAAAACACAAAGTTGCCACGATTGAATCATGAATCTTGAATCCAAGAAATATGAAATCTTCTTTGACCACTGACAAAAATGAGAGTTGAATTAGGAATAAAAAATCTTCCAGGACAGAAAAGCCCAAGACCACGTGGTTTCTTTGGTGAATTCTACCAAACATTTAAAAAAATAATTAATGACAATCTTTATCAAAATCTTACAAATAATGGAATAGAAGGAACACATTCAAAATCATCCATGAAGCTAGTACTACCCTAATACCAAAACAGGAGAAAAACAATACAAGAACAAAAAATCTAGTTTGTTTGATATAAGTATGGCTACTCCAAATTTCTTTTGACATCCATTTGAATGATAAATGTTTCTTCCTCCCCTCACTTTCAGTCTGCAGGTGTCTTTAGGTCTAAAATGAGTCTCTTGTAGGCAGAATATAAACTGGCCTTGGTTTCTGTTTTTGTTGTTGTTGTTGTTGTTTACCCATTCTGACATCCTATGTCTTTTGATTGGAATGCTTAGTCCATTTACATTCAAAATGATTATTGATAGATATGTATTTATTGCCATTTTATTACCTATTTTGTTGTCATTTGGAGTTTTTCTTTGAACCTTTCTTGGCTTTGTCACTTTTGGTCTCTCTTTTGCACTCAAAGAGTCCCCTTTAATATTTCTTTCAGGGCTGGTTTTGTGGTCATGAACTCCCTTAGTTTTTGTTTGTCTGGGAAACTCTTTATTTCTCCTTCTATTCTGAATGGCAGCCTTGCTGGATAGAGTATTCTTGGCTGCAGATTTTTCCCATTCAGCACTTTGAATATATCATGCCACTCCTTTCTGGCTTGCCAAGTTTCTGTTGAGAAATTTCCAACTAGCCTTATGGGTATTGTAAGTTAGAGTTCTTTTGTCTTTCTGCTTTTAAGATTCTTCCTTTATCACTATATTTTGCAAAGTTAATTACAATATATCTTAGGGTTGGCCTGCTTTTATTGATTTTGATGGGAATTCTCTATACCTCCAGGATCTGGATGTTTGTTTCCTTCTCCAGATTAGGGAAGTTCTCTGCTATTATTCCTTGAAATAAATTTTCTGCCCTCTTTTCTCTTTCTTCTTCTTCAGGGATTCCTATAATATGAATATTATTATGTTTGATGGAGTAACTGAATTCACTAAATCTATTCTTATGTTGCATAATTCTTCTTTTTTTCTTCTGTTCAGCTTTATTATTTTGTCTTCTAGATCACTAATTCATTCCTCTGCTTCTTTCAGCCTGCTCTCCATTGCATCAAGCCTTTTTCCTATCTCATTTGTTGTTTTCTTCATCTCTGATTGATTCTTTTCTAACTCTTATTTCTGCGGTAAGGGTCTCACTGTTAGCTTCTATTCCTTTCTCAAGCCCAGTGAGTATCCTTATGAGTATTCCTTTAAATTCTCCATCAAGCATGTTTTTTATATCTGTTTTGCTTTGATCTCTGGCTGTGGCCTTATCTAGTTCTTTCATTCGGGATAAATTTCTCCATCTTAGCATTTTGTCTAAGTCTCTGTGCCTTCTGTATATTAGAAAAGCCAGTTATGTCTACTGCTCCTGAGAGTAATGGCCTTATGAAGAAAAGGGCATGTTGTGCCCAGGGCCTGGTGCTTCAGGAAGAGTCTCTGGTATGTGCTGCCTGTGCTCTGCTGTTGTGTTTTGGCTACTCTATCCTTCAGGCCAGTCATCTGCAGAGAGAGGCTCTCTGTGCCTGCTGTGAGTAGTGTTTGGTCCCTGCCCTGAATGTGGTGAGTTTTAATTAGGTGTGCTCTTGTCTGCTTGTGAAAGGAGACCTGACACCAACTCCACCAGAATTGAGGCCCTGAAGAATTCTCTGGTTGGGAGAAGTGGTGTTAACAGGGGTTTGTGCCAGTCTTCTGGGGGAAGGGCCTGCAACATGGGGACTGAGTGTGGGTGTAGGGGTGCTAGGACTTGATGTAAACAAGGTAGGCAGCCAGTGATGGCACTGAGATGCTTCCTTCAGGTGGCTCTGTGTTTATTCTAAGGTGCAGAGGAGGGAAAAGATGAAAGTGGAGTAGGAGGACCCTGGGCTTATCTCATCCCATGAATACGACTAGATAACTATCAGATCATCCTGAATACCCCAGAAATTGGCCTGAAAAACACACTCCACAACTGGAGGGAGAGAAGAGGCCCCATAGAAGAAGGTAGGAAGCGCAGACATGGTTTGGGGGAGAAACAGATCACAGATCGTGGGTGCTGCGGGGGGTCAGGGGGAGCCATGGTCACAGAGAAGGGCAAATGAGAGAGGAGCACACAGAACACATAAGGAGAACATTTCTCCAAAGCCATTGGGTAGGAAAATGAGAGGGGCTGAATCTTATGAGTTCTTGCAATCAAAGCCCGCAGGCTTGGCTGGGATAGAGACTGAAGGGCACTGTGCTGCTCCTGGAGAGAAAGCAGGCAAACCACGCTGGGGCAGACAGGATGGAAACAGTGACCTGAGGAATGCCTGTCGCACACTGTGGGGAGATTATTCGCTGGTCTTGGAAAGCATCCCTGGAAGGCAACATTCATGGAGATGCCTCTCCCGTAATAGTGGAGGTGGCTGGTGCCATTTCCCTTCCCCACCCCTCACCATAAACACTGAGCCAGTGGCAGGAGGCAACACAATGACAACACTGGCTGCCAGAATGCTTATAGGAAGCTCCACCCGACTGTGCTCTGGTGGGACTGCCCTTCTCAGTCAAGCTTGACTCAGTCCCAGTGTGGTGCCCCCCATGACCCCAGAAGACCAGTTCAGGCCCCTGCTCACACCACTGGAGTGTTAAAGGGCAGCAGGCTTGGCTGGGATAGTGTCCAGAGGACATTGTGCTGCTCTTGGAAAGAAGGCAGGCAGATAACCCAGGCGTAGAACAGTGTTGAAACAGCAATCTGAAAAATGCCTTGGCCACACAGGGCAGAGATTATTTGCTTCTAGGAGCTCTGTCCTGAGAGGCAGTGTTTTGGCTGGCACCATTTCCCACCCATGCTTGTTGAATGAATGAATTGCATTGCAGTTGGAAGAGACTTTATCGATCTTGAAATTGTGTCACAGGATGGTTGCTTGTATTGCTCATGGCCTTGTAGCTAATTAATAGCAATATCAGAACTGGAATACTATAAAGAACACTGATTCTGGGCACAGAATCTTTCCAACCACTTCCTCATCAATGGATGAGACCAAAGTTTTTACTTCAGGGTCTCAAACAATTTCTCAAAGTTTCATCCTTACTTTCACTTGCTGCTGGTCTTAATGTTGTTGATTGTTTTCTGCTGGTCTGAGGCTAGTTCTGTCTCTCTCCTTTTTAGAATGACTCTTCATTTGGATTTTCTGGTTGGTTCTAGAATCTAGATGTGGCCTCCATATGTCCTTTCAGTGTCTTTTATTATACATTCTGTAACTCTTCAAATAGTCTGTATCACCCCTCACACCTATGCCTAGCTCCAGGTCCTTACAAAGTACCCTAGGTTCTGCTTTATGTTCTAAATTGTATATTGAAGGCTTAGTCTTGCTTACTGAATCCAGGTTACATGGGATTTCATTTGAACAACTCTATACTACTTTATAGGCTTATTGTAGTATTAAAGTCCCTACCATCCTACATCCCTCAACTCAGTATTTTTACCTCTACAGTGTAACATTGAATATATACAGAGGGATTTCTTCCTGTGTGCTCAGGTTTACATGTATTAATTCATTTAATCCCCCCATAGCTACAGGAAATAGGTTCCATTAAGGTAGCTTGTCTGAAGTCACACAGTGCTTAGTGATGGAGTCGGGGTTTAAATCCACAAGCTTTGCCTCCAGAGTCTGTATTCTCAGCCACTACCCTGTACTGCCTCTAAGTGGAAATGGCTGTTCCACATGCACTAGTAGAAACTGAGAAAACAGATAAAAAATGACATCCTCATTGGCAGACAGAAAAGAAGCAGATAAAGCAGATAAAAAAGCAGATAAAAGAAAGGATAAGGATAGTGGTAAGAATTCAGGTGCAATTCAGGCAATGCTAAACAGATATACTCTTTTAAGCTAAAATGTGTATCTTTTTTATATTAAATATAATTTATTGTCAAATTGGTTTCCATACAACACCTAGTGCTCATCCCAACAGGTGGCCTCCTCAATGCCCGTCACCCACTTTCCCCTCTTCCCCCCTCCACCCCGCCATCAACCCTCAGTTCGTTCTCTGTATTTAAGAGTCTCTTATGGTTTGCCTCCCTCTCTCTCTGTAACTTTTTTTACCCCTTCCCCTCCCCCATGGTCTTATGTTAAGTTTCTCAGGATCCACATATGAGTGAAAACATATAGTATCTGTCTTTCTCTGCCTGACTTATTTCACTTAGCATAACACTCTCCAGCTCCATCCACCTTGCTACAAATGACCAGATTTCATTCTTTCTCATTGCCAAGTAGTATTCCATTGTATATATAAGCCACATCTTCTTTATCCATTCGTCAGTTGATGGACATTTAGGCTCTTTCCATACTTTGGCTATTGTTAAAAGTGCTGCTATAAACATTGGGGTACAAGTGCCCCTATGCATCAGCACTCCTGTATCCCTTGGGTAAATTCCTAGCACTGCTATTGCTGGGTCATAGGGTAGATCTATTTTCAATTTTTTGAGGAATCTCCACACTGTTTTCCAGAGTGGCTACACCTGTTTGCATTCCCACCAACAGTGCAAGAGGGTTCCCGTTTCTCCACATCCTCACCAGCATCGGTAGTTTCCTGATTTGTTAATTTTAGCCACTCTGACTGTGTGAGGTGGTATCTCAGTGTGGCTTTGATTTGTTAAAATGTGTATCTTGTGAAGTGGCTTATGTTCAAATGTGTCCTATTAATTTGTTAGGTACCACCTCTGTCCTACATGTAAGGATGGGCACATACTGTGGCTGAGGAAGTTGAGGTAATAGTGGTCCTTCAGACGTGACAAAGACATGCTTCATGAGAGCTACTGGCATCAAATGGTAGAAAACATTTGTGTTTCAGAAGAAAAGAGCGAGAAGGAAGGAGGGAGGAGAATAGAACAAGAGAACAGAAATAAGAAAGTGAGTGCTGAGCAGAGAGAGATAAGGAAAGGCAGGAATGAAGAACAAAGTATGAGATGAGAGAGCATTTGTGGAACAGGAGTCAATGCTTGCTCAAAGGAACTTGCTAATATTTTTTATTAATTTAGAATGTGGATGAGAGGATTGATGGGTTTTGTCTTTATTAATATTTCTATCGCTGTTTCTAAATACACCACTTTCTAGAAATAGTAATGACACATTTATGTCATCATTGTCACCCTCAGTCTGTCTCCTTTAAGTCTATTGGTTAAAGTAAGTATTTATGAGCTGTGCTTGAGGATTAGCACCCTTTCTCCTAACACCCCTGCAAGCTTCCTTCTGTTCTATGTTTATGTTGTCCCAACCTAAGGCCTCTTGGGTATCTAGGCCTTTGACACTCTGTGATTGGATAATGGGTAGGGCTGGATCGAATGATCTCATCACCACTTCTGGAAAACCCAATACTTATCCCATTATAGATTTTATTTTTGCTTACTAAGGCAGGATGTGCTTAAAAACATGAACACTTATTCATGATTTTGAGCATAAGCTATGAAATGGTTAGACTTTCAGTTAGCCCAGTTTGAATAGAGTAATACCAGAGAGGGGTGGGATTCTGATTCTAAGAGGGAGAATGGAATGTGGCATCCAATAAGAGGCAAGAGAAGAAAGCAAAGCTCATAATTGGAGAGTTGGTCCTTGTGGCATATATAAATTGGGAGCTGTGATGTCTTCTCCAAATCCCTTCTGGTAACATAGATGTCATGTGCAATATAGGTCGTGTACTCCACAGGTGAATATTGTAATCCTGTTAAAGCATGTTGAGACCTGTGAGTAATGACAAAAATATCAAGGATTATTGTCTTTTTCCTCTACTCAGGAGGGCTCAATTTCTGCATCTCTTCTATAGAAATATATGTTATGAAGAAGTAGTAACATGAAATTAGATGAAACCAAGTATCAAAATATAAAACCAAGCATAGATCATAAGTTTCTTCCTTTAAATTATATTGTTCATTTATGAATGAACAAATTATATTGTTTAAATTATATATTTAAGTTATATTGTTTATTTTTGAATGGCCAAAAGATATAAACTCTGATACTACATTTCTTTGAAATCAACCCAGCCTCAAAATTGGTCTGATAATTTCTCCTTGGATTCTAAATGTCCTTCATAATGAACTCCATATTTAAAATCTATTTGGTCTATTTGCTGGTTTATTTTGTATTGACCTGATTTAGTTAGTAGGTCATTATTTTTTTCTTTTTTAACTGGTTTTCAACATGTTGCAAAGCAGAATATCCCCCAATGAAATCTGCTACAAATGTAGTTTTTACTTCTGTTTTATACATAGGCAGGTTTTTACCAAAAGCATTCAATTCGTCATTTAAAAAATGGATTTAGGGGGCGCCTGGGTGGCTCAGTCAGTTAAGCGTCCGACTTCGGCTCGGGTCATGATCTCTCAGTCCGTGAGTTCGAGCCCCGCGTCCGGCTCTGTGCTGACAGCTCACAGCCTGTAGCCTGTTTCGGATTCTGTGTCTCCCTCTCTCTCTGACCCTCCCCCATTCATGCTGCCTCTCCCTGTCTCAAAAATAAATAAACATTAAAAAAAATTTTTTAATAAATAAATAAAAATAAAAAATAAAAAATGGATTTAGTAAATACCAGTGATTGACATTCTTGTCAATACCAGTCAAGATAGTCTTGGCTTGACTTAATTATATGTTCAGAAATAGCCTACTCCTATTTTTAATACATATTAGTAAGGTCTTATGAGTTATTTTCTCTATGACAATTATATGTGACTTCAATCTTACATAAAAGGGTCACAATTTCTTACTTTTCTATTAAGTTTCTTATTTTGTTCTTTCTTATTTTCTATTTTTCTTTTTAATTTTCCATCACTGTAACAATGGTAATTGTTTTCTTGGGCATATTTCCTTCCTTCTATCTCTTTTCCTTGACTTTAAATTCCTGTGTGGTCTATTTTTATGTGTTTTCTCCTGTTCATTTGAACTTTACAGACCTTGAACTTGGTTATATTTACCTCTCATATATATATATACTTTCAATATAGAAAATGATACTAGTTTCTAAGGATTGCATATGTTGGCATCCTTGTGTTCAGGCCTGCTACAAGTATGAGATTATTTTAAACAGAAATAAATTGATTATCACAAGTAATATAATTCTCACCAGTAACTATTTGGTCTTTATAATACTCAGGGGCTAATGTGATTGCTTAGGAAGAAAATTTAAATTTAATTTAATATAAATGTAAATAATATGTTTAGATAAAAATACAGCCATACAAATCACTTCACAAGCAGTATTCTGTACTAGTTCCTACATGAGGCTCTGTGTCACACAATTGTAGTGTGAAGTACCAACAAATACTGAAACTTCATAGAAATTCTGGCTCTGATGAGCTTCCCTTGCATCTCCAGCAATTCAGTGGTTATTTGAATCTTCATTAGTTGAAAGGTGGGAAATGGTACAAGATCTTGTTGAGGCATAACTTCAGGAGTTGAGCCCAAGGTCTGTGCACCTGTCCTGCTATGGTAGTCAAGTACCTAAGGATGACCTAGCTTCAAAATCAGGTTCATTTCATAGTGCTGTTGACTTGACTAGCATGTCTTCTAAATTTCAGAACTTCTGCCTCTGTGCCCCAAATACCCTGTCATTCTCAAAGTGTGTGTGTGTGTGTGTGTGTGTGTGTGTGTGTGTGTGTGTGTGTTAATGTTGATTACCCTGCTAGTTCTGACCTTCTTAACAATCCTTTCCTTCAGTCCTTCCCCTGGGCAATTGGTCTTCTGAATATTCTTATAACTGTATATCCTCAACTTGCCTGATTCTTTGAAACCTTAAAAATATGACACTCTGTTGCTGAAAAAAAAAATGGCTCCAGCCTGATACTTTATGAATCATATAGTGTAAGTCATTTGGGAGGGAGAGATAAAACTGTGTTTTGCTAGATATTCCCCTCCCTCTGTGTCCATCCTTGTCCATATCCACCCCCACAGGCCTACCATGACTGGCTTTGCATCTCTTCTCCTCTGGTCTCCCTGGGGCCAGAGCTAGTTGGTCAGTTTGAGGTAAAAGAGCTGAAGTTTCATATTTCTGCACTGAGCAGTTATTAGCTTTAGGCTGCTGGGCACTTCCTGTTCTCAGGGAAGCTGGACAAGGGTTCCCAGGAGCCTAAGGAGCATGTGAAGACGTTCACATGCCAGCCTTTAGAAGTAAAGCATGCAGAAATGGGAGATGGATACCCAGAATTCATAAAAGGAATCTGAGGGCATCTGGGTGAAGTAATGCAGTGACTGGTATACTAAGTGTCCTGGTAGGTAGTGTCTGATATGTCCCTAGGTGTTATCATTTGCGTGAAAGCAGATACACCCCCGAGGACTAGAAGAAAAAAGAAACTGTCATTTCCTTATGCATTTGAACCTGTTCATTCTTTGAGGAGACATTTATGTGGCCTGGTTTGTGTGTTTTTTTAAAGTTTATTACTCATTTTGAGAGAGAGAAACCATGAGTCGGGGAGGGGCAGAGAGAGAGAGAGAGAGGAGAGAGAGAGAATCCCAAGCAGGCTCCACACTGCCTGCATAGAGCCTGATGTGGGGTTTGAATTCATGAACTGTAAGATCATAACCTGAGCTGAAGTCGGATGCTCAACCAACTGAGCCACCCAGGCACCCCAACCTAATTGGTGGTATTTATAAAATTTGTTTTCCATTGAAATTTCCACTTATAAATTTGCAGATATGTACTAATTCAGAATTTTTAAATTATTTATTCATAAAATAAGACAATATTTACTGAAAAAAACAAAACTCTAAGTTGCAGAAAAACCAAAGTAGTGTATGTAATTGTCTGATGGGATGGTTGCTTATCATTGCTTCTCACTGTTGACCAATTTGGCATCAGTGTAACAAATTCACAGATTCAATTCTTGATTGCCTGTGTATGCATCCACTCTTTGAATTCTTCTTCAAACCAGTGTAAGACATGTAACATCCTACTGATTCCCTCACAAACTAATTCAGGTGAATAAATAACGTCTTACAGGTTCCCTCACAAACTAATTCAGGTGAATAAAATCTTTGAATTTTTAAATTAATTCTTCTATAAGTTCATTAATAAAACAAAGTATAATAGAACAAGTTCTCAAATGACCTGTATGTATGATTAAAAGTGCAAATTTACTCTAAACCTAAAAAGAAAACAAATGGCAGGCAAATGTTTAGACCATAGAAATTTGGTGTGACTAAGATACTTAAAAAAAAAAAAAAAATCACACAACTGTAACAGCTGAACCATATTTGACTAATTATTTGGTCTGTTTTTGGAACAAAACATGCTAACATAAAACACAGTGTGGGGTCAGAATACAAATTAAAAATAACCATAAAATAAGAGGAATGTTTTAAAGTTATGTGGCTGTATCAAGGCAGATTTTTTTTTAAAGGAAAAGTTAGTGCTAAAAGTACTCCTGAGTATCTGATACTTCAAAAACCAGGTTACGTATAATTTAGCTGCACATTTTAGTGTATTCTGTCTGTCTATGCCATCACATATTCTTCTCTTACTTCCAACACATCCTTGCTTTACCCTCATCAAATCATGTGCGATGTAGGTATAAAAAAATAAACGGTAGTGTGTAAGTGCTGTGTGGTTTTTTAAAAATTAACAAACACCACAATGAAAACACTGAACTTCTTTTCCCTTCTCAAAGGACAAAGGATTTGTGAGTCACTCACTCACAAATATTACAGTTTGACAAAAATACCACACACACAAACACTCAAAAGTCGATACCAGATTTAATCACTTTATTAAATCATTAAAACAATAAAAGTAATGAAGACATTATAATTCTTTTATTTTTTATTTTTTAAAATATTTTTGAAACTTTTTTATCATAATGCTTTTTTATTTTATTTTTTTAAATTTTTTAAACATTTATTTATTTTTGAGACAGAGAGAGACAGAGCATGAACGGGGGAGGGTCAGAGAGAGAGGGAGACACAGAATCTGAAACAGGCTCCAGGCTCTGAGCTGTCAGCACAGAGCCAGACGCGGGGCTCGAACTCACAGACCGCGAGATCATGACCTGAGCTGAAGTCGGCCGCTTAACCGACTGAGCCACTCAGGTGCCCCTCATAATGCTTTTAAAGCAGTCAAGGTCTGAGGCACTCTGAGAAAGATATTTGTGTACAAGTGTATCAGTGGTGTCAAATTATCTTACAAGAAAGTCACCAGATAATCAGTGATCAAGGACACTCTCATGACATTGACTTTGGTCTGGTATACCCGCACTGGTGCGCTCCCATTTGGACTGGACTACCAAAGGGAACATCGATATTGGGCAGATGAGGTGAGCCATCCTCCTCCTTAGGACCACACTAAGGATGTTCATCAGCTCTTTTGACAAATTGCTGTTTCAGCAGAATTTGACAAAACTCTCTAGAGGCTGCAGCTAATAGTCATCCCAATAGCAAATGTTCTGTGTCTAGCCTGGAATGAGAGAGGAATGGGGAAATATAAAACAGCTTAGTTTCTTTACAAAGCTGAGCTGCAAGCACCAAAATCCCAAGTTCAGCATCCCCCCATTTTCCACTCTAAACACAGTCTTCCTCTCCCTAGTGAAATACCAGCTTTCCTCTGTGGTACTGCTCATCCTCTCATTTCCAATACCAGTACGTGTTCTCTTTGTTTTACTCTTCTGTTGTTTGGTAGTTCTAAGAGGATCTTCTTCAAGAATCTTGGTGTTCATAGGTTTAATATTTAGGAATATGAAAAGTGGTGGAAAGCATTGATAAGAAGGTGTTAGTGACAATGGAAATATTTTAAGGAATCACAGATGTTTTCATTAAGGCATCATATTTGGTCAATGCATAGCAGACAGTATTTTACTTCCAGGTTTGTTACCCGAAGAATTGTCCTTCAGGGATGTATTGGCAGTTCTCTGTAATATGTCACCATTAATGGAGCATTAGAGGAGCATGGCTAAATAGTTACTGCTCTGCTCATCTCAGGTGGCTCTCACTTCTCTCTGTCGTACATTCAAAGTCTTTCAGAAGTCTGTTTACTTTCAGAAACAACAGGTGTTGGTGAGGATACAGAGAAAGAGGAACCCTCTTACACTGCTGGTGGGAATGCAAACTGGTGCAGCCACTCTAGAGAACAGTATGAAGGTTCCTCAAGAAACTAAAAATGGAACTACCCTATGATCCAGCAATTGCGCTATTAGGTATTTACCCAAAGGATACAAAGATACAGTTTCAAAAGGGTACATCCACCCCAATGTTTATAGCAGCATTATCAACAACAGTCAAACTATGGGGAGAGCTCAAATGTCCTTGGATTGATGAGTGGATAAGGAAGATGTGGTATATATACAATGGAATATTATTCAGCCATCAAAAAAATGAAATCTTGGGGCGCCTGGGTGGCGCAGTTGGTTAAGCGTCCGACTTCAGCCAGGTCACGATCTCGCGGTCCGTGAGTTTGAGCCCCGCGTCGGGCTCTGGGCTGATGGCTCAGAGCCTGGAGCCTGTTTCCGATTCTGTGTCTCCCTCTCTCTCTGCCCCTCCCCCGTTCATGCTCTGTCTCTCTCTGTCCCAAAAATAAATAAACGTTGAAAAAAAAAATTAAAAAAAAAAATGAAATCTTGCCATTTGCAATGATGTGGATGGAGCTAGAATGTACTATGCTAAGCAAAATAAGTCAATCACAGAAAGACAAATATATGATTTCATGTGGAATTTAAGAAACAAAACAAATGGGGGTGCCTGGGTAGCTCAGTCAGTTAAATGTCCAACTTCAGCTCAAGTCATGATCTCAGGGTTCATGAGTTTGAGCCCCACATTGGGCTCTGTGCTGACAGTGTGAAGCCTGGAGCCTGCTTTAGATTCTGTGTCTCCCTCCCTCTCTCTGCCCCTTCCTTGCTCATGCTCTCTCTGTCTTTAAAAAATAAACATTTAAGAAAGAAAGAAAGAAAGAAAGAAAGAAAGAAAGAAAGAAAGAAAGAAAGAAAGAAAGAAAGAAAATGAACATGTGGGAAAGGGGTACAGAGAAGAGAGGGAAACGAACCACAAGAGACTCTTAATGACAGAGAATGAACTATGGGTTGACAGAGGGAGGTAGGTGGGAGATGGGCTAGATGGGTGATGGGTACTACGGAGGGCACCTGTTGAGGAACACTGGGTGTTGTATGTAAGTGGTGAATCACTGGATTCTATTCCTGAAACCAATATTGTGCTGTATGTTAACTAAAATTTAAATTAAAAAAAAGGAAAAAAAATATGTTTACTTAATCAATATAAGGAACATATAGAATCATGCAAAGTAGTTTTAGAAACAGATTCTCTTAAGTGGCCAAACTTAGTTGTTCATTATTCCAAGGAAATTAATCCTATTTCAGGTTCAACGATAGTGGTAGTCACTAGTGCTATTTGCCAAATATTCCTGTTTCTACCCCATTTTGGGCACATGGTAGGCTTACACTTCCATGCTCTTTTATTAGTAGGAAGGAAATCATGTGACCAGTTTTGCTCAGTGAATAAGTGAAATGATATGTGTCATTTCCAGGTTAGAACACTTAGTTTCACAGGGAGACCCTCAGATCTTTCTCTTTTCCTGTGCATGATGATTGGTAATTTTACGATAAAAATAGTGGCTGTTCCATCACCATGAGTCTCTGAGTGACTAGGATGAATGACTAGTGACTAGGTGAATCCCTCTACCCTGACCCCACTGCCTCCAAATGGACATGAGACACGAACAAGGAATAAATCTTTGCTGTTTTAAGCCACTGAGCTTTTGGGGCTGATTGTTAATCCAGGTCATTCTAACCTGCCTTTATTGATGTCTATGTTCATGAAGAAGTAAAGTTATAAATTACTAGTTGGATGTAACAGGAGAAGGAAAATACCTTGAGTTGGAGGACATGTCTGACCACAGAGATTGTTAGACATCGCTCTTCACAATCTCCACTTGGCTCAGACTGGCATTAAGATTCCTTTAACAGTGGCATACTTCCGCATGCTTTTCAGATAGCTTCCCAGTAGGGCTCTGTGCAAGAGATAACATAGTAATGCCTAAAAATAGTGTGGTTAAAATATGTTGATGTCTTGAGGTGAACTCTGTACTTCTGAATTTAATTCAACTCCACACTCAGCACAATGGTGGAGACAAACATTATATAAGATACATCTTTAGGGGTGCCTCGGTGGCTCAGTCAGTTAAGCATCCAATTTCCGCTCAGGTCATGAACTCACAGTTCTTGGGTTCGAGCCCCATGTTGGGCTCTGTGCTGACAGCTCAGAGTCTGGAGCCTGCTTCGGATTCTGTGTCTCCCTCTCTCTCTGCCCCTCCCTCACTCACGCTCTGTCTCTCTCTCTCTCTCTCTCAAAAATAAATAAGCATTAAAAAAAAGATATATATTTATACTCAGGAGTTCAAACTTATAGGTAAAAAAAATCCACTTATTTTTTAAGTATATTGTGCTTGGATTTAAACACTTTTCTCAATGAATTCTTAAAACTTTATGGGACAGGTATTGTTATCTCCCTGAGCTGGTGATATTGACAGTTTATTGTGTTTATGTGCAAAGCATTATGCTAGGTGCTTTACATATGTTGACTTATTCATTTACCACAGCAAGTCCACAAAGAGGAAGCTAAGTCTCAGAGGGTTTAAGAAGAATTTCCAAAGACACACACTAGTAAGTGATGGATATGGATTCATATCAAGGTCTTATTTCAAAGTCTGCAAGTGCTCAGCATCGTAGCAGGTGCTATGAAGGGGTTAGCATTAGGAATCTAGCATCTGTTGGCAAGATAACTAACATTTTTTGTATGAAACCAAGAAAACCTCCAGCAAAGCTAAATACAATAGCCAGTAAGTTCTTTTTGCCAGAAACTATTCCTCTGAGATTTTCCCCATTGTCCTTCTGTTCCAACCATAGCATCTATTCGGTGGTACAGGTAGTCACTAAATTTATTTCACAAGTAATTATTACACATTAACCAAGAATCAGGCATCTTCATCCCTCCTTCTGTGCACTAGATCCAAGCTGCTCTTTTAATTCAGCATTTTTAAATCTTTCTCTCTTATTTATTCAACTTACCCCTGAGACTGAGGATGTAATCATCTGAGAATATTTTTTGGTAGTACAGGTAGTACATTCACCTCATCTTGACTTGCAGGTGGTTTTTCTCCTCACTTAATTGGACCCCTCCAATGTAAGCAGGCAAATGGAGAAACTCAGACCCTATGCAACTGGATTTAGGATAGAGACTCAACAAATGCTAGAGCTGTAAAGGCAGAAGAATGCATGCCCGACATGGGCAAACTCTTCTTTTGTTTACATTCAGTACCTCAGGCTGGCTTTCCCATAGTGTGTTTCCTAAATAGATCTCTTCCTGGAATCACACTGCTCTGGAACTACCCATAGTCCCTCCCTCTCAGGTGTGGTGGGTTCTCTGTCCTCATTGCCATTGGCTCAGCCATAAGCCATGGTCTCCATGCCATCAGTATTTCTTTACTCTGGTGCATTTTCTGAATTGTGTAGTCTTAATTTGCATCATAAAGCATAAATCTTCTTATATTTCTTTTACCCTTAGAAGTATTTGTTGGCGGGGCACCTCAGTGGTTCAGTCAGTTAAGTGTCTGACTCGATTTCGACTTAGGTCTTGATCTCACAGTGCATGGGTTCAAGCCCCATGTCAAGCTCTGTACTGATGGGGCAGAACCTGCTTGGAATTCATTCTCCCTCTTTCCTGCCTCTCCCCCTCTCATGCTCTCTCTCAAAATAAATAAGTAAACATTTAAAGAAGTATTTGTTGGCGTTCTGCTACTCACAGGGAAGAAATAAGCAAGCCTAACACAGAAGTTGCTTATCAATCCAGTCCCCACTTTCTTCTTGATCATCCTTTCCTGACACTCCATTCCAGACCTTTTTCCTGCGCCCATTCCTGCTCCAACCAGCCACCTGGCAAGTCAGTCACAGACCCCCTCTCTTCCCAGAGTACCTCATGGTTGTTGGGGTCTACCTGATTTGGAACCTGGCTGAAATGATTTTTCTATCTAGAAAACTTGTACTTATTCTTCAAACCCAATTCAAATATCAGCTCTTCAGAAAGCCCCAGGCAAAGTTCATCAGCCTCTGTATGGGACCAGCAAAGCACTTTGCTCCCACTTACAGCAGCAGCTTCACTGTGTTATAACTTAGCTGTTTATAGGTCTCTTTTTCTACTACATTGGGAGCAGAGCCAAAATATCTTATGCATTGTTCCTGTGACTTGCACAGTGCTTGGCGCATGGCTAATGCTCCAAGATGTTTGTTTGCTGAATAAAAGGAGAGAGTTTTTCTCCCCTTCACACAGAAATTGCTGGTCCAAAATGGTAACTCAATCATGAGACACAGATGCAGCAGTCCCATCACAATAACTTGTGCCTTTGATAACTGAATTTTCGCAAGTGTTCCACTGAAACAAACCAGGCCGTTCTCCAGTAGGGTTTTGACACAAATACCTAGGTAAGCAGCACTGCTATTTTGAGCCTCTTGTCATCCCCCACTTGTCTCCAGAGTGATGTAGCAAGAGCTCTGTGCTGGCACTGATGATTTAGGAGTTTAAGCTCTGTGAACTACCACTGCTGTTTGCCTTTCTGTCCCCGCGGCTGCCCTTGGAGCAGGCCTCCCAACTATAAGAAGTGTCCTGATTCAGAACAAATCAAGACAGATGGCATAGTCCTTGTGCTGGATTTTGATAGATAAGCTTCGTAGCTTTGCATTAACAGAACACTTTTCTCCATCGGTGCATGAATATTCTTTAAGATCAAGGCACGTGCACACACACACACACACACACACACAGTCTCTGCTCAGGAAGAGAAATATATGGCAAGAGTAAGAAAACCACACACATCTGCAGTCATTTACTTTGGACACATTCCTAGAAAATTTTGCTTCCATTTATTATCCTCTTCCCTTCCATAAAGGCCCAACTGAAAATCTATATGGTCCCGAGAGCTGCTTCCACTGCTCAGCCACAGTTGCAGTATGAGGTAGACTCTGAGCCGCTCTTTCCAGGGGTTCAGTCCTTACCATTGTCAATATTTACCCCAGTGATCGCCAATGATGATAATAGGATGCTGCCAAAATTCATTTATCAGTCATCTGTGAGTTTTCCCCCTTGTAGACAAATCTGTTTATATGCTCATATTCCAGTAACAGAGAACATATGGATTGACTCATTCTGCTGTAGCAGTTCAGAATCAACAGTTTGCCTAAACTTAGCTAATTAAACCTTAAAATTACATAGCTGATTATATTCTCTGCACACACAGCCAGAATATTTGGGAACAAAGTATTATCCCAAGCCTAACAGCTATTATGGTTTATTTCTTGTTTATGGCTTTTCATTCCTACACACACAGTCTTAGATAGCAAGCATGATTCTGAGGTTATCTACTCAGTTCAGCATTAAAAATGTGCCCCCCCCCCACTGTGCTGACTTATCAGCATTTTAATGTTATGACACACATGTGCATGTTACCACCACTCAAGTTCCCTGCTAACTGAAATTAGGAAAGGATGAGATTTTACATTTTTACGAGTTCAGGTGTATATATTTGCAAATTATATTTGTATATTATGCACATAATGAAAAAGATGAAAGGCATGTTGGTGTCTTTTTTTGTCTAATAAAAATTCATATTAGACCTTACTATATAGTTCGGATTATCAAAGCTGCATTCCTGAAGCAACTTTTATATTAAAAGTAAAATAGTAGCAGACTGAGTGTAAGAAGGCCTACGTTATAGGTCCAGGGAAATTCGGTTGTGAGATTTGGGAAACTTTACCTTTCTAAAATTCTATTTTTATAGCTTTAAAAATGAGAGGATTGGGGCGCCTGGGTGGCGCAGTCGATTAAGCGTCCGACTTCAGCCAGGTCACGATCTCGCGGTCCGTGAGTTCGAGCCCCGCGTCGGGCTATGGGCTGATGGCTCAGAGCCTGGAGCCTGTTTCCGATTCTGTGTCTCCCTCTCTCTCTGCCCCTCCCCCGTTCATGCTCTGTCTCTCTCTGTCCCAAAAATAAATAAAAAAAACGTTGAAAAAAAAAATTAAAAAAAAAAAATGAGAGGATTGAACTCAAAGTGATATTTAACAACCTGTCCATCTTTTTCTTCCTCTTCTTTTCTTCTTCTTCTCCTTCTCCTTCATTTTGCCATTGAACTTGGTGAGAGTTGGCAAAACCTAATGTATGTGCATGTAACTGGAGGAACAGAATTCCTCCCCACTCACTAGTGGGGCGTTGCATGTACAGGGCTCCTAAATACATATTCTCTCCCTTCAACTCACAGAGTGTGAATATGCTTAGAAATGTTATTTGGCCCAAAGTGGCAAAATTTGCTAACTGCAGTTTCTTCCTGGTCTTTGATAGGTAGATGGATTTGAAATAGGAGCTCACTTCTCTTTCAGATTTATCCCTGGACAGAGCTTAGAAACCAGATGATGACCAAAATGATGAGCAAGTAGGTACAGCCAACACCTTTGCTCATGCTGTAAGGGGTATTGCTTTTGTAGGTAGGAGTCTGCTAAGATTCTGTTGCATGTAGGGGAAATGTTTCCTTTTTAATCTTTGAAACTAGGTTGCCCTGTTTCCAAGAATAAATATATGTCTTTAGGAAGTGTTTTTGTCCACATGTGTATTTGATTCATTGACTTAGACTGGATGACCAGTATGGCTTATTCTTTGCTGGATCTCACATTGTGGGGAGATTTCAAAGGGGTTCACACTCTCAGAGTCAAAATCACTCTGAGCTATCTTGTTAACACTCCACCAATGGGTTAAGCTACAATGAATAAGTCAATCTTCAGAAATTGCATCGTGGGGGAATTTTATATCCCAAAAGCTGTCTCATGGGGAAAGGAGATGAGTTCTGGAACAACTAATTTCTGTCTCTGAATCTCCATACAGCTGTAGTGGCAGACAACCTGACTTTAGTCATTTCTGTGTGTCTTCCTTCCAAAGCCCATAATCTCAGATTTGTGAAGTGCTATCATGCCCACAGAGTGTGTGGGGAGAGGAACCTATGTGGTGTCTGGTTCTTTATCCACTGAAGTGATTGCTGAGAACCCACCATCCTTTACTGTGTGGTCCCTTCAGATCTCTCCTGATTCCATGCCTTGGTTCTGGAAAATAAAATATTTTGATTGATTGTCACTGCCCCATTTTCCTCGGTGGGACTTGTCACCCATCATCCACCCCATCCTCTCCCACCACTGCACTCCTTCCCGTCACTTTGCTGTATTCCTTTCATATATTCATCATTATATTAAATTATGAAATATAAAGTATCACTTCATATACTTATCTCTACTCAAAACTATCTTGTTAATGTGTGCTTGTCTATTGCTATCATCTACTAGAATACAAATTCCATAAGAACAGGAAACATTTCTATTTTGTTAATTGTTTTCATCTTCCGCACCAAAAAACTGACTGGCACATATGTGCTTACTTGTTGAATGCATGATGGATGGTCCATCATAACAGTCTCTGCCTATGGATACAAATTATCTTTTCTTAAGGTGTCTCTCTCCAGGGCACCTAGTATATCTCCTTTAAGGATTTAAACAAGGAGTCAAGCAAAGCTGATGGGGGCAAGATATAAGTGAGTGACATAAGTGAGTGAAGATTTCCAGATCAAGAAAAGGATAGCGAGGGAGCTCTGGAAAAATGGGAAGCTTGACCCTACATAAGATTACAGCCTCTACAAGACTCCAGGTAATTGGGGCCCCATGAAAGCAGCAGCCTGGTATGGCTAGATCTTCCAGTTTTCTAGAGAAGTCAGAAATTCAGATTTCTATGTAAAGCATGTCTAATTAGTAAATGCTGCCTCAGGTTTAAAAAAAAATCCTGTATGAACCCAATAAAGCATATCTGTAGACCAAATTTAATTCTGGCGTCTCCAGTTTGAGATTTGGTTTAGGGAGTAGGAAAGAAACTCCCAATGAAAAGCCTCCTCTGGGGCAAAGAATAGAATCAGTTATCAGATTGAACAAAGGGAAGGAAAAGGGGAAATAAAGGTAAAATAAGAGTCAGATTGGGATCTCAATATTATCCCACCACAGGGTTTTTTTGAGCGATAGTCTGTGTGAACTTTTGGTTACATTAAGGTGCTAAGATTGCTGTTAAGGGGAGGAACAAGAAGGCAGAGTTTTATTTTGGTTTTATGGATAAAATGAGAAAAATTGGTGTCTAGAGGAAGAGAGGATAGAGGGAAATAGAGGGACTCCTTCCTTATAAAACCCATCATGCTATCTTTAGGGTAAAAGGAACACCATGTGAGGAGGAGCAGGAATCCATTAGAGACAATCCCTCAAAGCTCTCAAAGCAGAGAAAGACAAGAAGGTAGGAAATGGGTTGACTTGGATGTGTCTGCACACATAGACTAGAGTAGCCTGTGAGGAAAAACCAGTCAAATCACGAAATCGTTAAAGAACAGACTTGCTCAGTACCTTTAGGCACAAACTGTACCTCTCTGGTATATCAGACACGTTCTACTTTGCGTGTTATTGAGCAGAACAAAACTAGTCATTTGCTAGGGCTGACAGTTCCCACAGGATGATCAGGCCTTTTCCTTAAAACCAGAAGTTTTCATAATTCTAAATAATCATTGGCTCTTTCAGACGATGAATGGAAGAAATTAGCTCTGCCTATGGGACTGGTTCCTGACATTGCTTTCTAGTTAATAGATGACCAGAAGTGCTTCCTTTTGATGCTGAAAAACGCCTCTGTAGCCAAACCTACAATCCAGTACTAATCAATGAGATTTGATTTTAAGGATAGTTCAATAACGTAAACACTAGCAGTAGAATTTGAATATAGAGAAGGGAATTTATAAAAAAGAGTGAGGACAGTGTTGATGGGGACTTGGTGGGTAAGGACTAAAATAAAAATAAAGCATGGAGGGGGCGCCTGGGTGGCTCAGTTGGTTGAGTATCCAATTCGGCTCAGGTCATGATCTCACGGCTCGTGAGTTCGAGCCCCACGTCAGGCTCTGTGCTGACAGCTCAGAGCCTGGAACCTGCTTCATATTCTGGGTCTTCCTCTCTCTCTCTGCCCCTCTCCTGCTCATGCTGTCTCTCTCTGTCTCTCAAAAATAAATAAACATTAAAAAAATTTTTTTAAATAAAGCATGGAGAGAAAATCAGAAAGAGAAGAATGACTTTGGGATAGAGGGTTCAGGAGAAGAAGAAAAATAAAATTCCAAATTTAAAAGCCAAAACAAAGAAAGATGGAAGGAAAACTGTGGGAAAGGAAAGAGAAGCAGGATAGGAAGGCTTGTAACAGTAGCAGGAAAATATTTGACCCCAGATCTGGGAAGTCTCATAAATTTTGCAATGAGACATATGGTCAGAGAAACTGGAGGTCACTCTGCAGAGCGTATAGTTGGCACAGAGCTGTTTTTCTTACGCTCTAATGCTGACTTCTGAGTTTGGCTGCCTCCTTTACTTTGGTTTCTGCTCTAGATAGCAAACAGGTTGAGTTGGTAGGAGGCTAAGAAGCAATCACCAGTAGACTTGAGTGCCCTAATTCCAATTTTCTAAGTGCAGCCTGGGCAAAAGAGAGGATGTGTGCCAAAGAGGATCTCCTATTTGTATGACAAAGGACTCTCTGAGTTGCCATCAAAACAATACCTTTCACTGGAGACCACAGGCTCCTCACAGGACTCCGAGAGGGCTGTAGAGTCACTGGAGCACAACCAAAACCCATTAATTATAATCACAAATGTCCATTTCTTAGTATCTTTCTCATTTTATCCTGCTTTGCTAAAGAGCTTTTAAATACATTGCTTGACAGACCCCAGATGGTATTTTACTGCAAGTTTTACTCTGCATGGGGCAGAGAGCAGCCCACATAAACATAAATACACACTAGTAATCCAATCAGTGGACAGGGAAAGTTTAAATGCAATGCATGAAATTGCAAATAAAAATAAAAATATCACCTAAAAAACTTCTAAAAATAAAAAACGAGTGTAAAAAGTAGACAACAGGCTGGGGGGAATATATTATTTAATTTTCTATATACTTCTGAATTGCCAAAGCAATAATTGCTTATGGCAAAACACACATAGGGATGCCTGGGTGGCTCAGTTAGGCATCTGACTTTGGCTCAGGTCATGATCTCACAGTTCGTGAGTTCAAGCCCCACGTGGAGCTCTGTGCTGACAGCTCAGATCCTGAAGCCTGCTTGGGATTCTGTGTCTCCCTCTCTCTCTGCCCCTCCCCGACTCACACTCTGTCTCTGTCTCTCTCCCAAAAATAAATAAACATTAAAAAAAATAAACACACGCACACACACATACAAGCAGTACAGAGATAACCATGGAAAAGTGAAAGTGACTTTTCCTCCCCAACCATAACCTACTTCTCACTTTGTTAACAGTTCTGTGCATACTCTATGCACATTTGAACATGTATGCCCCAAGTATTTCCACCAGCCCTGCACTGCTCTCCCAACACTAAAGGATGACTTCTCAACCAGCATAAGTAGGGGAAGAGGAGATATTCATTAATGAAGGTTTTCCTAGAGAAACATCTAGTCAGCAGAACATCTTAATGCCTGTGCTTCTCGTTGGATCACCCCGTGAGGCCCTTAGATAACCTTCAACAGGATGCTACTTGCTCTTTTACATGAACCACGAAAGGACTAGTGTGGAGTCAGCTGCATTTCCCTTTGCTGCCCCCTCTCCTTGTCCTCCACAGCAGCCCCCCAGGGGGTATAAATTTTACTGAAGCAGTGAGGTTAAAGGAAAGCAGAATGCTGTGTGCTAAATATGGCTCATCTCAGGCTTAGAGAAAACAAAACCCAAGGAGTTGAAAGCCTCAGAGGGACTCTATCCATGGGCAAGACTCAGTCTCCCTTAGCATCATGTTTTAGATCTCTTGAAACACCTTCTAACTTCCATCATGGCTTTTTTTTTTTTTTTTTAGGAAAATAAGTTGTTATCATAATGATGGTTTTATAATTGCATCATTCCCAGGAGGCCGTAGCATAAGACAATCAGTGACAGCAGTTGATATGCAAAGTCCTACACAACAAGCCAGGTGGAATGAGAATAGGTGGGCACTCTGAATTTAGCCCCCTTCAAAATTTTTCTTACCAATAGGGCTCAGACACCTGTTTATTCTCATGAATGCATACTAACTATCTATGTGGGAGAAGCAGAAATATAGTCTTAATTGCCTCCAAATTTGTGAGGTGTGTATTTCTCTTTGGAGTTAGTATTGCACATTATTTTGCAGAATAGAGGTAATTGCATTTGTTTCAGTCTTAAGCCCCCTCATTCTCAAGCCTTTCATATTGGGCTCCTTTGTATCTATGTGGGAAAAGAAAGAGCTTCCTTGAAAAGCAATGGCCTATTTAATGGCTATACCCTTAGCTAACTGACAGTGTGATGGGATGAGTCCACTCATCTAGTATTAGTAGAATTACAATTTAGTAATGCTTATCTGAAAAACAGTTTGGCAATATGTGTCGAGACACTTTCTTCTAGTACCTCTAATTTATTAATCTCTTCTAAATAAATAGGAACTATTGATAAAAATTTTATGCATAAAAAAATTTAGTGCAGCATTCATTAAAATATCTATAATTTAGAAATACCCGAAGTGTCAAGCATGAGGGGAAAATATAAGTATATTATGGTGCACATGTACCATGGGATATTATGTAACGTTTAAAAATGTTCACACAACATTTTTGTGAAGGGGTGTGGGAGACATATAGACTTCCAGTTATGGAATGAATAAGTCATGGGAATAAAAGTCACAGCGTAAGCGATGTAGTCAATGGTATTAGAATAGTGTCATATAGTGACAGATGGTAGCTACACTTGTGGTGAACATAGCATAATGTATGAACTTGTCAAATCATGAAGTCATATACCTAAAACCAATGTAACATTGTGTGTCAACTATACTAAAATTTTTTTCTTGAGGTTTACAGAACTTCTTTTTACTAACATAGGAAAAGACGTATGATATAGTGCTTAATGAAAACACAGGATATAAAGTTATTTTAGTATCAATGTAATGATGTATGGTTTGATAATTGAATAAATAGTAGCTAATTCTAGTTACTTGGGGGTTGGCAATTTAATACATTTTTCATCCTTTGTTATTTTTTTCTAAAATTTCCCATAATGTATTACTCTTATCATTAGAAAAATAACCCTCTGTATTTAAAAATTATGATCAGACTTGGGTCGTCTGGGTGGCTCATTCGGTTGAGTGTTAAACTTCAGTTCAGGTTATGATCTCATGGTTCGTGACTTGGAGCCCCATGTCAGGGCTCTGTGCTCATAGCTCAGAGCCTGGAGCCTGCTTCAGATTCTGTGTCTCCCTCTCTCTCTGCCCCTCGTCCTCTCTCTCTGTCTCTGTCTCAAAAATAAATAAACATTAAAAAATAAAAAAAATTATAAACAGAGTCAACATGGTAGCTATGGATAATCTATCAATGATTAAAAAAAAAAGTGGACGTAGGATCTAACCTAATGGCTTTTCTAAAGCCAGAAAATTTTCAAGACACACTCACTGTGGTTTGAAATCTTACAGACTCTTAAGAGTTAACCATGTAAATTTCACTTGCTGATCCACTGAAATATCCATCCACATTACATTATAGTTTATACTTGATAGTTTACTTAGAAAAGATATTATTTCCCAAAAAGCTACAGTGAATTAGTCACTTATATTTAGAACAATATCACACTACTATATAAAAATCTAGTGCTTATCTTTATAAAGTTAATTAACACTCATGTGTATATTAACAAGTACATATATAAAAAGTAATTCCCACTCTCAGAAAGTTTTTAAATTAAATACAAAACTATGTAAATGAAGTAAAATCTATCCTTTAAGAAGGGGTCACATGATTATTTAGATTTAGATAAATTGATTACAGGTTCCTAAGGGAAGCCATCTCACTGAGTGGACTAGATAGCCCTTTTTAATAAAATGTAGAAGTCTTATAATAAATCCACTGCTTAGGCAGTTAATCTAAAATGCTCAGTGGGCAGACTTCAGGATGAATTCAGCATTTCTGAAAACAAGAAGTTCAGTGTGAACTGAGGAAGCAAAAAATTCCTATATTCTTTCATTTGAAGGGCAAAAAGCCAAATAAGAAGTTCATGGAGGTTCTACTTGACCTTAGCATTCTCTACAATAAACAAAAAATTATTCACATGGCTAGTGATTCCTTGGGCTAGATAGACTGGTTCTTTGAGATATTTTCCAATACCGTTTAGCAGTTGGGAATGTAAACTGTAACAAAACCCTATTTGGCAAAAATGAAGATAATTGAAGGCTCTTTTATATTCTATTTTCCCATCTTAATTGGTCAGTAGATAATTAAACCCTAAATAGGAAAACTATATTTAATATAGTCATGTAATCAATAAATCTTTATTGAGCACTTGTTTTAGGCCCCGGAAATAGAGCAATAACACAAGACAACACTCCTGTTCTTGAGGAGTGGTCGGAGATCACATAAGTAAATAAATACAATAATTTCAGCAAGTAGTAAGCGCTGTGAAAAAAAGATAAAGCAGGATAAAGGATTAGAGTAAGAGTACACGGCTTTGTGAAGACCCACATTAGGTAGCATTGGAAAGGCCTCTCAGAGGAGGTCTAATTCAAGCAGAGTTCAGAAGGAAGTGAGAAAACAAACCACAACAAAATCCAAAGGAAGAGTTTTCCAGGAGGAGGGAAGAGGAAGTGAAAAGATCCAAGATGGAAACAAGCCAGACACACTTGAAGAGGCAGACGAATGACTGAAGTAGAGTGATCAGGGGAGAAAGAGATGGGCAAACCCATTTCCTAACTTCTTCCACCATTTTGTGCTGCTGACTTGCAGTTTTATGTCTTCAACTCTGGTTTCTTTCCTAACTCTGCTCTGTATATTCACTTATGTGGCAGGTGTTTTTATTTATATAATCCCAGTAATTAAATCCTGTTTATTTCTTATTTTAGTGACTTATCCCAATCTTTCCTTTGTCAAGTCCAAATATGCAAACCTTGGAATTTTTCTATTAAATCTTCTTTCTTTCTTTCTTTCTTTCTTTCTTTCTTTCTTTCTTTCTTTCATTTATTTTTGAGAGAGAGCACATGAGTGAGGGGAGGGGCACAGAGGGAGAGAGAGAGAGAGTGAAAATCTTAAGCAGGCTCCATGCCCAGCTTGGAGCCCAACCCAGGGCTCAATTTCATGACTGTGAGATCATGAACTGAGCTGAAATCAAGAGCCAGTTGCTTAACCCACTCAAATTTTCTTTCTAAATTTTCTTCTATCCATCCCTCAGACTCTCTCTGATAGTGTACTAAACTAACTTCTGAATTGTATACTGAAATAACTTCTTTAAATTTTTTTCAACGTTTATTCATTTTTTGAGAGGCAGAGAGAGGCAGAGCCTGAGTGGGGAGGAGCAGAGAGAAAGGGAGACACAGAGTCCGAAGCAGGCTCCAGGCTCTGAGCTGTCAGCACAGAGCCTGATGTGTGGCTTGAACTCACAAACTGTGAGATCATGACCTGAGCTGAAGTCGGATGCTAAACCAACTGAGCTACCCAGGCGCCCCTGAAATAATTTCTTAACTGGAATATCTGCTTTCAGTCTTTTTCACAATTCAGTCATACTGAATCACTTATGGTAGCCTGAATGTGCTGTTGGAATAGACATAAGCAGAGATGCCTGCTCACTATTCCTTCAGAGACCAGATACACTTCTTGCGGTAGTTATACATCAAATGAGAAGCCCCTGCCTCTCTGTGTTAGGGTAGTAGTAAGGGAAGGATCAATCTGGATTGATTAGATTCCTTCCTAGGAATATGCAAACTAAAGGTGAAAGAAGAGTGTCTCTCCTCTTAGGTCAGAATACAATAAGCCACTGAACCCAGAGCTTCTATCAACCAGGCCTCATATCTTATGGAGAATCTCATCTGAAAGAAGAAATTTGGCCCATAAAGAGGAGCAGAGATGAAAGATGGAAAAAAGAGTCTTGACTTTGTGGTTCCAGTGATCT